>NC_136984.1:25282740-25557740 GCF_032717465.1 Coenobita brevimanus
GATTTTGTCCCTAAATCACCGCCTCAACCTAAAAAAGACAGCACGTAAATGTTAATGAGGGTTTGCATATGTATCATTTCCTTGAGGCCACAACATTACTATTACTGAATCTCCTGCACACCCCAAAGGCTCTCATATCACTCAAAACGGAACCTTTTCCCACACATAACCCCACTTATTGTAATACTAATCTGCCCTAACTACTCATTCAAGGAAGTAGGAATATGTTTACAAAGAGATCGACATACTTTTGATCGTATGACATCATAAATAACTGCATTCCACAGCAAAACGACCACGCTCACGAGTGACGACGCGCCAGCAGGATGACGGGTTACTACATGCGACACAGGAATCACCACTAACAAAATTTGCACTGGCACTCTGGGAGAGACTTGGACTAGAAGTATCTCTCTCTACAGTCCGTCGGCGGTTACATGAGGCGGGAATACATCATTGGTTTCCCGCAAAAAAAGAGAGCCTCAAAGAAGCGCATTGTGCTGCCAGGCTGGAATTTGCCCGCCAATATGAGAACCAAAGGCTAGATTTCTGGTTACCGGTTTTCTCTGATGAGAAAACTCCTTGATCATCCGATCATGGTAGGTCTTATGAGTGGAGGAGAAATAATACCTGCTAGGATGTTTAAGGCCCCATTCAAACGACAGGGCAGTGCCCGACAAGCACAGCCCGCTCGTGTGGATATCTCTCGCTTTTTTAGCAGTGTTTCCAGATCAAGCAGTCACTGGTTGCCGTTGGCTACATACCGGGCATCAGCCCAGCAGGCAGTGCCTCAACAACGGGCAGGGGCATTTCGATGGTTTGCCGTGCTTTCCCTACTTATGACGTCATCTACACTCGTGCCCGCCACCCACCCTCTAAACGTGTGAATTTGAATATGACTTGGTAACAATGTTTGCCCGTCGGGCACTGCCCACTCGTGTGGACGGGACCTAATATATTGATGTTTGACCAAAAAGCACTGCCGCAACAAGTGTTTTATATTGCTTTAGAGAGAGAGAGAGAGAGAGAGAGAGAGAGAGAGAGAGAGAGATGGAGTAAATATCCCCTGCAGGGGAGTTAAAAAAAAACATCACACTCCCGTATTCATCATTGCCCGCAAAAGGAACTTCTACCAAGTCACATTTAATGGTTATTCTTTTTTGGTATTAAAAGTAGGTCATCTAACGTAAGAAAGGCTGAATTTTCACGCAATGTAATGAAAATTACAATAAAATGATAACTTTGCAGTGAATAAGTAAGGAGTCGGTATGGTTACACAGGCGCCTGCAGACGAATGAAGAGAGATCCCTTCCTGGGTTTAGACACTTATAATTTCACACTGTTTTCTTTTAATTTAACCTTCATAATTTTCTTTTTTAGACTAATCCTATATTTGCGCAATCTTCACGAGAGGGGGAAAATGTTTGGAATGGGTATGTGGAAGGATCAAGTGAATCTGTATTACTTTCCTAGGAATTGTGGTGGGTATGTCGATCGCCGAAACTTGCGCCAGCTAGAAAAACGGCTGTATTACTTTAATTCATACACTATAATATCACAAATCACTTAGGATTAGGCCTGCAAACTCTGTGATTTACTGTGAAATAGGCTCACAAAATCACATCAGCAACAATGGAAATTGTTTGTCAAATTAAAAAATCACTTTATATTAATATACTTATCTATTGCTTAACAGAAACGATAATTTTGTTGCCCAATGAATCGGTTACCCAGAACATCTGGGAAGGATAAATGAGTCTTTAAAATGTAGTACAGCATATACCACCCATAGTCTGTAAGGTGAAATAATGCAAGAAAATAAAAGAAACAATACTTCCACCTATTCACTAGACTAGATAACTGCCATTCCTTCTATAACTACAGTAATTATATATATATATATATATATATATATATATATATATATATATATATATATATATATATATATATATATATATATTTTTCCAAACAAAGTAGGGTAGCTTTAAACAAAAAGGAGGATGCCAGAACCAAAACTAACTCCTATAATGTAATATTCTTTTTTTTTTGCTATAATCCAGTGTCCAAACACCTACAAGACCAGAAGTGGACATCAAGTGTGCAATGAATGGGGCTGGATGTCTATCCATGGAGTGGGAAATATTACGAGAGTAGAGGAACGGTTCACAGCCCAGAACTATTTGGAAATTTTTGAGGAATTTTTTCTACCTTCCCTGCAGGAGCAACATCCCTTCCCACCAGGTTTGTCCATGATCGGTGCCCATTTCACATGGCACGTGCAGTCCAGGAGTGGTTTGCTACATAGGGAAATCTTCAGCTCTTGGACTGGCCTACCTAGGGTTGCGACTGCAACCCAGTTGAAAGTGTCTGGCCGAATATGGTCAATACATAGGAGCCAGAAAGAGAGAGGACAGCCGGGCAGTTGATGGAACATATACGGCAATAATGGGAATCTCTGCGGGGAAAGCCGCACAGTGTGGGAAATGTCGTCTCCAGCATGCCTGATAGACTCCATGATGTTACTGTGCAAGAGGGACGATAGACCCATTACTAAACACATCAATAAACTGTCTATAATCTACTGTCTCAATTTTCCTTTTTCATATTCTAGTGTTGCGGATTACCAAATGCCCCTAGTACTGTATGTTGAGAGAGTCAGGTAATGCTCTTAATATGAGCCTAGTAGCTCAGTCAGTAGAGCTCTGACTCGCCGTCCATAAGGTCGGGAGTTGGGGTCCATGCCGTGCTACATGGCCTTCGATGCCTACGCGATTACATATATATATATATATATATATATATATATATATATATATATATATATATATATATATATATATATATATATATATATACGGAAGACAAAAGTAAGTCTATTCCGTATACCTTGGCCGTGAATTATGAATACTGCGGGTATCTTATTGGAATGGGATTCAAATTTTAATGATAAACTTTCTATTCTAGAGGGCGGCAAAATCTACCGGTATGGCTATTCTGGCTAAATACATGACCATTTTACTAATGTCAGTGATAATCTCTCAGTTATCGATATGTCAACCATTTCTGGTATTGATTACCACTACACACGACAATGCCATTGGTTTCAGTTGCCTGGTGTTATAATGTAATATTCTATCCAAGTCTGTTAACTGAACATTGTACTGAATTTGAGTGTCTACAAATACCTGATAATAGTTTTATAGTTTGATTTTTACTAGATTCATGACATAGTATACTTAGTATAAATGGCTTGCTGGAACCGAATTGTCTGAGCACAATAACGCAGTATGGTGGTGTAATGGGTTAGAGATGAAAGTGAGATACATGGAGGGAAGCATAGTCTGGTAGTTACTGTAAGAGCTGATCAAGGAATGCTGAAGTGGTCTGATAATGTGGAATTCACGGATAGTAGGACTGGTGAAATGGATATAAGAATCACAGGTGGAGGGCGCACCAGAGAGAAGGAGAACGAAGAGATAGAAGAATAC
The DNA here is from genome assembly GCF_032717465.1 of Coenobita brevimanus. Lineage (NCBI taxonomy): Eukaryota > Metazoa > Arthropoda > Malacostraca > Decapoda > Coenobitidae > Coenobita > Coenobita brevimanus. The sequence continues at coordinate 25,286,232 of NC_136984.1, forward strand.
TGGGAGACAGGGTTTGTGTGGCTGGAGACAGGGTTTGTGTGGCGGAAGTTTTTCAGATATTATGAATTTGACGACACTAGCCCACAAGGACTAGGCCGATACGGCAATGATTTCCAGTATATTACCACCATACCGGGAATCGAACCCGAGACTCTCAGATGAGAGTCAGGCAGCAATCCACTACACCACGACCAGGTAAAAGTTATCCTACATTATCACGATATTTTTTCTTCTCTCTTAAGAACACCGTTATACTTTTTGCCACCGTGGAACAGTTTCATTAGCGACTTCACTTCGTTGTCTTAACTAAATTGCATTCCGGGCATTGTTCCTGAATCATAATTTCCATATATATATATATATATATATATATATATATATATATATATATATAGAGAGAGAGAGAGAGAGAGAGAGAGAGAGAGAGAGAGAGAGTTATATACAGATATATAGATAAAATAAAAAGATATAATATGTAGATATATATAGATATATAGATTGATAGGTAGATAGATAGGTAGATAGGATGAATATGTTTATCCTTCATTATATATTGCGCTAGGCAAGTCTTATGTCTGCCCTCGTCTCATTCAGTAAAGCAGGGCCTGCTTCGGACCAACAGCACCCCTGAACATCCACAACGAAGCATCCAGCTCCCTGATTGGTCCCAGCACCATCACCTTAAATTAAGCTCGAATTACAGGCACATGTTCAATTACATTACATGTTTTATATAATATAAGCACTACACAAATCATAACAATGTAGCTGTCAGTACCTGACCACTATGCCGGGGTTCCTCCAACTCATTCGTGTCTTAATACGACGATGTAAACAAACACAGTGGTTCCACATCTACCAAGACGCCACAAGTCAGTGTAGTACTTAGAAGTGAAGGCGACTGTACCTCCTATGCTTTTGGAGAACCGGAGGTTATGGGATTTTAAGTGCCCAAATTGGGCTGCGGGGTTCAGTCGTTCTAGCGTGTATTCCCGGTGACCTGAAATGACCTCCCACCAGTGACCTCAAATGACCTCGGAGGTCAACCTCACATAGCCTATGTCCGAACTGGAAGTCATGTGAGTCTCCATGCCAAAATCTGGGCGTTGCCCTGGCCAAAAAGGTGAACGTTCAACCGATGACTTCAAATGACCCAGATCTGAATTTTGCCCTCCTTATAACCATCCTTGGGTCCACCACCTGATTCAGAATGTATATGGGTCTGGGGGTCTCTGGCCCTTGGTTTGGGCGTGACTGAAGGACAAACAAACAAATAAACAAACAATGCAGATTATATACAGTATATATATATATATATATATATATATATATATATATATATATATATATATATATATATATATACCTAGGCTGCATCCCCCAAGGAAAGGGAGGTAGCCGAGACAGGACGACACACTCTCCATTTACTCATCCATTCAAACACATTTATTCGCATCTTAGCTCCAAAGGGGAGAACGGACAGATCCTCACCGCACCACACCGCACAAGGGTCAACTGCACAATGCAATCAGTGACATCCGCAGCAGGGCCCGACAGCAGAGCTGGTTTACCTCTGCTACATCATAACAGACCCATCCCTTTACCCGCACCTGACCTGACTAGCTGATCAGACCAAACGTGGGAGAGTATCCCCTAAGGGCTGTGTCATCACTTATTCATTCACAATTTCTCTCCATTTATTTCTGTCACACACAGCCACTCTTCCTTGCTCAAGAGACATCCCTCTCGCATCCAGCGCTCTCTTCACACTGTCCACCCATCCTATTCGTGGTCTTCCTCTCAGCCTTACACCTCTCACATCAGATCTAGTTATCTTTTTCACCAATCGCTCATTCTCCATTCTCTCCATATGCCCAAACCATCGCAACACCCTCTGCTCAACTCTACCGGCCATCTCCCGAACAACTCCAGTTCTCCTTTGCACTTCATCATTTCGCACTCGATCCATACGCGTCACTCCACACATACTCCTCAGACACCTCATCTCCATTACATTCAAACTTTTCCCCTCTGTTACACCCATATTCCATGTTTCAGCCCCATATAACGCAGTCGGTACCACAATACCCTCATACAGCCTTCTCTTTACATCCATTCTAAGCAAACGACATCTAAACACTTTTTTCATTCCTCCCAGCACCTTTCCTACTTCATTTATTCTAAACTTCACTTCTATATCTATTCTTCCATCCACAGCAACATGTGACCCTAGATATTTAAAACACTCTACCTCCTCAAGCAACTCACCGTTCAAAACTATAGTCATCCCTCTACCATCTACTAACCTTGTACACATCACTTTACTCTTATTCTCATTTACTCAGACCTCCACCTGAAACTCTTGCATTCACCTCCCTTACAACACCATCCATGTAAATATTAAACAACCAAGGTGACATCACACATCCCTGTCGCAGCCCCACTCTCACGGGAAACCAATCACTCACAGCATTTCCCACTCTTACACACGTTCTACTATTTACATAAAAACTTTTCACCCTTTTTTTACAATCAAGTCCATACAATCTTAAAACAGTCCACAAAGCCTCCTTATCAGTTCTATTATACGCATTCTCTAAATCCATAAATGCCCAAAACACATCCTTGCCTTTCGCTAAATACTTTTCACACACTTGTCTCACAGCAAACACCAGATCAACGCATCCCCTCCCTCTCCTAAAGCCACACTGCTCATCACCAATCACTCCCTCTGTACCCCCTCTAACTCTCATAATTAACACTCTACCATACACCTTACCTACAACACTCAACAGACTTATACCCCTAAAGCTAGTACATTCATACTTATATATATATATATATATATATATATATATATATATATACACGGTATGTATATATGAGATTTCGGTAATAAATTCAGTATACAAAAGATGAGACTTTCGGTTCTCACTCTCTCTCTCTCTCTCTGTCTCTCTCTCTCTCTCTCTGTAAATATGTAGAGCGGGTTTTCAAGAAAACTCCCCCAGTATCCCTGCATGTCGTACAAGGCAACTAAAAGGGTTGGCGGAATATTAGTGCCCTTCCCCGGAAAACACTAACTAAAAATACGAACAAGAAGCCTCGGACAAGGACTGACCAAAAGATGATGACCAAGGACCGGACAAAGGACATGGTAATGGCAACATGGAATGTAAGAGATGCGAATGATGAGGTGAAAGAGAGAGAGATTGTCCAGGTGCTTGAGGGTGTGAAATTGGATGTATCTGGAGTAACAAATAAAATGGCAAGGTGAGAATGTGAGAGAATGGGAGTATGGATTGGGTATATGTGCAGGAGTAGATGAGAATGAGAGGGCAAAAGAAGGAGTGTGTATAATTGTGAGTAAAAGATGGAAGAAGAATATAAGAGAGTATGGATCAGTTGGGTCAAGGATTCTGTGGGTAAGACTGAAAGTTGGAATACAAATGTGGGCGATTGTATGCGTGTATGCACCAACGCAAGTTCATGCAAGCAGAGTGAGAGAAGAGTTCTGGACAAATGTAGAAGTGTGCATGGAAAGTTTGGAAGCAATGAGAGAGTTTTTCATCGGTGATATGAATGGTAAAGTAGGGAAAGTGAAGGTGGATGGAATAGTTGGTGAGTGGGTGTGCCTGCTGAGATAGATGAGAATGGCAGTGCGTTAGTGGATATTTGTGTTGGGAGGGGGTTGGTGATAGCTAATACCCTCTTCAGACATAAAATGATCCACAGGTATGCATGGCGAGTGATGAGAAGAGTGGGTGGTGAACTAAATGAAAGGAAGGCAATGATTGATTATGTGTGTGTGGATGAAAGGATACTAAGATGTGTAACGGATGCAAGAGCCAATAGAGGTTGGGGGAGTGGACTTTCTGACCACTACTTAGTGGTGGCCAGAATCAAGATCAAAATAAGATGGAGAAATAAAAGAAGGGAAGGATGGGAAGAAGGAGTATTTGCAAGGAGAGTGGAAAGGTTACAAGAGGATGAGAAAAAGACAGAATATAAGAGAGAAGTGGAGGAACGATTGGGCAAATATGAATTTGTGCAGATGGGGGACATGGAAGGTGTGTGCAGGATATTCACAGAAGAAATATGTGCAGCATGTGATGTGGTGTGTGGGATGAAGAGAAGACGGAGAGGGTTGAAAGGAACAGCGTGGTGGAATGAAGAGGTGAGACAGGCTGTGGCACAAAAGAAGAAAGCATACAATGAATGGATGAGAAATAGAGGCGTGGAAGAAGTTGAGAGGCAGAAGAAAGAGTTATATGTAGAAAGAAAGAGAGAGGTGAAAAGATTAGTAAGAGAGAGTAAGAAGAGAGTGGATGAGGAATTTGGAAGGAATTTGAGTGTAAAGTAGAGGGACTGTAAGAAAATGTTCTGGAAAGAGGTGAAGAGAGTAAGATAGGGCGGAAGTGAAGTTAGCAGGGGAGTGAAAGACAAAAATGGTAGATTACAAGTGGAGAAGGGAGAAAAAGTGATCAGATGGAGAGAACACTTTAAGGAATTATTGAACATAGAGCATGGAAGTAATGCAAGTATAAGTGGCTGAGGAATGGCTGGGAGAAGGAGGGAGGTGAGAAGACAGAAAGAAAACAGTTGGATAGAAGTTGTGGAAGCAATAATGAAAGTTAAATTGGGGAAAGTCCTAGGAATTGATGGAGTGTGTGGTGAAAAGCTGAAGCATGGGGGACAGATAGTAGTAGAATGGATGTGGAAGATGTGCAGGTTGGCCTGGGAGGAAGGTAGAGTCCCGGAGGATTGGAAGTCAGGAATAATTATTCCCTTGTACAAAGGGAACGGGAAAAAAGAAGTGTGTGGTAATCATAGGGGCATTTGTCTTCTTAGTACAACAGGAAATGTGTATGGTAGGATACATATTGACAGAGTTAGAGAAAGAACAGAGGAATTAGTTGGAGAAGAACAGGGAGGTTTTAGGAAGGGAAGACGTTGTGTAGATCAGATATTCACTCTTAGATCTTTACTGGAAAAGTTTCTAGAGAAGGGAAAGAAGTAGGGGGCTTTCGTGGATTTGGAGAAAGCATATGACAGGATGGATAGACAAGGATTGTGGAAAGTATTAAGAATATATGGAGTAGATGAGAAGTTGTTGAATGCTGTGGAGAGTATGTACTGTATGATGGTGTTAAGTCTGTAGTGCGTGTGGATGGTGAACTGAGTGAATTTTTCTCTTTGAAGGTTGAGTTGAAATAGGGATGTAGTGGCCCTGGTGAGAGAAGGTAGTGTTTGGAAACTCCCTGTACTGTTGTTTGCAGATGATAATGTGTTGTTGAGTGAAGACGAAGGGGAGCTGCAGGGCTTGGTGGATGAGTTTGGAAAGTGTGTAAGAAACGGAATCTAATAATGAATTCAGGGAAGGGTAAAGTGATGGTCTTTGAGAGAGGTGAAGTCAGAGAATGTACAACGAGGTTGGATGGTGAGGAATTGGAAATTGTGAGTATGTTTAAGTACTTGGGTAGTGTGATGACTAAGGATGGACGTTTGGAGGGTGAAGTGCTTGAAAAGGTACAGCAGGGAATGAAGGTTGCTGGTTCCATGAAAGCAGTGATAAGAAACAGGGAAGTAACATGGAAGTGAAAAAGTTACTACATGACAGTATTGTGATACCAACTCTAACGTATGGAAGTGAAGCTTGGATGTTGTTGGAAGGACACAAGTCAAGAGTGAGAGCAGTGGAAATGAGTTACTTGAGAGGAGCCTGTGGGGTCACATAGAGAGACAGGCTGACAAATGAGGATATGAAGGAGCGTTGTGGTGTGGATGTGGATGTGATAGGACGCATTAGGAGGAATACACTGAGGTGGTTTGGCCATGTGGAGAGGATGGAGGGTGAAAGACTGACGAAGAGAGTGTATGTGAATGAGGTGGAGTGGGGGAGAGGGAGTGGTAGGCCGAAGATGAGATGGAGGGATGGGGTGGAGAGGTATATGAGAGAGGGGTGTGTGAGTTGGGAGCATGGCAGTTGAGTGGCGAGGGACAGGGCGACGTGGAGGCGATTTGTTTGTGGCTTCCCCGAATGGGATTCAGGCGTCTGGGAAAAAATATATATATATATATATATATATATATATATATATATATATATATATATATATATATATATATATATATATATATATATATATATATATGTACATATATTTATATATCTATATATATATACATATATATATAAATCTCTCTCTCTCTCTCTCTCTCTCTCTCTCTCTCTATATATATATATATATATATATATATATATATATATATATATATATATATATATATGTGTGTGTGTAATTCACCGGGTCGGTCAGGATCACTTGATGGTCGTGATCGTCAGCTTTTACCCTCCCGGAAGGGAGCTAAGAGCTCATATTGTTACGGAACAGAGAAAGATAATGTACACTTTAAGTGAGAATACTAAAAATCACTACTGTCCCGTAAAGTTCCAGGTTCAAAACAAAAGAGTTAGGTAAAATTACAAGTTAAAGTTTAATGCTCAAACTAACAACAAAACATTCAGGACTCATAAGGATAATGTAATGGCAAAAAACAGGTTAAATATATGGTTAACTGCAATAGCCTCTATTAACACGAAATTAGCAAGAGTAAATTTACGTAAGTCAGCCCTGATAAAATGAAAATACACTGGGTAATGCTCAGTTAATGCAAGATAAATTATTACATGTGGAGAGGATGGAGGGTGAAAGACTGACGAAGAGAGTGTACAGTATGTGAGTGAGGTGGAGGGGGGAAGAGGGAGGGGGAGGCCGAGGATGAGATGGAGAGATGGGGTGGAGAGGTATATGAGAGAGGGGGGTGTGAGTTGGGAGCAGGGGAGTGAAATGGCGGGGGACAGGGCGACTTGGAGGCGATTTGTTTGTGGCCACCCCAAACGGGATTGAGGCGTCTGGCAATAGATAGATAGATAGACAAACTATTATGAATAATGGCTAACAATAAGAACCTTATATGAATTAGAAAAACCTCACTAGGCCTACAAATTAACAACTTATGCTATACAGTACAAGAACAAAATGCAATAACACTTATACTCAAATTACACAGCTGCTAGATGGTTGGAGACTTCCTGTGCGCTCACAATAATAACTGTACAGGGGAGGACAGAGATGTGAACAAAATGAGGAGTAGATCTAAGTGGCCATAATGTAGAGACTGAGCTCATTATATAGGGGCCGGCAGAGCTTGATACAACTTGTAAGAAGGACGCGCAAACGAAGCCATGGGGACAAAGAGTTGACAATCCTGCTTTGAACAACAGAAAGAGCGACTTACTATACTATAAAGGAGGAGGGGGGAGTGAGGTAGAACACGCTCATGATCAAACATGCAGCATACTGTACGTTAGAATTACACAAAGGATGATGAAATCATAGGCTATGTAACACCTCCCCACAAAGAAAAAAGAAATTTATAAAGGAAATTTCTTATTACTCTAAAACAATCTGTCTAAAGTCTAGATAAGCAATCTGCAATAACATTTTCTTTCCCCTTGACATGCTGTATGTCTAATGAATACTCCTGAAGAAGTAGACTCCATCTTGTCAATCTCTGATTTTTATCTTTAAACTTACTAAGGAATTTCAGTGGGTTATGATCGGTATAAATGACTATGGGGTCAAAACCAGAACACAAATAAAATGAAAAATGCTGTAAACCCAAAATCAAGGCCAAAAGCTCTTTCTCAATAGTTGAGTAGTTCTTTCGAGGTGGAGTGAACTTCTTACTGTAATAAGATACAGGATGTTCAATACCCTGATCATCCTCTTGCAGCAACACAGCCCCAGCTCCTGTATCACTTGCATCAACAGCCATCTTAAAAGGCTTAGCAAAATTTGGAGTAGCGAGCACTGGCTGACTTAATAGGATAGCTTTAAGTTTGTTGAAAGAGGATTCACAGTTATCGGTCCAGACAAATTTAACTCCCTTTTTCAGTAGGTCTGTAAGTGGTGATACAAGAATTGAAAAGTTAAGAACAAATCTCCTGTAATAACCTTCCATTCCCAAAAATCTTTGTAGCTCTTTCCTACTTTTAGGTCTGGGAAGATCACTTATAACCTGAACCTTAGCTCCTGGTGGTGCAACATGTCCATCACCAATTACATACCCAAGGTACTGAACTTTAGCTTGACCAAACTCACACTTTGACAAATTAGCTACATGATTAGCCTGAACCAAACGCTCAAGAAATTTACTGACATGGCATAGGTGATCTTTCCAGTTGTCACTGAAGATTAATACATCATCAATATAAACAACACACCCTGCCAAACCCTCTGTTACAACATTCATGAGCTTCTGAAATGTGGCTGGTGCATTCTTCACACCATATGGCATTACAGAACATGCAAAAGTCTTTCCTAGTGTTACAAAACATGAGATCTCCCTAGCACGTTCAGTCATAGGTACTTGCCAGTATCCCTTTAACAAATCAAACTTACTTATGTACCTAGCCTTTCCGATCTTGTCTATGCAATCTTCCACACGAGGGAGAGGGTAAGTGTCTGTTTTGGTTATCTGATTAACACATCTGTAGTCGATGCAAAGCCGCTGTGACCCACCTGGCTTAGGGACTAGAGTGACAGGAGAACTCCACTCGCTCTGACAGGGCTCAATCATCTTGTGGTCCAACAGGTAGCCAAGCTCCTTCTCGATGAGAGGAACTTTCACTGGGTTCACACGGTAAGGAGGCAGTTTAATTGGCTTTGTGTCTCCAACATCGACATCATGCATCAACACAGTGGTTCTTCCTGGAGTGGCACGGAACACTTGCGGGTACTCTTGCAGTAATGCCGAAAACTCCTGCCTTTCCTCGGGAGGTACATGTATAGGACTACATAATAGATAGATAGATAAATAGATAGATAGAGAGACAGATAGAAGCAGGAAGTCAAATGATGAGAAGGTGTTGTGTTTGCGAGAAGCGAGCAGCGCTAAACATGCTTACACGGAGGAAAGCTGACGACAGCGGCCAGTAAGGAGATGATGCAGTTAGCTGTCAGCAGTCCTCTCGTGAGAAAGGTCTGGTTGCCATGAGGAACATACGTGACACATCCTTACTACACCAGATTTTAGGAAAGAGAGTTTAGAAGGAGACAAGCGACCCTAGAGAGAGGTCGAGACGGAGATTAGCCTTAGAACAGGAAGAGAGAGAGAGATAGCGAGACAGGGAGGTAGCTACCCAGGACTTATACTATTATACCTGTTTAATATTTCCAAGACAAATAAAAATAGTCCCATACTATTCTTTACCTCTCCCGTCACTACATGACATCTGGTGGGGAAACTACTACAAGATATAAAAGCCGCTCGACCACAAGTCTAAAATATACTTCTCTACAAGTAACTACAAAGTCTTTATGACATTTGGTAGCAGCGAACGTATACGAACCTCGTCTACGAATCAACATTAAATTCCTACAAAATATCAAGATTGAAAAGAACCAACAATATCTGCTCTTGACAGTATTCTCTCCATCATGCCCTCCGTCTCCCAGATCATTACGCTGATGCAGAGGTCAAGAGATCACTCGACGCCTTGCAAGTAGCTTAACGACAAACCAGCAAATCTGCGGACATCGTCTCCGAATTAAAAGCAAATTTCTACAAAAGCAACCGAGACTACAAGGTTAGCTTCAGTTCTACAAAGTCTACAGCCATCTACAATCAACTACAGCCATCTACAATCAACTACAATTAACAACTCTACGTCGTCTGTATAATCTTCTACACGCACCTACAAGTAGCGGCAGTCTTCATCCCACAACGAGTAAATCACTAGAGAAAGGACCGAGAAAACTTCCACATAGAATAAAGGGAACAAACAAACGAAGAGTGAGACACGACTCACAACTCATCTTCACTCAAGTTACTCATCGCTACTCATTCACTCACCACAGCTACCAGTGTGGGAAGCCGACGTCACCATGTGCTGAGATGACATCACAACGCGAGTCTGCCATGCCAAGCAATGTGTGACTGACACCAGGCACTTCTCACCCACTACTCATTACTCATTATTAACATAGCTCCTACTCATATTCACTTATTTTCACAGTTAAGTTGGAAATTCGACGTTCTATGTTGAGGTTTGCCTGGGACAGCCGTTAACCACTACAAATACCAGGCCATGGAGTTTCCTGAGTAATATCGTCCATCAACACACCACTAGAATTATCAAGAGATCTTCAATCAAACCTGTATTTTCTTCCGAGATCGACTTTTGTATCGACACACCTCTACGATCTGTATCAAGTGGGTAAAATTATACTTGCTCATTTCTTCTCAGTGCTAAAATTAGCTATATTCAACTTATTTAATCATCTAGTTTGCTAGGACATAAATAAACAAGAGGCGTATTTCATAACATCATATCTTAATGACAGGAATATTTTCGCCACCACCCACGTTAATACCAGATGACACACAAATTGCCACAACATCAGACTCACAATTAAGAGACAGCCCACCCATTGTACAACCCACACCACACGTTATAGATAAGGAAACAAATACGGGAGTTTCGGATGATGAGTGGGAAACCCCTTCAGACGTTGAGAGTATCGACTTTGCGGCTGCCTTGAATACGTATGCCAATATACTTAACAGGGTTCACCGGTCCGGTCATACATATTCTACCATTCCCTCACATAACGATAAACTCGTACAAGTTGAATTAACAGGGCAATCATTAAATATGAATCAAGAACCAAATACTGCTGATCTAAAAACCACACCTCACGTTTTTGTGTATCACGAGGATAAGACTGCCCCAAAATTCTCTGGCACAGACAAGGATCGCATTGATGTCATTTCATTAATCAGTCAGTGCGAACAAATGTTCATCAAGCGCCACATACTAGATGAACAAGAGAAAATTGCTATTTTTTCATCTTGCATAAGCCAGGAAAGATGTCCAGCAAGCAATTTATTGCGCTCCGATAAGCTACATCGTGCTAGGACATATGATGAATTTAAAACTGAATTTCTGAAGAAATTTTCTGGAGGTATGAACTTCTTGCCAGGTATAATTCCAGAATTCCATAAAATTGTAGATCTTGTAAGGGAGCACACTACAAACCATGTGCTCAGTGAAATAACTGCTGATGTCTCCACAATCAAGAGAACCCTATTAGCTACTCTGGAGAATTCTAAGTGGATAACAGATGATGGAAAGATGTCCCCAGACCTCGTCGTGGACATCATTGGTTATGTAGCTGCCTTGTGTAAATTACCTGATAGAACCCTTAAGATCGCCAAAACAATCGCGTACATCCCTGGAATGTGCTTACTAGACTTAATGAACGAGGTAGAGATGCAGTGCAGTAAAGCAGGTGTGGTCGACACACATGCACATTCTGGTAGAATCAGGGTACCTGAGACAGTATCAGCTGTGAAAACATCAACACCGACCCCAAACAGAGAACAAAATCGATCGCGACCTGAAATGAGGCAGCCCAAACAAACAAAGACGCCTAGACCTCGTTCCCACACGCCTTCCTACAGGCAGTTTCATAAGTTTTCGTGCAGCCCGAGCAGGTCTCGCGCCATAAACAACACTTTTTATGGGAAATCACCTCGTAGGTCACAGTCAAGGGATAGGTCCATTCTATGTCATTATTGTGCAAAACCAGGACACACAAGGTATGAATGCTTTATCAAGGCAAAAGAGGATAATCAAAAGACACAAGGATTTGGTCCTTACTGTAGGCATCATAGATACCAAGGGCACTGGACTAGTGATTGCAAAACAGTAGAAAAAATTGTGTCTATGTTCAAATCGGGGGAAGACCAAGTCATGACAAAAAACGAACAAACGTAAAGAAGAACAAGGTTAAACTTCACATAGGAGGCATGTTGGGAAATGAGTGTATCTTGATACCAGCTGTATGTGAGGATCAAAACGTTTCCTTATTTTTAGATACAGGCTCTCCAGTGAACTTAATAACACATGAAGAACTAAATAGAATTCTTAAAAATAAAAAGAAAGTAACTTTTCTGGATGAAGCTGATTTAGAATTAAACACAGTAGATGGTCAAGAGATTACAGTAAAAGGTATGATAAGATTAAATCTCAGTTTCACAGAAACTACAAGACCATTCTCTGCATTGTTCTATATCGTTGAAAACTTAGCAATTAAAGCTCATATGTTACTGGGCTTAAGATCCATGAGAACTGAGAACATAACTATACTCCCACAAATGAATGGAATAGACTTTGATAATGAATTTATAGAGGAAATACTTTCAGAGCCCTCACCGATTGGTAGAAGAGAGCCAAAAAGAATTGGTAATATTAAAGGCTTTAACAAACATACACAAACAGATGAGTGTATAGATCCACTTACACCAGCAACCCCATCCTCCAGAATTAGTGACCCAGATAACAGTACTGATTTATCAATTTTTCCAGCCCATCTCACTAATGATTTGGTTATACCACCTAATTCATACATGAAGGTTACCATAAAGAGCAAATTACGGAATAGTACTGTTCTTGTCTTAGAAGAATTATGTAAAGTAAAAGGATTGTCAGTAGAAAACGCATTATGTCATACGAACGACGAAGGGCTAACTCAGATATTCATTATTAATCACATGAATGGGGAAGTTCAGTTGAAGAAGGGAACTTGCATAGTTAATATTGAAAAATGTTTCGCCCCTGTGAAGGAAATAAATATTGGTGGAGTAACAAGTGAGATCAAATCTACGGATAGAGAAAGAATAAAAGAGAATTTAATTCACTCAGGTGAATTTGACGAAGAAAATGATTTGTTAACCATGCTGGAAACACACAGGGACACCGTAGCATTGCCCGGAGAACAATTAGGGTGTACTAACTTGATTAATCACATGATTAATGTGCACCCAGAAACACCACCAATTTTCGTACCAGCTTATCGCATACCACACTCCCAACGTACACTTGCAAATCAGTATGTCGATGAAATGTTAAAGCTTGGAATTATTGAGCCTTCAGTTTCTCCGTGGAACGCTCCCCTTTTCTTTTATGCCCAAGAGAAATGGAGAAATGCGTGCGGTAGTAGATTACCGTAAACTAAATAATCACACAATCCCTGACAGATTTCCCATGCCATTGCTAAGTGATGTTCTACAGAATATTGGTCCTGAGAATAATATATTCTCGACCATCGATCTCCTAAACGGATACTATCAGATTCCGGTATCTCAGGAGTCACGTAAATACACTGCCTTTTCAACAAACAGAGGCCATTATCAATATACAAGAATGCCAATGGGACTGAGGACAGCCCCCGGTACGTTCCAGCGTCTTATGAATTACGTATTGTCCGGAATTTTAGGACAAGGAATATTTGTTTATCTTGACGATATTATTATCGCAACGAAGAATATTAAGGATCATCTCAGGAAATTAGACTTACTCTTACAAAAGCTTAGTGATGCTGGATTAAAAATTAAACTTTCTAAATGCAAATTTTGCTTTAAGGAAATAAATTTCTTAGGCCATAAATTAAGTTCTGATGGTATTCACACCACTGATGACAAAATACAGGCAGTGAGAGATTTTCCTGAACCCACTACGACTGACGAAGTTAGACAATTTTTAGGTCTGGCTGGGTACTATAGGTCCTTCGTACCACAGTTCTCTCATATAGCCTTCCCTCTATTCCAACTACTCAAAAAAGATGCTGTATTCCAATGGGAAGAAGAACAAAAAAGGGCATTTAACAATCTAAAAATTAAACTAACAAATGCACCTTGTTTAGCATATCCGAATTACACGAAATCATTTCTTATTTGTACAGACGCATCAGTTAAAGGATTAGGGGCTGTACTGATGCAGGAAGATAAAAGAGGAAAGAATCAACCAATTGCATTTGCCAGCAGACAGACAAGAGGTGCAGAGAAAAATTATAGCACTACAGACTTAGAGGCACTTGCAGTGATTTTTGCATTACAAAAGTTTCGAGATTTGGTATATGGTTACGAAATCCACTTATTCACCGACCATAAACCACTGGTGGGTATGTTTAAAGAAAAACTCCTTTCTGGGAGGAGAGCAAGATGGAAATGTACAGTTGAAAACTACAGTGTACAAATACATTATATACAAGGTAAAATGAATATAGTAGCTGACGCATTATCTAGGAACCCGAACACAATTCAGGTCGCGGCGTTAGATCTCAAAGGAAATATCCCAAACCACGAGGATATCGCAAAGGCACAAAGACTTGACCCAGTATGGTCAAAAGTAATATACAAGTTAGAAAGTGGAGATGACATACAATTACCCAAACTGCATGTCCCACTTGAACAATTCATAATGGTCAATAATACATTATACAAAATTAACTCTAAACAACCAAAACGCCAAAGAAATACTAACCAGTTGGTAGTACCTAATGACATGATACCCCAAGTATTACGAATGATACACGACAGCCCACATGCAGGACACCCTGGAAAGGATAAGACATTCAACCAAGCCCAGCTATTATATTACTGGCCTTCATTACGAAGAGATATACACAATCATATAGACAGATGCGAATCATGTGCGAAACACAAAGGATACCCAATCACACCTGCACCGATGGGTAATTACCCAGTACCACATCAACCATGGGACGTTGTCGCTGTTGATTTACTCAAGATGCCATTATCATACAATAATAACCTATACTTATTCGTAGCAACGGATCATTTTTCCCGTTATGTCATTTTAGCTCCAATTAAAGATAAGACAGCAGAGACAGTAGCAAAGGCAATAACAGATAATGTAATATGTCGCTTTACTACCCCAAAGGTATTAATAAGTGATAATGGAGGAGAATTTAATTCTGAGATCTTACAAGAAATATGTAAACAATACAACATTAAAAAGGTTAACGTTTTGGCCTATCACCCAGCATCGAATGGGTTGGTAGAGAGACAAAATAAAAAGGTATTAGATGTGCTACGACACATTCTCAGTGAAAATTATGCAAGCTGGGATGATTGGATTCCCAGAGTAGAGGCCTCCATTAATGGGTCTATAAATAAATCCATTGGTGACACACCACATTTCATTATATATGGCACAGATAAAAAATTACCATATGAGCTCCTAGAAGGTGACAGCATGCCTATATACAATTACGATGATTACTCTAAACTCCGTTTACGTGAATTCCAGGACATTCACAAAAGAGTGCAAAAACAATTAACGATGTCCAAGGAAGAAATGACGGAGGCATTTAACAAGAAGGCAAAAGATTCACCTATCAGCTTAGGAGACATTGTTTACGGAGTCATTCATACGAGAGACAATAAATTATCCCCTAAATTTGAGGGCCCATACAGAGTAATTAACATAAAGGCAAACAAAGTTTTAATTAAGTCACTTTCAAGTGGCGAGGAAAAACAAGTTCATATTGACCATTTAAAACGAGTTTCAAGGGAATTATCACATAATTATTCAGCCTCGGATACAACCGAACAGGTGAACGTACCTCAAGAAACCAAGCAAGAACACAACAATGATTACAAAAAGAAATTAAGGTCATATACCAAACAATCGAACATAGGTGCAACTATTCCAATGAAATCTACAGTACATCATTTACGAGAATTAAATATCGATTTAAACTCCTTCTATAAATGAAATAACAGCCAACCGTAACGCACATCATCACTATCATCAACCACAGCTTTATAGGAAATTAATAGATTTTTTTTTTCGGTAGGTTACGATGAAGGGACTTATGCTATGGATTCTCCTATACATAGTAAGAGTATATGCGCACCTAGACCCCAAGCATATAGTACGACAAGGATGCCTCATAGCTCCAACGGCCACGACTACAATCGTCAAGGACGTCATGAGTACTGAAATAAGTCTAGATTACTTGTATGACTTACCTACTTATATAGAAAGACTTGCGACGCCGATGCGAACTCTGGACTTCAAGATAGGGAATTATGTTTCACAATCACATATCACCAAGGAAGTGGATGAAATGGTGAAGTTAGCGAAATGGAAACTAGAACAGGCGAAGTCAACTATGCTCGTCATGATCCAAGATCTCCCATCTTATGGAACAGAGGTGCTGAGCGACAGGAACAACATCACACGTACTCGCCAAAAGCGCGGTTTGTTCGATCTGGGCGGCGCAATTCTTGGGAACATCTTTGGATTGGCTACAGAGGATGACCTTAAAGAAATAAACAAAAAATTTAATAAGATAGCTCAGGTACTAACATACCAAGATAAATTCATCACAGGACAGAACTCGGCAATGAAAACAATTGTGAAAAATCTGAAACAAGCAGAAAACGTAGCTCTCGAGAGTATAGATAAAATAAATGACTTGGAGGGCAACGTTACTCTTTTCCAGCACTTCTCCATCATCACAGAACATATTGACACGATTCTACTACAATTAGAGAACACTAGAGATCATTTCAGGGCACTTATGCAAGGAATTTCGAATGCTGGTGATGGCAAGATCACAAATGACTTACTCCCAGTTCATGAGCTACGTCAGATAGTTAGTCAAGGCATACATAAACATAAATTGAAGCCATTGTTCCGCAGTAGGGAATTTATGCAATATTACCCATACTTAGAAGCAACACTAACACCAACATCAGTGATAGTTCATGTACCATTCATCACGGAAGACCTGTTCACAGTATACCAAATACACCCCTTCCCCTATAGAAACAACAACACTTTAGTCATCATCAACATCAACACAGACACCGAACTCATCATGGTCTCCAAGAGACGAGACACTGTCACTTTCGCAAGTGAGTCAACGATTGAGCGAAAGTGCCGCACATCCTTACATGCTGTTCATCTTTGTCCTGCGTACATTTTCACGTTTCAGCCTACTGATACGGTCCCTTGTGAAATGGCTATCATCAGCAATAACAATATTCATCATCATTGCAACTTCACTTTTGCTCCAGATAAACTTGTACACCATCAACGCATTGGACACTCGCAGTTTTTTTATTTCCCTCATAACACATCAGTTTACATAGTCTGTCCAGATATACCACCATCTCATACATCAGCCTCAGGATTATACATAGCACCAGACTACTGTGCGGTATTTACACCATCCATGTCTACTTTTTCCACCATCAATCACTACGCCATTATCAACCATACACACAAACATTTCCACCCACTGCCTGATATGAACTTAAACATGAGCACAAGTATTAAGCTGACTTCACCTAAGTTTGAAACTATGCAGCTAATCAATGAAACAATGAAGCCCTGGGAAGATTTGAGTTTGAGTATGTTCAACCCATATTATGTGTATAGCCAAGCACCTTCTGTCTTTATAATTATCTGCATTGTAGTTGCAGTATTGCTGTTGGCCATGCACAGAATGCATGCAAGAATTGCTAATTTGGAGTCATTGTTTAGTGGGGGGAGAGTTAACATCACAGTTAACCACCCTGAATGAAGTGTATATATTTTGTATATAGTATTAATTATATATAAAAAAAAAATAATAATAATAATAATAATAATAATAATAATAACACAAAGAAGAATGACCCATATATGACAAACCAGTACCATTATCTTTGAATGAAATATTAATAACTCTTACAATAATCTTAATTTTAAACTATTTTTATTCTTGCATGTATGCATTTCACTATAATAACCCAAGCACATACTGTATTACAGTTAAATAATTTACTTTAATGCATTTATTCCAATATGTATTCAACTTATTTAAAATGTAATATTACTGAATAATCACTATTTACTATGAATAATATATGTATACAATATTCATACAATTATGTTACTTTACAATATTATGTATTTCACTTAATTAGCTTATAAGTTCATTATAATGTGTATGTAGTATGTATTAATATATTATAACTATTAAATGTCGATGGTACGCCATTTTCGCGCGGCCGAGCAAATATAGGACTACATAATAGATAGATAGATAAATAGATAGATAGAGAGACAGATAGAAGCAGGAAGTCAAATGATGAGAAGGTGTTGTGTTTGCGAGAAGCGAGCAGCGCTAAACATGCTTACACGGAGGAAAGCTGACGACAGCGGCCAGTAAGGAGATGATGCAGTTAGCTGTCAGCAGTCCTCTCGTGAGAAAGGTCTGGTTGCCTTGAGGAACATACGTGACACATCCTTACTACACCAGATTTTAGGAAAGAGAGTTTAGAAGGAGACAAGCGACCCTAGAGAGAGGTCGAGACGGAGATTAGCCTTAGAACAGGAAGAGAGAGAGAGATAGCGAGACAGGGAGGTAGCTACCCAGGACTTATACTATTATACCTGTTTAATATTTCCAAGACAAATAAAAATAGTCCCATACTATTCTTTACCTCTCCCGTCACTACATGACATCTGGTGGGGAAACTACTACAAGATATAAAAGCCGCTCGACCACAAGTCTAAAATATACTTCTCTACAAGTAACTACAAAGTCTTTATGACACATGAGAAAGCTTAGTCTGGAGATCATTCATGATATCAGGATTCTTCCCCAAACTATCACTCAGGCTCATACTGCATGGGAGAGCTTCACTTGCAGACTCGGGTGGAACAGCTACAGTGCAGACTGGATTATTTTCGTCCCGCCTGTGATATAACTTTAGCATGTTGATGTGACATAGTTGCTTGTTCTTTCTACGATCTGGTGTGGCGATGACATAGTTGACATCACTGAGTTTCTTCTCCACGAAATAAGGACCACTAAACTTGGCTTGAAGAGGTTGCCCATGAACCGGTAGCAGAATCAAAACCTGATCTCCTGGCTGAAAGTGGCATAACATGGACTTCTTATCATACCAAGTCTTCATCTTCTCCTGAGCAGCTCCTAAATTCTCTCTCGCCAGCTGTAAAGCAGTGGACAGCCGTTCTTTGAACTTCATCACATACTCGAGCAGGTTGACGTCATCTTCCTCCAACAGCCAACATTCCTTGAGTAGCTTAAGGGGTCCTCTTACTTCATGGCCAAACAGTAGTTCAAAAGGTGAGAAGCCCAGTGATTCATTTGGAGATTCTCTTGCGGCAAACACAACGAATGGAAGACCTTTATCCCAGTCTTTCTGATGTTCCAAACAGTATTTCTTGAGCATCGATTTGAGTGTTTGATGATATCTCTCCAACGCTCCTTGGGTCTGGGGATGGTAAGCTGAAGACGTGATCTGGGTGATGCCCAACTCTTTCAGAGACTGCTTGAAAACATTTGACATGAAATTACTTCCTTGGTCTGACTGTACCTCCTTGGGCAGACCAAACTTTGTGAAGAACCCTAGCATTTCCTTATCCACGTTCTTTGCTGAGATATTTCTAAGTGGAATGGCTTCAGGATAACGAGTAGCCATATCAATCAGGGTCAACACATAAGAAAATCCTGAAGAAGTCTTAGGAAGAGGGCCCACAATATCCACCAACACACGGGTGAAAGGCGCCTCAAAAGGAGGAATGGGAACTAGAGGTGCAACCTTTTCGGTCTGATTACACTTCCCCACAACTTGACAGGTGTGACAAGACTTACAATACCAGGAAACATCCCTGAAGATACCTGGCCAGTAGAAGTGTTTCAAAATGCGTGCCACAGTCTTCCTCACTCCAAGGTGTCCTGCCAAACTGGAATCATGAGCCACTCTAATGATATCCTGCCTACAAACACGAGGGATGACAACTTGATGTACAACCTCCCATTCACAGTCGGCTGATGCTGTTGGGGGTCTCCACTTCCTCACAAGTACTCCTGACTTTATATAATAACAAGTAGAAGCACCAGCTGACTCTTCCTCACTGCAAGCAGAGTTAGCTAGACCTTTCAACTCAGGGTCAGCAACCTGCAACTCAACCAACTCTTGACGAGACAAATTATCAACACTACGGGGTACTGCCTCATCTGGTGAGTGGTCCAAATTAGCAAGAAAAGTGTCAGCTAGGATAACATCATCATCATCATTATCCTCTAAATCACCAGTAACTTTAGACTTAGCCCTAGTGACAGCACATGCAGGGAACATATCACGGACATCACAATCCTGGGTCGCAGCCACTGGCTCACTAGACAACTGAGGAGCTGGACACACTTGACTTCCACCAATATCATTTCCAAGTAAGAAAGTTACACCTGACATAGGAAGTGTCTCAACCAACCCAACCATAACGGAACCATTAACAAAACCAGACTAAATTCACTCTGCACAGAGGGACAGAGAAGTAATTATTCCCTACACCTTGTAAGATTACAGTTTCATCAGAGGAATTAACATTAGAGCCTAGAACACTGGTCAGCATAAGGGATTGGCAAGCACCTGTATCACGATATATTTTAACTGATTTCCTGTCATTACTGTCCAGAGGACTGACAAAACCATCAGACAGGAAATTAGCACATGAACTCTTGAGAGTGTCACCCATGTTACTGCTCAAAAGAGGAGCTTCATCATGAGGATATAATTTACCCCTCAAAGCAGGTTCAGTTAACTCAGTTAAAGAATTCTGGGAACTCTCAAGGGTGGACACTAGACCAATTGACTGAATATTTAAAGACTCCTTTTTGTTCACATCACGCTGTCTCCTGAAACATCTCTCCGTAGTATGACCAAGCTTACTACAATAAGTACATTTACTTTTCTGAAATCTAGAGGTGAAGCTGGTATTTACTTCCTGAGAAACATCATCTTTATTCTCTTTCCTGTTACCTGTACTCTGAGTAGAGGCAACATACTTACTCTCAGCTTTCCCTTTTTCTCTAGAATATCTCTTGTGAGTGAGAACATATTCATCAGCTAAAACTGCAGCATCAGACAAATTATCTATTCTTTTCTCATCAAGATATAGGCTTACATCTTTATAAATACACCTTTTGAAGTCCTCCAGCAAAATCATCTGCTTAAATTTACCAAAATCAGAATCCACATTCTTAGAATTTAACCACTGCTCTAACAGATCTTCTTTGATTTTTGCATACTCAACATGGGATTGCTTATCTTGCTTATAAGTTGTCCTAAATTTTACTCTATAAGCTTCAGGAACAAGCTCATAGGCCTTAAGAATCAAGCTCTTAACTACATCATAATTATCACTTTGATCCTGAGGCAAAGATGCATAAGTTACTTGAGCTTTACTGGTGAGAACAGTTTGAAGGAGTACTGGCCAATACTTTCTGGGCCAATTAAAACCTGTAGCTACCCTCTCAAACAACTGAAAATACTTTGTTAAATCAGATTCATTAAAAGGAGGGACAAGTATAACATTTTTAGCCACATCAAAATCATCAGAGCTAGATGATCCAGTTCCACCTTGTTTCATGCGATACTCATGGTCTGCCTGAATCCTAGCAATTTCAACTTGTGCCTCAGCCTCCTTAGCACGAGCCTGAAACTCAGCCTCCTTAGCATGAGACTCCGCCTCCTTAGCACGTGCTTGAAATTCAGCTCCCTTCACATGAGCCTCCTGCAGGGCTAGCTGTAACTTAGCTATTTCAATCTGCGTTTGCTCATTTAGAGGAGTTACATTAAACAAGCTTTTATTAATCATGCCAACAATTTGATCTTAGGAATGATGAGAGCGAACAGCAATTCCCATTTGTTGAGCAACAAGCTGAAGTTCATTCTTTGTTCTGTTTTCTACATCACACACTGTTTGCACATTTGACAAAAAATCTTTGGCTTCATCAAGCGTAGTAATAGTAGACATCATGAATAAATCACAGTCACAAAATATCAAGGAATATCCTTATGATAATATCCTGAATATCCTGATATGAGGTCGCCAAATTTATGTTATGGAACAGAGAAAGATAATGTACATTTTAAGTGAGAATACTAAAAATCACTACTGTCCCGTAAAGTTCCAGGTTCAAAACAAAAGAGTTACGTAAAATTACAAGTTAAAGTTTAATGCTCAAACTAACAACAAAACATTCAGGACTCATAAGGATAATGTAATGGCAAAAAACAGGTTAAATATATGGTTAACTGCAATAGCCTCTGTTAACACGAAATTAGCAAGAGTAAATTTACCTAAGTCAGCCCTGATAAAATGAAAATACACTGGGTAATGCTCAGTTAATGCAAGATAAATTATTACAGATACAAACTATTATGAACAATGGCTAACAATAAGAACCTTACATGAATTACAAAAACCTCACTAGGCCTACAAATTAACAACTTACGCTAAACAGTACAAGAACAAAATGCAATAACACTTATACTCAAATTTCACAGCTGCTAGATGGTTGGAGACTTCCTGAGCACTCACAATAATAACTGTACAGGGGAGGACAGAGATGTGAACAAAATGAGGAGTAGATCTAAGTGGCCATAATGTAGAGACTGAGCTCATTATGTAGGGGCCGGCAGAGCTTGATACAACTTGTAAGAAGGACGCGCAAACGAAGCCATGGGGACAAAGAGTTGACAATCCTGCTCTGAACAACAGAAAGAATGACTTACTCTACTATAAGGGAGGAGGGGGGGAGTGAGGTAGAACACGCTCGTGATCAAACATGCAGACTGTACGTTAGAATTACACAAAGGATGATGAAATCATAGGCTATGTAACAGTATGTATACACACACACACACACACACACACACACACACACACACACACGAGTATATGCCGGTATACAATCATAACATTGGCGATGCAACATCATACACCCTTGTCTCACTCCATTGATGATATTTAAGCACACTCTTAGAAATCCACACTACACTTCCAACATTAAAACAAACAAACAAACAAACAAAAATCCACATTCAGCAGCTCTCCGTCCACACCATCCATCCGCAAAGCGTTCCATAATCCTTCCCTATTCACCTTGTCATACACCTTATCCTGAGCCATGAATGCTAAATAAACCGTACATTCCTTCACACTTGTATTCTCCACTTTCTCACCGTAAATTTTTTATTCACACTTCCCCTACCACACTTGAGCCTGTATTTACCTTAGTTAAGGAAGCTCCCTAGCTCCTTTTCCTTATCTGTTTATTTTTGCATTCAGTTCATTAACAAACCCGTGTGTGTTATTTTGGCCATCCACATTGGTGTTTAAAAGAATATACATCATAAAATGCAGTAGTACAGCCTAGTAAGGAAATAAATCACTAAGGAAAAGGTATGAGGGAGCTTTTTAATCGCGGAGAATACGTGTCTTGAAAACACACTGTTTATCACTAACCAGACGTTCTGATATATTCCCCACCCTTCCTCTAATTATTCTTCCATATAAGATTCCTAAATACACTCACCAGACGAATTATACTATATTTTTATTTACACTCACTTCTTTCATCTTTGTTTTTGTACAGGAACATAACTAAGGCATTCTTACACTCCATAATAATTACTACCGTAATTTCTAGCACAATCCCTAAGAAATATTTATGCCACTCTCAACGGTACACTTAGACCTGTATTCTAAGTAAAGGAAGCTCACTAACACCTTTTCCTAAGTGATTTATTTTGTTTTTTACACCTTACTGTCCTTCTCCGTGATACATGAACTATTTCAATATCGGCATAATCTGTATAAGTAATGTGTAAAAGGATATTAACCCGCCATATGAAAAAATAAGTCGCGAAGGAAAAGGTATTAGGGAGCTTCGTTTACCCGACGAGAATAAGAGCACATATCACATGAACACCCGCTGCATTTACGCTGTTTAATCTCAATACAGCATTAAAATAAACAAATAAATCCTACTCACCTAACTTCCAATCATACAGTTCCCTGAGATTATAGCTGTATGGAGTAATAATAAGACAGCCAAAGAGTCCCCTCTCTCCTATTCGTTGAGAGGCTGCCATCATCATCATCATCATCATCACCGGAGTCAACAGTGCCTTCATGATGGATGATTGAGCAGGTACTTTTTAAACTGTAGAAAAGTTAGGTTAGGTTAGGTTAGTCAGGTTAGGTTAAGTTATTGTGGCTGGGTTAGGTTAGTGTCAACAGGTTAGGTTTGTTTAGGTTAGGTAAGCTAGGTTTAGTTAGTCAGGTGAGGATAGGTTAGGTCTGTTTAGGTTATGTAAGGTTAGATGAGTAAGGTTATGTTATGTTAGGTTTGTTTAGGTTAGGATAGTCATGTTAGATTTGTTAGGTTAGGTTACATTAGGTTAGGTTAAGTTTTTTAGGTTAGGTTAGGTTACGATGTGTTTTATTAGATTAGTTAGTTAGGTTAGTGTTGTTACGTTACATTAGGTTAGTCTACTAAGAGTTTGTTAGATAGATTAGATTAGGTTAGAATAAGGCTTAATTTATTGCCTATCGAATACATGACAGCGTTTTCATTCTAAGGCAAGGAAGAAGGAAGCAATGGCTAGAAGCCCGCAAATTGTTCCCTCCAAGAAGAAATGAAAACAAAACTAGAGGCCCCCTCAGAGGGGGAATCACACCAGCCATGAGCCGGGACATATCTAGCACGGCTCGGAATATGACCTTGACCTCGACCCATTTTCACCAATTTTGAATTCGCAGATTTTCATCCCTATTACACACCTGTAAAATTTTGTGATAATATCTTGAGCGGTTGTGAAGTTATTGTGGTAACAGACACACAGACCCTACTTTCATCAATTTCGAACTCGTGATCGATTTTTTGCCCTACTACACGCCTGTGCAATTTTGTGATATCTTAATCGGTTGCGAAGTTATCATGCTAACAGAAACACAGACAGGACAGATAGACAGACAATTTAAAACAATACCAGCTTCGCAATCGCAGCTGGTAATAACAGAGCCAAATTCAAAATCTATTAATTTGAGATGACTGGACACACTTTAAAAGACTGGAAGTCATTATGTAGTAAGAACTACAGCTTTGAGATTCCGATGACTATTTCGATCGTCATTTCAAATCCAACCTCAGAGATTCGGATGAAGCTTTTGATCGTCATTTTAAGACACTTTTGTAAAATATTCATCATTAATCGCACTTACGCAGCATACCAAAGAGGCTCGAGCATGGTGTCACTGAATGGTTGCTGTATGTGTGGCGGTACTGAACAGCTGGGGGCGGATGCACCAACACGTCCCCGTAAGGTCCCCGTAAGGGCGCCGCCGCTACGGTCCCCGTACGATAGTCGGTGTTTTGCTATGTACTAACATTTCTCCCACCATCGTACGGTGACCGTAAGGCTAAGGGCGGGGAAAAACTCGCTGTGTTTGAGGGAATTTTTCCCCGTTCAGCTGATGGTCGCTTTGGCCAATCACAACGCAGGATGCTTCTCTTCCTAGACGCTTCAGCCAATCATCGTGTTTGGTGACAATGACTCTCAGCTGAGAAGAACTCAAAAACAAAACAGGACAGGCTGGATGAAATATATGAAGTGTTCGCCAGTTTGGGAAGTGCAGTGAGCAGAAAGCATTACTCACGATATTAGCCCACCAGCATAGCTACTGCTGCATGTTGTGCAGCAGTATTGCACATTACTATTATACAATAATGTACGAGTACATTAAAATGCCTTCAGTATACTGTACAGACTGAATCGCTCTTATATTTAACATTTCAGCCGTACAACACTTATTACGACATTAATGTGCGTTCTGCAAAACTAAACTGACACTGCTGTACATTGTACAGTAGTGTACCTGACATTTTATGTCGAACAAATGCACCCTAGAAAAAGCACCCTGGGATAAAAGCCCCAGCAAAGAAAATAAATGTGTAGTTTTTTATTTTATTTTTTGCTTAACAGTAACCTGACCTAGGAACCTAAAGTCACCTGACCAAAGGTAACTGAACAGCCTAAGCTAAGCCAACGAGCCTAACCTAACCAAACCTTAACCAAACAATTTCACCTTACCTAACAACCTAACAATACCTAACTAAATAACCTAACCTAACAGAACTTAGCTGAAGAAACATAAGAGCCACATAGAACAAGCTAACCTAAGCCAGCAAAAAAAAAAAATAATAATAATAATAATAATAATCGACCTAACAAGCTAAATTTATCCAACCCTAACCTTGGTCTGAGATTCACATATATACTGTTCTCAGTCATTCCTCACTTTTGCCAGAAAATACTGAATAATTCCTTTCTAAGTCCCAAGAGAGAGATTCCATCCCTCCTTAGAAGTTTTGAATAAATATATACTCGGGTTAATCTTAAATTTTTATGGCATGGAATTTAGTGGCTTTAGGGAAAATTTTGGTATAATCTGTTTATATTAAGATTTTGTACTTTTATGTGGCCATAACAATTATGTGAGGATCCAAATTTTGTCCTTACTCTCAGAAGGCACAAATCAAAAGCCAAAAACCATAAAATCTAACCAACATAACAGGATTTTATGACCGTTTTGGCTTTTTTTTTATTATAATTAATTGCCCCCTTGAAATGTCAAAATTCCCCTTGCCCTGTTCACACAACTATCATATGCTAACTCAACATAATCCTAAACTTAAATTAGCCTAGCCTAATAAATTAAGCTAATTTTAACCCACCCCATTCCAGTAATAAACTACACTAACTTAAATAACCTAAATTTCAAATAATCTGGTTTAAACTAAAAGTAACCAAAGCTTAACCCAATTCTTACACCAACCTAATTTCACCTAACCTTACATTAGCCTAACATTAGTTTAATTAACATAGCTAACCTTATCAATACTCAATCCAAAAATAAACAAATCTTACCTAACAAAAATAAACCTAATCTAACCAACATTTAACTTAACCTAACCTAACCTAATTCTTAAATTAACCTAACCTAACCCAGTGCTAACCTAACCTTACATAGCCCAAATTAAACTAAGCTAACCTTACAATAATCCTGTCCACAAATAAACAAACCTAACCTTAACCTAATCAAAAATAACCTAACCTTGATTTTAAATTAACCTAACCTATCTTGAAACTATATTAGAAAATGGATTTTTTTTTCTAGGGGCTTGACCTATTAGGCTATTCTCCTAGAGGTTCTTGTCCTGACGGTGTACTCTACTGCACAACAGAACATATTATACTACTCTACAGCACTACACTGTTTCACACTAACATTGCTGTACACTACTATAGACTACATTAAAGCACACTAAAATTTTCTACCAACCTAAAGCATACGTTAATACTGTAAAACACTAATTAATAGTAATACACAACACTGATGAGCATATAATACAGTAGAACACTAATGAACACAGACTGAAACCACCGATTTACACTAATGTACAATTCAGCACACTGGGTATTGTTGTACAGCACCTCTATTAACTACCTAGTTTAGTGAAATAATTCGTTTACACGAGAGAATGCTTAATTCAATTTATTTTCGGGTGGCTGAAAGATACGGGAG
This sequence comes from Coenobita brevimanus, assembly GCF_032717465.1. Taxonomy (NCBI): domain Eukaryota; kingdom Metazoa; phylum Arthropoda; class Malacostraca; order Decapoda; family Coenobitidae; genus Coenobita; species Coenobita brevimanus. The sequence continues at coordinate 25,313,569 of NC_136984.1, forward strand.
ACGTTAAGGTTGGTCGGGCCCAACCTTAGCGGCGATCGTAACTCCGGCTCCCGTAAGGTCTCCGAAAGTGTTTAGTGCATGCCACCACTGGTCTGACTCATGGCTTTCTTTCTTTGTTACTTTATTCTTTGTGAATATTTTTCCTCAGCAAGGTACAAAATTATTGGTTTTAGCCTAACTTCAACTCATCACTTTGACTTTTTAATTTCTTTGTTTTCTTTTTATTAACATACTACGATAAAGTACAACTATTCATCTTCAAAATAACACCACAACCAGCATCTTATCATAGAAAGTGTAATTACACTGACCGATAACTGGTAACTGGAATGTGAGAACGCTAAATCATGACGGTAAAATCGATGAGTTAGTGAAGGTTTTTCAAAATTACGGACTTGATATTTGTGCTCTGACAGAAACTAGATTAACTGGAGTCGATAAGTTGGATTTGGAGGATGGTATACGTTTATTGATATCTGGTCGACAGGATGGAATGCATTATCAGGGAGTAGGATTGTTGCTGGGTTGTAAGGCAAATAAGGCTTTATGTGAGTGGGATCCTATAGATGAGCGATTGTTATACGCACGGTTTAAATCAAATCATGGCAACATCAGTCTGTTTGTGTGTTATGCACCTACTAATGATGCACTCGATGAAAGGAAAGACACATTTTATGAAAAGTTGCAAGAAGGAGTAGGAAGGGTACCTAGACATGATGTTTTGATCTGCGTTAGAGACTTTAATGCAGTAATGGGCTGTTCAAATGAGGGATTTGAGGCATGTATGGGTAAGATGGGAGTTGGTAGTAGGATGAGTGAAAACTGAGTGAGGTTTGGAAGCTTCTGTCTAGCAAATGACTTAGTCATCGGGGGCACACTCTTTCAGCATTGCAATATACACAAGACAACTTGGGTGTCGCCGTGTGGAAAATATAAAAATCAGATTGATCACATCGCTATCAGTAGGAGGCATAGAAGTTCTCTGCTAGATGTTCATGTTAAACGGGGAGCGGATATTGGTAGTGACCATCAACTCAGCATTGCAAAAATAAGGTTTAAACATAAAAATCAGAAGAAGGAAAAATCTGGTGTTGGTAGATACGATATTGTTAAGCTCAGAAGGGAAGGAGAAGAAAAGGAGGAATTCAGATTAGAATGCAGAAATAGGTTTTTGGTGTTGGAAACGTTGGAAGAGGGGGAGAGAAGTGTAGATGAGATGTGGGAGGATGTGAACAAAGTTTTGCATGAGACTGCTGAATGTACGATTGGAAGGAGACATAGCTTCAGGAGAAAGAAATGGATATCAGAGGAAACGTGGGATATGATAAAAAAGAGAGGTGAGGCTAAATTGAGGAGTGAGATGCAATGCGTTGATGAACAAGAGATTGAATTAGCAAGAGCTGCGTACTGGAGTTTGAATTCAGAAGTAAGAAGGTTAGCTAGGAGAGATAAAAGAAGATGTGTGGATGAAAAGGTTGCAGAGACTGAAATCTTAATAAACAAAAATGATGGACAGAGTCAAAGAATAGCATATGAATCGATTAGAGAACTGAGTGGTAATGCAGGTAAACGCAAGGAAATACCAGTTAGAGACAGGGAAGGAAATTTATTGACCAAAGATGGAGATATTAAAAATAGATGGAAAGAGCATTTTGAGACAGTTCTTAGTAGACCAATACCACCAGAAGAGGATATACCGTCTGCTCAGGAAGATTTAAATATAGAAACAGGAGAGTTGAGGCTTGCAGAAGTGGAGAAAGCAGTAAAACAGTTAAAGAATAATAAGGCACCAGGGGAGGATGGTTTATTTCCGGAAATGTTTAAAGTGGAGGGGGATAGATTAATAATGATCTTGACCAAGCTATTCAATAAGATATGGGTGACGGGGTTACTACCATCAGTTTGGAAGAATGGTGTAATTGTTAAAAGTTCCGAAGAAGGGAGACCTGAGTGAATGTGGTAATTGGAGGGGAATCTCTTTGTCACCGATAGCTTTGAAAGTTTTCAGTAGAGTGTTGTTAAATAGGTTGGAGCCAGTGGTTGAGGGTATTCTGAGGGATGAACAGGCTGGTTTTAGAAAGGGACGTGGTTGCAATGATCAGATCTTTATAGTTAGGCATTTGATGCAGCAAGTTAATGAAATGAGAGTACCGTTAAGTCTTTGTTTTGTTGATTTTGAAAAGGCTTTTGATAGTGTTTCGAGAGAGACTATGGGGAAGATCATGAGACATTATGGAATACCAGAGGAGTTTGTGAGGGTCATTATGAACATGCATGAGGACACATTTTGTAAAGTGATGGTTGATGGGTGTCTGAGTGATTCGTTTGAAGTCAAGTCCGGAGTAATTCAAGGTGGTGTTCTATCGCCTTTACTATTTATATTGGTCATTGATTACATTATGAAACGCGTTGGAACAGAAACCGGTGCAGGTATACTTTGGGGAGAGAACAGGAGACTTTTGGATTTAGATTATGCAGATGATATAGTTTTGATTTGTGATGGGCCAGAAGAGATGCAGAGAGTGTTGGACTGTTTGGTGAGTGAAAGTCGCAAGGTGGGTTTGGTTATTAATTGTGGAAAAACTGAAATAATCAATATGAATATCGAAAATGCGCAGGAATGTGTAATTGGAGGTATGGTTGTAAAGCAAGTTGATAGGTTTAAATATTTAGGTACTTATTTAGCCAAGGATGGTTCTTTGAACTTTGAATTCGAGGAAAGGTTAAAGAAGGCTAATCAGGCAATGGGAATGCTTAAAAATATTTGGAATAATAACAATTTCTCTGTGCATACAAAAATCAAACTTTATAAGGTAATGGTTAGGAGTATCTTAATTTATGGACACGAGTCTTGGTACAGCACAGTGACTATGGAAAATAAATTCTTGGTGTTTGAAAATAAAGCACTTAGAAGAATATTAGGAGTTAAGTGGTGGGAAAGGATACCAAATAGTAGAATTAGAGAAATAACGGGAGTGCAGCCGATCGATGAATATGTTAGATTCTCACGATGGAAGTGGCTAGGACATGTGTATTGGAGACAGGGAATAGTACGAGGTACACCAGGGTGGGTGGCACTTGGTAGGAGAGGTAGAGGAAGGCCAAAAGAGACGTGGGTGAGGACAATGAGACGGGAAGCTGGAGATGAGTGTTGGGGAGATCTTGAGGAGTTAGCACAAGATAGGATGTGGTGGTGTGAGTTCATCGAGGCCCTATGCATCCCCGAGGGTGCCACAGGAAATGATTGATTGATTGATTGATATATATATATATATATATATATATATATATATATATATATAAATAGATATATATATATATATATATATATATATATATATATATATATATATAAGAACATTCAGCAGCTCTCCATCCACACCATACATCCGCAAAGCAATCCATAATCCCTCCATCTGTGCTTTCATCTATAGCTTCCTTTCTGGTCGTTTGTTTTAGATGGCCGTCTTCTTCTCCTAGATCCATCAACAGTGGTGTTCCTCAGGGCTCTGTCCTATCACCAAGCCTCTTCCTCTTATTCATCAATGACCTTCTAAACTGTACATCTTACCCTATCCACTCATATGCTGATAAATCCACCCTTCACCTTTCCATTCGGTTCCTGTAACGTCCATCTCAGCAGTTACTTCAACAAACAAGGGATGAGGCAATGCCACACCTAATGTCTGACTTGGCTTTTATCTCTGACTGGGGTAAAAAAAATCTTGTTGTTTTTATTGCATCAAAGACTCAGTTCTTACACCTATCAACCAGAGAAAATCTTGCACGAGACTACCCACTAATGTTTAATAATATTTAACTTAATCCTGTATCATCCTTGAACTTGCTTGGGGTTTCATTCACTCGGGGCTTGTCTTGGAAAGATCATAAATTATTACATCGCTTGTATAATCTGCTTCCATGAGATTAGGAGAGCTAGGCCGACTCCGTTGCTTCTTTACCCCTGCACAGTTGTTGACTATATACACGGGTTTTAGCCGCCCCTGTGTAGAGTACAACTCTCATGTGTGGGGAGGCTCTCCACATAGAGCTCTTCTCAATTGGATGGAGTCAAAGGCTTTTCGTCTCATTAACTCTCCTCCTCTTACTGGTTCCCTTCAATCTCTGTCTCTTCACTGCACTGTGGCATCTTCATCTCTTTTCTATGGCTACTACAATGGTCACTGCCCCTCTGAACTGTCTGCATGCATTCCTCCACCTCTACGACGGGCACGTAGCACCCGTCTAGCAGCAAACTCTCATCCCCTTTCTGTCCAACTCTCTAGTGCAAGAGTTAACCGTTACTCCCAGTCCTTCATTTATGCAACAGGTCAACTCTTGAACTGTCTCCCTCTGTCTGTATTTCCTGCTTCCTATGATCTCCAGTCTTTCAAATTCAGTGTGTCCAGGCATCTCGAAATGATCGGATCTTGAACTTGGCCCTCTCTTGCATTTTGTTTTTCTCTTGGAAGGAACAGTTTTGCAGGCTCGTTGCCTTTGGTTCCTTCTTTCTCACATAAAAAAAAAAAAACGTGGTATAAGTAGATGTCCTGTTACATAAGATAATAGCTACTTTGAGTGTTGGACAGCTATTGGCTTGTTGTGCAAAAATGTTGTGTAGTCATCATACTGATGGATCACATGGAGGTAATGAGATTCTGTATTTTCATAATGAATGCATATCTTGTATTATAATAACTGAAATAGCTATTGGCTTGTTGTGCAAAAATGTTGTGTAGTCATCATACTGATGGATCACATGGAGGTAATGAGATTCTGTATTTTCATAATGAATGCATATCTTGTATTATAATAACTGAAATAACGGTGTTACGGATGTCCAGTTCATAAAATTATGATGTCGCTTTCTTCGAGGTGCTACTTCATTAGCCTGGATAGTTGTGACAACATCCACAAACATTGATCATCGTATATTATATTCTCTTTAAAACATTCATATATTAGTTTTCATACAAGATCTTACACATTCAGGCCCTCCTTAGCTCCAGACGCATTAAGTATTTAATCGTGTGCCAACGCTCACACACTGTTCATCCAGAGGGAGCAACATTTCCTTTACCATGCATGTTTGTCGGTTGTCTGCCATTATAAACCAAGGTTTTAGTATGTAGCCACGGCTACACAAAATATATCGGTTGCGAGGTGCTGCTCGGAGAGTGTAAAATAGCGTATAGTCTATGTGTGTTTGTGCAGGGAGTCTGGTAGTACACTTCACCGACTTATTCACACTCATGCCAAGATAGCAGACAAAGTCGCAGTTTTCGTGACTATACTGACTGACCATTGAAAACACTTACACTTCCCAGCAGTCTGAATGAGATCCTGTTTTCAACCAACAGAAACATTAGGTAATACAGTGAACAGTGCAATTTAATATGTAAAGTAAGAAGTGTTTTATGCACCTCGTCATCATACAAGCTTATACACAATAACACAGCCAAGAATAAGCTGGACCTATAGTAGGATAAAAGTTGAGTGCTGCTGGAGCGTCCAAGTAAACGTAAGGAACATTGGTGCACCAGCACCTGGATGGTAAAACCCAACCACCGCGCTTTAGGCAAAATACTCACGGATTCTGAAGCTACCCCACGTCATCCAGTAGATTTACACAAAGTCATTGATAAGACTGCAATCTCGTCGTAGTAATGAAATATGACAAGAGAAAAAATATCAGATTTCGTTGCTCATTATACGAGGAAGGACCGGATATTTGTAACAGAGAGAGAGAGAGAGAGAGAGAGAGAGAGAGAGAGAGAGATCAACACACAGACAGACTAGTGTATTCATCGCGTCATTACAAGTTGCTACAATACGACATAATAGACCCAGGGAAGGATAGGGTGGTCCTTGTCTGGGTGTCTTACTACAGTGACGGTAGCCTCATATCACCCACCTGTGACAGTGTGAGTATAAGCCTCCTTGTTTACCGTCTGTTTGAGAGAGAGAGAGAGAGAGAGAGAGAGAGAGAGAGAGAGAGAGAGAGAGTATGTGTGTGTCTATCTCTTTCTCTTTCCTTATATATATATATATATATATATATATATATATATATATATATATATATATATATATATATACATATATATATATATTTCCAGACGCCTCAATCCCGTTTGGGGTGGCCACAAACAAATCGCCTCCACGTCGCCCTGTCCCTCGCCATTTCACCGCCCTGCTCCCAACTCACACACCCCTCTCTCATATACATCACCCCATCCCTCCATCTCATCCTCGTCCTCCCCCTCCCTCTCCCCCCCTCCACCTCACTCACATACACTCTCTTCGTCAGTCTTTCACCCTCCATCCTCTCCACATGGCCAAACCACCTCAGTGTACTCCTCCTAACACTTCCTATCACATCCACATTCACACTACAACGCTCCTTTATATCCTCATTTGTCAGCCTGTCTCTCCATGTGACTCCACAGGCTCCTCTTAAATAACTCATTCCACTGCTCTCACTCTTGACTTGTGTCCTTCCAACAACGTCCAAGCTTTACTTCCATACGTTAGAGTTGGTATCACAATACTGTCATGTAGTAACTTTTTCACTTCCATGCTCACTTCCCTGTTTCTTATCACTGCTTTCAAGGGACCAGCAACCTTTCTTCCCTGCTGTACCCTTTCAAGCACTTTACCCTCCAAACCTCCATCCTTACTCGTCACACTACCCAAGTACTTAAACGTACTCACATTTTCCAATTCCTAATAATCCAACCTCGCTGGACACTCACTGACTTCACCTCTCTCAAAGACCATTTACTTTACTCTTCCCTGTATTCACCTTTAGATTCCGTTTCTTAGACACTCTCCCAAACTCATTCACCAAGCCTTGCAGCTCCCCTTCGTCTTCACTCAACAACACAGTACAGTATCATCTGCAAACAACCGTACAGGGAGATTCCAATTCAGCAACTTCCCATCTCCTCCATATATTCTTAATACTTTCCACAATCCTTGTCCATGGACCCTGTCATATGCTTTCTCCAAATCCATGAAAGCACATACAACTTCTTTCCCTTCTCTAGAAACTTTTCCACTAAAGATCTAAGAATGAATATCTGATCTACACAACCTCTTCCCTTCCTAAAGCCTACCTGTTCTTCTGCAACTAATTTCTCTGTTCGTTCTCTAACTCTGTCAATAAGCATCCTACCATACACTTTTCCTATTATACTAGGAAGACAAATGCCCCTATGATTACCACACACTTCTTTTTCCCTTTTTCCTTTGTACAAGGGCATAATTATACCTGACTTCCAATCCTCCGGGACTCTACCTTCCTCTCAGGCCAATCTGCACATCTTCCATATCCATTTTACTACTATCTCTCCCCCATGCTTCAGCATTTCACCACACACTCCATCAATTCCTGGGGCTTTCCCCAATTTAACTTTCTCCATTGCTTCCACAAGTTCTATCCTACTGATTTCTTCCTGTCTTCTCACCTCCCTTCTTGTCCCAGCCATTCCCCAGCCACTTATACTCGCATTACTTCCATCCTTTATGTTCAACATTTCCTTAAAGTGTTCTTTTCATCTGCTCACTTTTTCTCCCTTCTCCACTAGTAATCTACCATTTTTATCTTTCACTTCCCTGCTAATTTCACTTCCACCCTGTCTTACTCTCTTCACCTCTTTCCAGAACATTTTCTTACAGTCCCTCCACATTACAATCAAATTCCTTCCAAATTCCTCATCCACTCTCTTCTTACTCTCTCTTACTAATCTTTTCACCTGTCTCTTTCTTTCTACATAAAACTCTCTCTTCTGCCTCACAACTTCTTCCACGCCCCTATTTCTCACCCATTCATTGTATGCTTTCTTCTTTTGTGCCACAGTCTCTCTCACCTCTTCATTCCACCAAGCTGTTCCTTACACCCCCCCTCCATCCTCTCATCATCCCACACACCACGTCACATGCTGCATATATTTCTTCTGTGAATATCCTGCACACACCTTCCACGTCCCCCATCTGCTCCAATTCATATTTGCCCAATCGTTTCTCCGCTTCTCTCTTATGTTCTGTCTTTTTCTCATCCTCTTGTAACCTTTCCACTCTCCTTGCAAATACTCCTTCTTCCCGTCCTTTCCTTCTTCTATTTCTCCATCTTATTGGGATCTTGATTCTGGTCACCACCAAGTAGTGGTCAAAAAGTCCACTCCCCCTACCTCTATAAGCTCTTGCATCCATTACACAGCTTAGCATCCTTTCATCCACATACACATAATCAATCATTGCCTTTCCTTTCATTCAGTTCACCACCCACCCTTCTCATCACTCGCCATGTATACCTGTGGATCATTTTGTGCCTGAAGAGGGTATTGGCTGTCACCAACCCCCTCCCAGCACAAATGTCCACTATCGCACTTCCATTCTCATCTATCTCAGCAGGCACACCCCACTCACCAACTATTCCATCCACCTTCACATTCCCTACTTTACCATTCATATCACCGGTCAAAAACTCTCTCATTCCTTCCAAACTTTTCCATGCACACTTCCACATTTGTCGAGAACTCTTCTCTCATGGGCTTGCACGATCTTGCGTTGGTGCATACACGCACACAATCGCTCACATTTGTATTCCAACTTTCAATCATACCTACACATTCCTTGACCCAACTGATCCATACTCTCTTATGCTCTTCTTCCATCTTTTACTCACAACTATACATACTCCTTTTGCCCTCTCATTCTCACCTACTCCTGCACATACAGTATACCCCATCCATACTTCCATTCTCTCACACTCTCACCTCTCCATTTAGTTTCAGTTACTCCACATACATCAACTTTCGGATCCTCAAGCACCTGGACAATCTCTCTCTCACCTCATCATTCGCACCTCTTGCGCTCCATGTTGCGATTACCATGTCCTTTGTCCGGTCCTTGGTCGTCATCTTTTGGTCAGTCCTTGTCTGAGGCTTCTTGTTCGTCTTTTTAGTTAGTTGTTTTCCGGGTAAGGGCACTAACCCCCCGCCAACCCTTTTAATTGCCTTGTCCGACAAGCAGGGATATATATATATATATATATATATATATATATATATATATATATATATATATATATATATATATATATATATATATATATATATATATATATATATATATAAAACAAATGAGAGAGAGAGAGAGAGAGATTCTCTCCCCCCCCCTCTCTCTCTTTCCCTCTCTCTCATATAGCGTGTAAACAAGGAGGCTTGTTATTCTCACACTATCACAAGTGCGTGATATGAGGCTACCGTCACTGTAGAAAGACACCCAGGGAGACAAGGACCACCCTATCCTTCCCTGGGTCTATTATGTCGTATTGTAGCAACTTGTAATGACGCGATGAATACACTAGTCTGTCTGTGTGTTGATCTCTCTCTCTCTCTCTCTCTCTCTCTCTCTCTCTCTCTCACACACACAAATTTCCGGCCCTTCCTCGTATAATGAGTAACGAAATATGATATTGATTCTCTTATCATATTCCATTACTACGACGAGATTGCAGTCTTATCAATGACTTTGTGTAAATCTACTGGATGACGTGGGGTAGCTTCAGAATCCGTGAGTATTTTGCCTAAAGCGCGGTGGTTGGGTTTTACCATCCAGGTGCTGGTGCACCAATGTTCCTTATGTTTACTTGGACGCTCCAGCAGCACTCAACTTTTATCCTACTATAGGTCCAGTTATTCTTGGCTGTGTTGTTGTGCATAAGCTTGTATGATGACGAGGTGCATAAAACACTTCTTACTTTACATATTAAATTGCACTGTTCACTGTATTACCTAATGTTTCTGTTGGTTGAAAACAGGATCTCATTCAGACTGCTGGGAAGTGAAAGTGTTTTCAATGGTCAGTCAGTATAGTCACGAAAACTGCGACTTTGTCTGCTATCTTGGCATGAGTGTGAATAAGTCGGTGAAGTGTACTACCAGACTCCCTGCACAAACACACATAGACTATACGCTATTTTACACTCTCCGAGCAGCACCTCGCAACCGATATATTTTGTGTAGCCGTGGCTACATACTAAAACCTTGGTTTATAATGGCAGACAACCGACAAACATGCATGGTAAAGGAAATGTTGCTCCCTCTGGATGAACAGTGTGTGAGCGTTGGCACACGATTAAATACTGTAATGCGTCTGGAGCTAAGGAGGGCCTGAATGTGTAAGATCTTGTATGAAAACTAATATATGAATGTTTTAAAGAGAATATAATATACGATGATCAATGTTTGTGGATGTTGTCACAACTATCCAGGCTAATGAAGTAGCACCTCGAAGAAAGCGACATCATAATTTTATGAACTGGACATCCGTAACACCGTTATTTCAGTTATTATAATACAAGATATGCATTCATTATGAAAATACAGAATCTCATTACCTCCATGTGATCCATCAGTATGATGACTACACAACATTTTTGCACAACAAGCCAATAGCTGTCCAACACTCAAAATAGCTATTATCCTATGCAACAGGACATCTACTTATACCATGGTTTGCGAATATAATGACTGTTTTTCCTCAATAAAATAGACTAGATGACGCACTGCATGGCATGACCGTTGTGTCACATGCATAATCTATCTATCTATCTATCTATTGCCAGACACCATAATCCCGTAAAGGGTGGCCATTTGACACTGAGTTTGTTGTTTTACAGGGAGGGGCACCAACCCTCCACCAACCCACTTGTTGACACGTTGGGAGCACGTATGGTTTGGTTATATGGTTACCACCCAGCGTTGTAAATGGTTTCTTGGCTTACAGGAAACCATTTGGCTTGTCACTCAATGTAAAGCCACCTGTAAAGGAAAGAAAAGGAATAAGAAGTGACAGGAAAGATAGGAGAAATAGGAAGAGAGGAGCGCAGGCACAGAAAAAGAATGATAAAAGCTAAGGAAGTAGGCAGCACTACATCAAGTGAGTGGATGATGGTCGCCACCACCTACCACAAACATGCATAATCACGAATCATTTTTATGGCCACCCTGGTTCAGCCACAAGAATGTTACAGCAGTTGAGTCGCACACTCACTAGAGTCAGGTGAACCACGTTTCGAGACACAGAACATCACACCTTCTAACATTCATGCTTAGGCTAACTACATTTGTTCACCACATTGTATGATGAACATTAAGACTCCAACATTCATCCAATACACGTTATTGCATACGGAGTCAGCAGTAACCTCAGAACATGTGTATAATCAACACCCTTCACCTTCCTAAACTAAACACGACAAAGTGTCGATACATGCGCCTCCACTACCTGTCCCCCCCTCCCCTCCATTCCACCTCGCCTCCCAGTAATCTCCTGTCAGAGAAACAATGGGAGCCAATGGCATTACTATTTGTTTCTCTTTCTACCTTCCACTATACTGTACATACGAGGGAAACACTTGTATTTGCAGACAGAGTATGACTTGATAAAACATAGTGTCTGTGGGTACTAGATACTGTAGCGGAAGGGAAGCTCTGCCGGGTCTGCCCGTTCACTTACTATTACTACGATGTAAACAAACACAGTGGTGCCACATTTCACCAAACACACCACCCGCTGTACTCGTTAGAAGTGGAGGTAACTGTACCAGCACGTCCTAGAATGTTGGAGGAGCAAGGAAGGAAATAGACTTAATAGACTTAAAAGAGCAATTTCTGTCAGTTTCTGTTGTACTTGTGGCCTCGTGAAGTTAGCGTACTGTAGCTCTGAAGTTGTGAAGTTGATGGTGTAATTATCTGGAAAATATAGGCAGCAAATGCGAGAAGCTTGTGTTTACATACACCGCCTGTGTTATTATGCCTGAATTGATCTTGTGTAAGGTTCTGCTGTTGTACATCGAAAGGCTGACCCTAAGAAGAACGATTCATTGGATAACGTCCTTCCTTTACTGATCTACTGTTGTTGGAGTCTGTGGAAGTGTGGGACGTGGATGTAACAGTGGTGTCAAGAGTGGGATCGAAAAGTCCTGCAGTGAGTCAAATCTTCGACAAGGATCCGGCATGTTTACACACAAGAAGCCAAACTAGGTAGGAGGAGGCTTCTCTGGCTGCAATCAAGAAACTTCTATGAGCAGAAAGTGAACAATTACAAGCATAAATTGAAGGGCAGAAAGAACTCAGTGAACAAGGACAAGTACAAAATGAAGAATAGAAAGAGTTCAAGAAAGAACTCAGTGAACAACTACAAGCACAAACTGAAGGCAGAAAGAAATCAAAGAACAACTAGAAACATAATGAGAAGAACAGAAAGAGCACTATGAATGGCTTCAGGAGGCATTACGGGAGCAACAAAAGGACATACAACTGAGGATGCAGGGACAGCTAGATGCTTTCATGGGGGAAATGAAGAAGAACATCAACAATTGAAGGAGGAAGTATATGATGAGCTACAGCAGCCGAAGCATGAGGTAAGCAATAACGTGACAGAATGCAGACAGCATGTAGATGACCATTTAAAGACAATTAGTGGGAGAACTGGGGCTGTTGAGAAAATGTGCTGCAGAGCCTGAGGTTAATGTACAGGGAGCATCTGAAAAAAGTGGACCCGTGTACGGGCTCGAGGAGAATGCATGCAGCAACTTGCTCATGACCTGGAGAGTATGGCACACAAGGCATACCCTAGAGCAGCACCAACCTGTTGGCTATTTTTCTGAGGGACCAGTTGATCGATGCTCTTGATAGTGCAGAGTTGAAAGTGCAAGTGAAGCAGGCACAACTAAGAAGCATTCAAGAGGCATTAGCCAGGGCTCTAGAATTTGAGTCCTGTGTCAGTTCCAGTATGTCCACTTTTCATGTAGGTTGTAGAGCGGGATTCAAGGCAAGAAAAGGACAGGTACAGTACATGAAGCAGAAAAATTTGAAGGAAGTTGCTGGTACTATAAAAAACCAGGACATAGGGAAGTGGACTGCAACAAGCTGAAAAGGAAACAGAAGATTGGAGGAGGTTGCTGGATCTGCTGGAAGCCAGGACACAAAAAGGAGGGTTGATACAAATGGAAGAAGGAGCAAAAACAGAATAGTGGAAGGAATCCCACGAATGCAACAAAAGGGTGTTGGACATATGTTAAGGTAGGGCATCTCTGTTCTGACTGTCTGGAGAAGAAAGAGGAGGATAAGAAGACGGCTCCAGAAGACAAGAAAGAGCGGAAATCTAGTAAGGGTTCGTGTTAATGGGTAACAATCTGCCAGTTTTTCCCAAGTAGCCCTACCACTGGGAAAATGCAAGAGATCTTTAATTGACAGTATGCGTATAGATGGAAGAACAGGTGAGGGAGCTGCACAGTGATACCCCCAAGATCAGAACTATTGCTCCAGTGCATGGCAAGTGGCTCTTTTGACAACTGTCCAGGGGTAGTGGAGTCTAATGTATGGTACAAGACGAAGGCCAGAGTGATGGTGGGGAGAAAGTTGGTGGAATGAGGTATGGGTGAAGTGCTGGATGTGATGGCCAGTTTCTCCCATGAGCCACAGAAGATCAACGAGGGAGAAATTGTGGGACTGTGCCATGCGGTGGACCCTGAGTGACATCAGAGGAAAGCCTGTAGAAAGAGTGTAGTCAAAGATAATGGGTGTCTGCCAGACCACTTACAAGACTTGTGTTCAAAGAGTTGCCAATGGCTGGATGACTCACAACTGCTGAAGTTGAGGCAGCTGCTAATGTCTTTTCCACTGGAGACCTAGACCTGGGTACCAATGATCTGATGGAGCATTCTATAGACACTGGGGATCACTGCCCAATAAAACAGCCAGTGCGGAGGTTGGCGCCAGCCCAACGGCGAGAAATGGAGAAGGTGATGGAGAATTTCCAAAGTCAAGGAGTGATAGTAAAGTCCAGCAGTCTTTGGGCATCAGCAGTGGTTTTGCTAAGGAAAAAGGATGGCTCAGTAAGGTGCTATGTGGATTATTGAGCCCTGAATGAAGTGACAGTGAAGGATGCATACTCCTTGCCAAGGACTGAAAACATGCTGGATGCTCTGTTACGTGCCAAGTGATTCTCCACCCGAGACATGAAGGCAGGATATCATCAGGCCAAAGTTGCAAAGAAGGACAAGGAGAAAACAGCCTTTTCATAAGGGCGGGGTTTATGACAGTTTAAAGTGATGCCATTTGGCCTATGCAATGCCCTAGCTACTTTTGAACATCTCATAGATCGTGTACTGGATGGCCCGCATTGGCAGACAGCTCTCATTTATCTGGACGATGTAGGCTAATTGTGTTTGGACGGACTTTCAACCAGGAATTGGAGAGGATGTCGGAAGTGCTGAGCAGGATCCGATCAGTGCACCTGAAGTTGAACCCTAAGAAGTCCTACTTGCTCCAGAAGGAAGTGAAGTACCTGGGACACATTATAGGTGAGGGTGGCGTCAGTACCGATCTAGAGAAGGTGGCAGCTGTGGAAAACTGGCCGGTTCCAACTTGTGTGAAGGAGCTACAGAGTTTCCAGGACTCATGTGACTACTACTGGCGTTTTGTCAAGGACTTTGCAATGATAGTTACACCCCTGCACAAGTTGTTAGGAAAGAAGCAGAGGTTTACGTGGTCTGCAGTGACTCAGAAGGCCTTCAATAAACTCAACCATGCGTTTGCAAACTCTCCGGTGTTGCCATACCCAGATCAGAGTCAGCCAATTCATCCTGGACTGTGACACTAGTGACCAAGGTATTGGTAGAGTCCTGTCGCAGAAGAAGGATAACAAAGAGCAAGTGTTGGCATGTTACGGCAAAAAGCTTAGCCCACCAGAGCAGAACTACTTTGTGACACGTAAGGAGCTCTTAGCAGTTATGAAGAGCCTTGATTTCTTCCATCCCTACTTGTATGGGTCCTACTCCATCATCAGGAGAGACCATGTGCAACTCAAGTGGCTGAAGACGTTCAAGAATCCAGAAGGACAACTGGCACACTGGCTTAGGAAGCTGGACCAGCATAATTATATGAGGTGCAGCACAGTCCTGGGCGGGTACATGGCAATGCTGACAGCCTGAGTCATCGGCCCTGTGACCCATAGTGCAAGCAGTGTAGTAAAAAAAGAAGATCATGGTAAGAAATGTAGCCATTCTCCAGTTACAGGGCCAGCGTCAGATGATGAAGACTTGAAGGGAATGGAGATGGAGGACGCAGATTTACACGTGCAAGAGTGGCCGCAGCAGAGTACAATGTACCCATCTTGGGAAGAGGTTTCTAGATTCAGCCCTGCAATTATGAGCTACTGGAGTCAATGGGACCTTTGAACAACATACTCCTGGAACATCAGTGGGAGACACCAAATGGTGTCAGCAAGTACTGGCAACTGGTGATTTAGAAGAAATGAGGTCCAAGATCTTGGATGAGTCCTACAACCAGATCACTAGTGGGCACCTGGGAGTGAAGAAAACTCTAAGTCGGTTGCAACAGAGGTTCTACTGGACTGGCATGCATCAGGATGTTGGAGAGTTGTGTCGGGCCTGTGATGTATGTTGTGCCAAGAAAGGACCCAAGAAATGTGGTTGTGCCCCTCTTCAGCTAAACCAAATGGGTGCACTGATGGAAAGAGTTGCAGTGGACATTACTGGACCTCTGCCACTCGCTTAAAGAGGAAACAGGTATGTATATTTTGCCATGGAGTACTTCACAATGTGGCCAGAAACCTATGCAATCCCCAATCAGATATATATATATATATATATATCAGGGGTAGGATCCCACTGCTACCTGGCGCGTCCCTTGGTGACGGATAGGGGAAGGTGTTGTAGATATACGAGGTACCGTCTTAGATGGCGCAGACCATGGGACCCCCTACAGATATATAGGGCTCCAAATATAATGAATAAGGTGGCACAAAAATTACATCTCACCAGAAAGTATGTGGCAAGGAGGTGAGATTATTTGCCACAGTCCTCCTAACCAAAACTGAGTTTTATTGCAAATGATTTGACAGGGTTCCTGTTGGATCATCGTCTACTAAAGGTCCAACCACACTGCCTCCTGTGCTCATGTGCAGTGTGCCACTGAAAGCGAGTAGGCACCGTGTTGGAAAATTAGACTCTGGGATATTATACAAATTGAAATCCATGAAGATCTATGCATACAATGTAAGAAGCCTTGCAGAAGATTACAAACTTGATAACCTAATGACTGAACTGGAAAACATTAGTTGGGATATTGTAGGTTTGAGTGAGATCCACAGAAAAGAAGAAAAAGTAATTCAGCTCGAAGACAGCGACCACCAATTTTACAACAGAGGAAGGGAAAATGAAAGAGTTATTGGTGTAGGATTTCTAATTAACAGAAATCTTGCAGACAACATTGTTAAATTCAGCAGTGTATCTGAGAGAGCAGCATTTGTTGTAATTGGACTGTGCAAAAAATATACCCTGAAAGTAATACAAGTATATGCACCAACTTCTCAAAGCTCAGATGAAGAAATAGAAACATTCTATGATGACATCTCCCAAATTATGGATGAAGAAAAAAACACTTATACTATACTCATGGGAGACTTCAATGCAAAAGTTGGGAAGTAGAAAAATGGAGAAGCATGTATAGGAAAAATTGGAGTGGGAGAAAGGAATGAAAGAGGAGAAATTCTAGTAAATTTTGTTCAAATGTTTAACATGAGAATAATGAACACATTCTTTCACAAAAAAAAACAGAGAGAAAGTGGACCTGGAAAAGCCCAAATGGAGAAACAAAGAATGAAATCGACTTCATTATAGCAGATAAGAATAACGCGATCTCAAATGTCACAGTTATGGACAAAGTAAATATAGGAAGTGATCATAGAATGGTAGATTGCACAGCCAGATTCAATTTCAGAAGTGAAAGACGTCAGTTCTACCCAGTCCCACATTAATGACTTAGCACAAGCATGTATGGAATTATTCATACTTAATCAACAGTTCCTCCATCTCTTCCCCCCTCTGACTTCCTCATGGCTGACATTCAAATTGCTTCAGTTGATGTACTTTCTGCCATTACTGGCCTCAGTACTAACAAGGCATATGGGCCTGATGGGGTCCCTCCTATTGTTCTCAAGAACTGTGCTTCTGTGCTTACACCCTGCCTAGGCAAACTCTTTTGCCTTTGTCTGTCAACTTGTACCTTTCCTTCTTGCTGGAAGTTTGCTCTCATTCAGCCAGTCCCAAAGAAGGGTGACCACTCCCAACCCTCCAACTATCGTCCAATTGCTTTAACGTCCTGTATTTCAAAAGTTTTCGAGTCAATTCTCAATAGAAAAATTTTAAGGTATCTTTCCTATCATAACCTTCTTTCCGATCGTCAGTACGGGTTCCGTCAGGGACGCTCCACTGGCGATCTTCTCACCTACCTTTCAGACTCCTGGTCATCCTCCTTTCGGGACTTTGGGGAAAGCTTTGCCATTGCACTTGACATCTCTAAGGCTTTCGATCGAGTCTGGCATAAATCTTTAATTTCCAAACTGCCCTCCTACGGTTTCTATCCTTCTATTTGTGCCTTCATCGCTAGCTTCCTTTCTGGTCGTTTGTTTTAAATGGCCGTCTTCTTCTTCTGATGTAGACAGCCATCGTTCTTCTCCTAGATCTATCAACAGTGGTGTTCCTCAGGGCTCTGTCCTATCACCTACTCTCTTCCTTTTATTCATCAATGATCTTCTAAGCTGTACATCTAACCCTATCCACTCATACGCTGATGACTCCACCCTCCACCTTTCCATTCGGTTCCCGCAACGCCCATCTCAACAGTTACTTCAACAAACAAGGGATGAGGCTATGGCACACCTAATGTCCGACTTGGCTCGTATCTCTGACTGGGGTAAAAATAATATGGTTGTTTTTAATGCATCTAAGACTCAGTTCTTACACCTATCAACCCGACAAAATCTTCCACAGGTATACCCACTAATGTTTAATAATATTCAGCTTAATCCTGCATCATCCTTGAACATGCTTGGGGTTTCATTTACTCGGGACTTATCTTGGAAAGATCATATTACAATTCTTGTAAAATCTGCTTCCAAGAGATTGGGTATGCTAAGCCGACTCCGCTCTTTCTTTACCCCTGCACAATTGTTGACTCTATACAGGGGTTTTATCCGCCCCTGTGTGGAGTACAACTCTCATGTGTGGAAAGGCTCCCCACATACAGCTCTTCTCAATAGGGTGGAGTCAAAGGCTTATCGTTTCATTAACTCTCCTCCTCTTACTGACTCCCTTCAACCTCCGTCTCTTCACCGCACTGTTGCATCTTTATCTCTTTTCTATTGCTACTTTTATGGTCACTGCTCCTCTGAACTGTCTGCTTGCATTCCTCCACCTCTACGACGGGCGCGTAGCACCCATCTGGCAGCAAACTCTCATCCCTTTTCTGTCCAACTCTCTAATACAAGAGTTAACCGTTACTCCCAGTCTTTCATTTATGCAACAGGTCAGCTCTGGAAGTGTTTCCCTCTGTCTGTATTTCCTGCTGCCTATGATCTCCAGTCTTTCAAACGCAGTGTGTCCAGGCATCTCAAAATGATCGGATCTTGAATTTGGCTTTCTATTGTATTTTGTTTTTCTCTTGGAGGGAACTGTAACTGCGGGCTCATGGCCTTTGGTTCCTTTTTCCTCGCATAAAAAAAAAAAAGTTCACTTAAAGATCGGACTCCCCAAAATGGTTTGATAGCAATTGTGCCAGAGCAACGACCCAAAAGTCATTAGCATTTAACTGTTACTAAAAAAAAAAAAAAATAAATAAAAGTCTGAATCACTTAGTCAGTTTAAAACTGCTTGAAAGCATGCAAAAGCAGTAATAAATGCCACTAAATCAAACAGTCTTCTCAACCAAGAATCTAAAATAAACAGTCATAATAACAGTGGAATATTCTGATCAGCTCTCAATTCTTTCTATAATTTCAACAAGGCATCATCCATTCCCCCACTAAACTCTTCAGATGCTAACATTACAAATGATCCTCGTGATAAAGCGAACATTTTTGCCAATACACTTGCCAATAATTCTACTTTAGAGGAAGTCGGCCAGAACGTCCCCGTACCAGATCTTGACTCTTCCGAAACTGCTTCACTTATGATACTGACTAGATACATTAAATCCATCCTAGACAATTTATCAACCAACAAAGCTCCAGGTCCAGATGGAATTCCTCCAGTTGTTTCGAAAAAGTGCTCCCCAGAACTTGTTCCTATTCTAGCTAAGTTATTCAGACAATGCATATGTCCTTCTTCAACCCCTGATTCTTGGAAGTAAGCCAATATCCACCCAATTCCAAAGAAAGGAAGTTCCTCTGACCCCTCTGATTACAGACCAATAGCTATAATGTCTTCTGTTGGTAAAGTATTTTCGATTGTAATTAATATGCACATCTTTAAATATCTTGAATCCAACAACTTAATTAGTGACAGACAGTATGGTTTTCGCCACGAAAGCTCCATTGTTGACATATTCAATCTCCTGACTCATACCATCCATCAATCAGTTGACCAACATGTAGAATCTCATGCAGTGGCCCTTGATGCTTCTAAAGCTTTTGACAGAGTATGGCACCGTTCCCTGTTATCCAAACACCCATGCTATGGACTAACGTCTTTTGTTCCTCTGATTTCTTCATATCTCAGTGACAGAAACACGAGAGTTAAAGTAGGTGATGTATATTCCAATTTCCACTTGATTAATGCCGCCGTGCCACAAGGATCATTTCTGGCTCCAACCCTATTCCTAATTCATATTTACGATCTCTTATCTGTCACCCATTATTCCATCTATTCGTACACAGATGACTTAACACTTCATAGTTCGTTCACGCTTGAACACCCATTCACAAAGTCTAATATCTTTAACTCACAACTCAGTACAGCCATCTCCATAAATCAAGACTTATTTAAGATCACTGAATGTGGACAAAATAACATTGTCTCGTATTTTAAGGCTGGTAAAACCAAATATATAAAATTTACTAATACAATTTACTGCCTGATTCTTATATTACCCTCAGTGCTACCAATATTCCTATCTCTAAAAGTATTGAAATTCTGGGTGTTTCACTTAACAATTACCTCAGCTGGACCTCTCATGGAAGATCACTTGCTACAACCACCTCAGAGAAATTTGGATTATGGTACAGAGTTCGTAACTTCTTCACCGGCATGCAGTTAGCTATAATTTATAAGTTATGTGTGCTCTCAGCTAAAATATTGCTCACCCTTATGGAATGGATGTGCAGAGGTTGCACTAAAACAACTAGACAAAATTCAGAACAAAGCTGTTAAAATGATTAAGAACCCTACTATTACAAATAAACTACCTCCCGCACAAGTAAGAAGGAATGTTGCCTCCCTTGCATTATTTTAGAGATACTTTAATGGCAAATGCTCAGACGAAGTTGCGTCCATTCTGCCACCTCTCCATGCCTTCCCCCGCGATACACAGGCATCTGGTAGCGCTCATGGCAGGAATGTTACACAGCCATATTGCAGAACTTCTACCTCTCAGAATTCGTTCATTTCCCAAACTGCATCTCTTTGAAACTCGCTTTCCCAGAGGGTTTTCCCCCCAAACTTCAGTCTACGGTTTTTCAAATCCAACTGTTTTACAGATTTTTTTTATGAATGGCAGACACCAGTAATCTGATGTATGGATTATTTTTTTTTATTAATTTGTTTTTCCTTCTTCTGATCTGTTTTATTAAAAAACAAACAAACAAACATGAATTCTACTATTAATGATTACTGGGGCGTTCCTGTTGGATCATCATCTACTAAAGGTCCAACTGCACTGCCTCCTGTGCTTACAGGCAGTATATCACCGAAAGTGAGTAGGCACTGTGTCAGCTATTCAAAGACAGGGACATTTAACAAAATGAAATTCATGAAGCTCTACACATACAATGTAAGAATCCTGGCAGAAGATTACAAAACTGATACCTTAATGACTGAATTTGAACATTAGTCAGGATATTATTGGTCGGAGTGAGATCCACAGAAAAAAATATTAATAATTCAGCTCCAAGACAGCAAACACCTATTCTACTACAGAGGAAGCCAAATTTTAAGAGTTATTGGTGTAGCTTTTCTAAGTAGCTGAAATCTTGCAGAGAACATTGTTAAATTCAGCAGCGTGTCTGACAGAACAGCATCGCTTGTAATTAGGCTAAGTAAAAGATACATCCTGAAAGTGTTACAAGTATATGCAGTGACTTATCAAAGCTTAGATGAAGAAACAAAAATATTCTGTGATGAGATCTCCTAGATTATGGAAGAGGAACAGACCACATGTACTATATACATAGGAGATTTCAATGCAAAAGTTTGCAAATTAAAAAAATGGAGAAGCATGTATCGGAAAATTCGGAGTGGGAGAAAAGAATGACAAAGGTGAAATGGAAGTAATTTAAATGTTGCTGAAAAGTATAATATGGGAATAATAAACACATTCTTTCACAAAAGAAAAAGGAAAAAAATGGACCTGGAGAAGTCTTAAAGGAGAAACTGTCTATCTATCTACAGTATATACCTAGGCTGCTTCCCGCAAGGAAAGGGAGGTAGCCGAAACAGGATGACACACTCCCAATTTACTCATCATTCAAACACATTCATTCGCATCTTAGCCCCAAAGGGGAGAAGGGACAGATCCTCACCGCACTACGCCGCATGAGGGTCAACTGCACAGTGCAATCAGTGACATCGGCAGCAGGGCCCAACAGCAGAGCTGGTTTACCCCTGCCACATCATAATGACTTCATTATGGCAGGTAAGAATAACACGATCATAAATGTTACAGTTATCAACAAAGTAAATATAGGAATTGCCACAGAATGGTGGGTTGCACAGCCAGATTCAGGGTCAAAAGTGAAAGAAAGAAACTGATTAAAAATAAAATTATATGCCCAATAAAAGTAAAACAAAGCAGCCTTTCAGTAAAAAATAATAAATTGATTTCAGGGTCATGATGAGTGTGACTTTCATGAGCTGAAAAACAGACTGACAAAAGTGCTAAGAGAGTCATCAGAGGTGGTAGAGAAAGCTGATAGAACCAAAGCCAACAAGTTTTCAAAAATGGCCCTCGAACTCACGAAAAGAAGAGAAGCAAAAGTACAAACAGAGATGAAACAGAAAGAGCGGTAGTAAATAAGTTTATCAGCAAGACACACAGAAGAAAAAAGAAAGGGAAACATGGATTAGATCTGTAGTAGGGTATGGAGACATCCTCTCTTTGGCTCAGCGGTAACGTGCGTGCGTATGCAGCGCGGGAGCCTGAGATCGAATCTCGGGCAGGACAGTGACTAATTTGTTAAAGTTTCATTTCAGTTATTACATCGGTTGGAAGCGGTGTGGGATGTGAGACGGGGCTTGGTTGGCAATTTGATGTTCTTCCTTGGTTAACTTACAGCATCTCTGTCCTTACATCCTGGGGATGGGCTATTCCTTGTGGTCCGCAGCCTCCCCGAGGTGGCCTCCGATGCTGCGCTACCTTGTGTGTTCGAAACTCACCAAATTAATCACCAAGGGGAGAAAAGAGGTATGTAATGGGGTGTATAAAAGTCAGCGTTGCCTAGCGGGGCAGGTTATCCTTTCTTTGGCTCAGTGGTAACGTGCACGCGTATGAAGCGGGGGGGGGGGGTGGCTGAGGTCGAATCTCGGCCAGGACATTGATTAATTTGTTAAGTTTCATTTCAGTTATTACAGATTAAACAAACCATCAAAAAAGGAAAAAGTTTGAAACAGGTCTGAGTTACGAGTAATATGGCACCAGGAAAGCAACAAGTTATATCACTGAAAGACAAAAGTGGTGAGGGGATGGTGAAGAGCGTTGAGAATTTTACAAAGAACTGTATGCATCAAAGACAGCAGTACCAATAGCTAACTTTTCAGTTGACATAGGCTTAATACCGCAGTTAACACCAGACGAAGTAAATATTTCTCTTACACGTTACCGGCGTGATGGCCACTGGTGTACCATTTGATGTCTTCTTTCCTAGCGAGTTGGTACACTGATAGTACAATAATGAGTAATAATTTTGTTATGCTGGTGTTTTTAAGGCGACTTCTCGTCGTAAAAACGCTAGCTACTGAAGCGGGGTCCTCTTTCTAGACCAGAAGTAGAGCACCAACAAAGGAACAGGACATAAAAACCATGCAGTATACCTTAACATAACTATTACCTTAATTCACGTAGAGTGATATTTGAGATACAGGGGAACAGAGACACAGAGTTAATATTCAGCACCACAAAATAGAGTTATACTTAGCACACACTACAATGTTCATACAGGGAGATCTTGAATTATCTATGGTATTGTTTATGTGTCACTTTTAGGCAGGATATATATAGAATGGTTCACAAAGGGAATAAACAAGATTGGGAGTCTGTATGGGAAATATTACTATAAATGAGGTAGGGTGCGGATAGTGACACTTGACATAGCCACCTTGTCACGGCGACACTCACACTCAGGCTCTTGACGGGCCCGTGCACCCTTACCTCAGGTGTTCACAGAAAGTTCCCTTATATGGGGGGGACTTGGATAATTACAATAAAGTTCCTTCTCTGCCCTGCCAACACTGAGTTCTTGTGGACTATTATCAACTACATTGTTCTTCACTTAGTCACTGTTCACTGTTCTTTTTCCCGACTTGTTCTTGACACAGGGGGGGAGAGTCACTATTTTCCTATATCTCCTGGGTAACGTTCACTCTGGGTCACACTCGTAGGTGGGGTGCAGGGAGGCTCTCCCATCTGGGGGCCTCGACCTGATAGGCGGCCCTTGTGCTGGGGCCGCGTCGGTGTGGTGCAGGGAGGCCCTCTGGTCTGGGGGCCTCGACCTGATAGGTGGCCCTCGAGACTGGACCAAACAGCCGGAGTAGTCGGGCCTGTCATCTTTGGCTCCGTGGAGTGAGGGAGCCCGGATCGCCTTCATCAGGAGCAGGAGTCTGGCCTGGGTGTCCTGGGACTGCGGGCACCAAGGGGGAGAGGCGCCGTCAGGGCTGGGCTGCGGCAGCGTCTCCTTCGGGGCTTGGGCAAGAACAAGGAACTCCCGGGCGTGGGCGGTAAGTCCGATATCGGGCCTTGCCACCAATCTAGCATCTCCTCCGGAGCTATATTCCCGGGTGGTGACGAAGGGCTTCCACAAGGGAAAGAGGCTGGAGAAGGACTCACGTCACTCGTGTCCTCTCTAGTACGTCCTGAGGCCGGAGCCTTGGGTCGCCTTACCCTGGTACATACTCTGGCTGTAGCCGTCAACTTGCCCGGTGTACGAGGAACAACTGAAGGGCGTACAAGGCCGCTGCTTCCCCGCCACGTATAAAGACCGTCGGCGCGGTGTTGCTCCCGTAGTAGGGGACAAGCCAGAGTGAGGGGCACAGAGGCCACACTCTCTCCAGTACGAACTGAAACTACCTTCAGGGGCTTCTCTACCCTGGTACATGTCCCGGCTGGAGCCGAGTGCCTACCCGTTTTACTGAGAGCAACTGAAGGGTGTACAAGGCCGCTCCTTCCCCGCCACGTATAAAGACCGTCGGCGCGGTGTTGCTCCCATAATAGGGAAGGGCTACACGTACGGTAGCAGGGTCTCTTTACCCTGGTCCGTACTCTAGCCATAGCCGGAAGCTGATCTGTCCGATCAGAAACAACTGAAGGGTGTACAAGGCCGCTCCGTCCCAGCCACATATAAAGACCGTCGGCGCGGTGTTGCTCCTGAAGGGGAGAACAGCAAGAGAGGGGTGCACTGGGGCAACTCTCTCTCTCTGGTGTACTAAGGCCGGAGCCTTGGGTCACCTTACCCTTTGTACACTTTGTTAGGCCGTAGCCTTGGGCCTCCTGCCCTAGAGGGTGTAACAAAGCCGTCAATACGGTGTTACCTGGGACTGAATCTTGTTCAGTCCCACCCCTATTCTGACGACCATTGCTCCGCCCGCAATGTAGTTCCCTTTCCCTGGTCACCTTGGGTTGGGGCAATTGCGGGGAACAAGGGCCCAGGATCTTGATGTCCTGGTGACCCTCTTGAATGGGGTCACTAACCCCACCGTTGTGTCCTCCTGGGGTGGTGGTGCGGTGGCCGCCCGGTGGTGGGGTGGGGGGTGGTGAGGTGGGAGGTCCGGCGGCGGGCATGGCGGGCATTTTAAATTTGTTTTCACTTTTTCATGTATTTCACCTTGACGAATATTGGCTGGGCAGATTTTTTGTTGTTGCTTCTACAGCAGAAGAGATGTTGAATATGGTAATAATATAAGATTTGAGAAATGCCTATTTAGTTAGAGAATGTACAGTATATCAGACTTCTAGTAGTGACTAATACATTTCATTTAGATGTCAAACAATACCGGTACTATTAATCGCACAAAAACATCGAAAAACAACTCTGTGTTGCAGAACTAGGGCCATGAGATGTAAATGCACTTCTTGAAAAAAAAAAAAAAAAGTAAATTACGACCGATAAATATTTGTGATTTTTTACTGGAAGAAAAAATAATCACTCTTGTTTTGAACAGCTCTACATTTACTTTATCAAACAAACAACAACA
Organism: Coenobita brevimanus; assembly: GCF_032717465.1. Classification (NCBI taxonomy): domain Eukaryota; kingdom Metazoa; phylum Arthropoda; class Malacostraca; order Decapoda; family Coenobitidae; genus Coenobita; species Coenobita brevimanus. The sequence goes on from NC_136984.1 coordinate 25,339,064, forward strand.
AAAAAAAAAGATAAGTGCTGCATGTTTCTGGTTATCAGATTTTTTTATAATTATAAATGATTGATTATAATCAATAATTAATTATGGTACTGGTAAGCCGAGTACTATTTCGGCATTCAACATACCCAGCTATCATTATGCTTGGTTGCAAGAAACACTCTTCAGCGATTAAAAAAAAAAAAAAAAAAAAAAAAAAACTTGAGAAGATCGGTGAAGAGATTAGAAGGAGGAGAAGTGAACAAGAAACAAGATAATAATAAATAAAGGTAGTGTTGGATCTTTGCTTGAATTTCCTTTAACTACATAAATAGCCAAGTGCCACCTGGACCTTCACGACTGAGAATAAGATGGTAACAAACCAAAGAGAATGGAAGCGCCAGGTAAGGGTGAACGGTGACTGCACTACCTGAGCCAAAGTAGTACACTACTTCAGTGATCCACCGGTGGTGCATCGTGCAATACGAGAAGAAAATATCAGGACACCATATGTTGGGCCACCAGTGACGCACTACTTTAATGGAGTCACATCCCTCATTGGTACTCAGTAAACCAACATAAATAATCTCGTTGTGATAGCTCCTTGCAGATTGGTGGTAGAGTTTTGAAGTGAAATGTGTCCTGGAAGAGAACTGAAATTGCCGAAACGCGGGTAACGTGAAGTATGATAAGAGGGAAGGTTCCAGAAGATGAAATAGTAGCAGAATTACTGTCGGCTGCCGAAGTATAAAACAGGCTTGCCTACTTATTTACTCAGTGTATACAGAAGAAGAAAATTCCCAAACCATGATGTAATGCAACAGTTATTTCGATCTTCAAAAATGGCGACTCGAAAGATCTTAGTAACTATCGACCCATTAGCTTAATCAGCTAAAGTCCTTACAAGCAGAATAACAACAAATTTGGAAGAAACCCAACCTTTTGAACAGGCAGGATTCTGTCTCGAGTATTCGGCTACTGATCATTTATACACATTGAATCAGCTAACTGAGAAAACTACAGACTATGATAAACCACTGTTCTTAGGTTTTGTTGATTACGAAAAGGCTTTCGATGCAGTGGAACACCCATCAATTATAAATTCATTGCGAGAACAAGAAGTCAGTGAGAACGTTGTAAAATTGCACGAAAACATATATAAAGAGGGAACTACTACAGTTAAATTACACAAACATTCGGAAAAAATGTAGATTGAGAAGGGCGTGTGTCAGGGAGATACAGTTTCACCAAAATTATTTACAGCATGCCTAGAGAATATTTTCAGAAAACTTGACTGAGAGAACAAAGGAGTGAACATAGATAGTGAAAACCTAAACCATTTAAGATTTGCAGATGACAATGTCCTAATCTCAGAAACAGCAGAGACATTGCAAGAAATGTTAAATGACCTAAATAGAGAGTTCTCAAAGTAGGGCTAAAGATGAACTTAGATAATGTTTAATCCAAATACACTAAATCTATAGAATAAATGAAGAAATTCTTGAATAAGTTGCGGAGTACAATTACTTGGGGCAAATACTAAAAATAACGATATCCATGGTAGCAAAACAAAATGGCGCATTGCAGTTGGATGGAAAGCTTTCGGTAAACATGGACACAATAAAAAGTAGTTTGCCAGGATGTATGAAACGGTAACTATATAATAAATATATAATCCCAGTTGTCATAAAGTTGTAAGACCTGGAAAATGAGAAATATAAATAGATGGAAAATCAAGTAATCCGTTATCAAAGAGCAGTGGAAAGGTCAGTGTTGCCAATATCCTTAAGAGGCAGGAAGAGATCAACTTGGATGAGAGAGCAGACTAAAGTCAATGACATGATAAAGTTACAAAAGAGTAAAAATGAAGGTGGGATGGTCTTTTAGCAAGAATAAAGGACAACTGACTGAGCAAGAGGTTGACTGACTGGAGTCCAAGTAACTGCAAGCGTTGCAGGAAAAGTACAGGCAGGAGGTGGACAGATGAAATAGAGAAGTTTGCAACTAAACCTGGCAGTGACTGACTCAGTATATATATATATATATATATATATATATATATATATATATATATATATATATATATATATATATATATATATATATAAACTACAGCTACAGTAACATCAAGCTGTAAGGCACCCTCATCATTGTGGGGCTCGAACCCACCTCGCCACCGCAGGTCTAAAAAAAAAGTGTGACCGTCATAAACCGGTAACGTTTTTGTTTTTAGATCCACACCTATTTGCTAAATGACATCGTCAAAGCTAGCAAGGTTGAAATAAAGGTCACATGGGTAATGTGTTAGACGCCTTCAGCCACAGAAAATTTTATATATTATACTCTTGCCATCTGCAGATATCGTCTATACTTTAATCTTGTTATATCAATATGACTTCGGTCTGTTTGGAATAAACTTTTCCAACTGAAGAGATTATAGACTTGAAGAACTTCCTCAATGCAAAAGGTGCCTTCTAAGAGTAATAAAGTTTTCTGTTTTGTAGTAATATAACATTCAGAAAGGATTTAAAGAGTAAGTTATCGTCGAAGTGAGGATTTCTTTATAATGATGAATAAAATCTTTTGTCTGTATCAGTAATGTAGCCGAAAGTACTGCATTACAATGATTGGATTAAAAACAGTTCCTACTAAAGACTCTTACTTGTGGATGAAGGGGAGATGAGCAGAGAGGCAACTGTGTGAGTGCTGAAGGGATGGTTGTATTTTCGCTCTTCACTTCCCGCTGCTTCTGTACCTGGTGAGGCGTGGAACACAAATGTGCTCTTATCAACTGGGGTAGATGTACGGTAATGAGTTGCAAGGGAAGGGGCGGTGTTGGACTCCCCCCCCCCCTCCGCTCCACCCTTCTCTCTCTCTCTCTCTCTCTCTCCCTGGGATACATTTCCACACCAACACTGTCGCCGTTAATTTGATGAGGCGTTTGATATTTCTTGGTATTTTGAGGAAACAAATACTTTTCATCATCATCATCATACCCACCTGATTTCTGACCTCATACGTCTCTCATATTGACGGTGTTAGTGAAGGCGTTGTCTACTACAATTTGAAAATCCTATCCTAAACCGAATAAAAACATGTAACGTTAAAATATGAATAAATAAGAATGACATCGTTGGTAATGGGTTAAGGGCTGGTATTCTTCTCGGTTAAAGAAGGTCCCTAACGCTTCTTAGTGATTTATTTTTGAATGCGGTTGGATAATTTCGTATTGTACATTGTACACTGATGATATTAGAATTATTTAAGTAACACGGAAGACGGCGGCAAGAATACGGTCCAAGGTGTAATATGGTAAAGTTGATCATTCAGAAGTGCTGCGCAGTGTCCGATACCAGCGAGAAAACGACTGATAACATAAGCTCGTCGGATAGGATTTAACCGCTTCATCATAACGTACTCTCTGCTTTATTATTGCTATCGACACGCGATTTTATGCAGGCTACGAAACACTTTCTGAATGGTACTTGTTAACTGTTTTTGTCAGTATTTCCTACTGCTTATGACCTCAAGTCTTTTAAAGGCAGTGTGTCCAGGCATCTCGAAATGAAGGGATACTGAATTTGGCTCTCTGTTATTTTGTTTTTATTTCTCCTTGGAGGAAACAGTCTTGCGGCCTTTGGTTTCTACTTGCATTACACACACACACACACATACACACACTCGGTATATATATATCATCATCCGGACATTTCCCACCCAAGGGCAGGGTGAGGAGTAGCAATGTCCAGACAGCCCAAAATTGACCAATCCAATGGGCCACGCTTCCATTCACACATCATTCAAGCCCCCGTAATCCTGGCTCTATCAGATACGCCAAAAACATTCACCACGTTCTGTAGCTTCACATAATCGTATCCGACAGTGTCAATCCAGACGCTGCCACATTAAAGAGGGGTGCCAAAAATCCCTGATCATGCACTTCTCCTCACAAAATTCATCCAGCCAGCTCGACCTCCTGTCAGTTCCCTAGCCTCACCGACTTCCAGACCTCTCCTCCCCACACATTCATCCACCATATCACTTCACCTTCTCCTTGGCCTACCTCGCCTCCTCCCTCCTTCGAATTCGATCAGATATACCTTCTTCACCACTGTATTGTTGTCCATTCTCCCCACATGACCATACCATCTCAGTACACTCTCTTCAATTCTGGTGTCCACCGACTTCCTCATTCCGCATCTTTCACGAATCACATTATTTCGTATCCTATCCATCCTCTGTACTCCACATACACTCCTTGGCAGTCCCATCTCCACTGCTCTCACTCTTGACTTTTCATTTTCATGCCACACCATAGTCTCACATCCATATGTTAAAGCTGGCACTAACACTCTTTCATGTAAGCCTCGCACAGCTGCAACACTCAAGCCTCTGTTTCTTGACAATCTTACCCAGTACACAGCTGACTTCGCATTGTAGACCAAACACAACGTGGAGAGGAAAGTTATGTTCACTCCCCGTCTTGCAGAAATCGACCGCTCCACACTGATTTGGTATCGTCAACAACATGCTGTTGATATGCTGGTGCATGGTATGGAGCTGAAGTCTGCTGCTACAAAGTTCGCAAGGTTACACGACACCCCAGACTTCAAAGCATCTTTGCTTTCAAGTTACGGCATGGACTTACCAATCATAAGGCCCATGGCGAAGCTCTGGATGCCAACGAGGAGGGAGTAGAGGAGTTTCGGTAGAAGGTGAAGGGCTTGATCGACAGGGAGGGCCTTACTCTCAATCAAGTTTACAATGCTGACAAAACTGGTCCATTCTATTGCTCGATGCCAACAAACACTCTAGCCAAGGAGATAGAGAAGCATGTACCTGGCCACAAGCTTTGCAAGCAACAGATATCTGTTTTGTGTTGAGCCAGTGCTAACAGCTTGCACCAGCTCAAGCCCATTATTGTTGGCCGTGCAAAGCAGCCTCGGTGTCTTCGTGGGGTGATGGATGTCCTTCCTGTCATTTGGTACCATTCTTTGAAGGCATGGTTCACAGCCATGATCTTCAAAGACTGGTTTCACCACCACTTCATAAAGGTGGTCAACCGTTACCAGACGAACACACTGGGAATCCCTCACGACCACATAAAGGCCCTCTGGACAATGCACCTGCACATCCATCCGACAAGGAGTTGGTGGCTGAGAACGGCCTCATTAGGTGCATGTTTCTGCCACATAATACGAATGCTATCATCCAACCAATTAACCAAGGAGTGATCACGGCAATGAAGAGGCTGTATCTCGAGAAGTTCCTGGATGAGGTGATGGTTGTTCTCAAGGACGAGGACGAGCACAGGGAGGGACGGGACATGCGAGGCCAGAGGACTTTGGAAAACCTTCACCATTACAACATCAGGTCTGCCATCTACAACTGGGCCAGTGCAAGGAAGGAAGTCTCAGTCAAGACTTGGGAAAATGGTTGGTCTTGTTTGCTTCTCAGAGCTGATGTGGTGCACGATTTTCTAGATTTTGATGTGGATGACTTCCCTGCATGTTTTCGTGCAGCTGGCGACGATGTTGATGTGGACGAAGTACGTGAGTGGTTGGATGACAACGAGGGCAATTCTGGGTATCAGATTATGTCTGATATCGAGATCGCATCTTCGGTTGCCGGTACAAGTACCCAGTTTTTTTTTTTACATCCCTGACTCTGGGCAAAGGTTTCAGGGCCTAGTTCTCGGGGGCAGTGATCTATCCAAAGGCCATTAGTCCTCCTAAACCTCAACATGTCACCACTTTGGCGCTAACACACCATCCATATTGAATACATGCTAGGGCTGTCTCATACAGGACTGGTCCGACAAGGACAGTGACAATGATGCAGACTCCTCTCAGTGTGCCACTACCCCAGCCATCCCCAAGCTGAGGACACTCCAGGAGCACATCGAGTTAGTTCTCGACTACCTAGAACACCTGGACTGCGACAGGTAGATGGGGCCCTTGGGACTTGTGGAGGAAGTGTGCTCTTTCAGGCAGCACATCATCAATTGCCAGAATCATTGTTCCTTATGTCAATCAACCATAGACAGTTTTTTCAGGCCTGTTATCCCAGCCGTGACCAGCCCTGGCTCTACACCACTGCCTCCGCAAGACAGGCCTTCCAACTCCGAGCCACAGTCCACCACATCAGGCACGGTGGAGTCACCACTGGACATGAGTTTGTGCCTCTCTTCAGCGTCGTCTGCAGTGGGTAGTTGATCACCACGTCACAGCGACGTGCCCCTTGGCCACTTGCATCACCTACTCTCGGACTCTGGCAGTGAATAAACATTAAAAACTCACCCCTAGACCACACGGGAATTTACAGTGCTGTCCAGTGTAAAGAACAGTGCAGAGTGTTAAGAAATTAGAATTCAGAGTGCTAAGACTTAAGTGCAGAGTGCAACATTGGTTATAGAAAAGAGAAAACAGAGCGCAAGTGAGAAAAGAATGCGCAGTGTTAAGAAATTAGAAATCTGAATGCAAATGATTAAGTGCAGAGTTGAACAGTGATGAGAATCAAGTAAAGTAAAGTGCAAGTGAGAAAAGAATGTGCAGTCTTAGGAAATTAGAATTCAGAGTGCAAATGACTAAGTGCAGTACAAGATTTGATTACTGCAGGTGCTTCAGGTGCACCTTTTTACTGTCAGAGTCTGAGAGGAGGCGGGTTATTCATCGAGATGGCCACGGACTCGTAAGTACCCAGAATAATATTAAATATTGTACATGTTTTCCCTACTCACCTCTAAAGCCTCATTCCCTGGTTCTTTTGCATTTATTTCACTCTTTTATGTCCCTTATTTGTGTGAATAGGGCCTTAAATAGGTGCTATGCATGTCCGGTAAGGAGTTGTGTAAGTGGTTTTCTGAGTTAGGCTGGGAAAGGGTCCATAAGTACCAGTCCAGGAGGCAGGGGCCCCTCTATCCGGATGGGCCCACTTTCCAGACAGGCCTTTGGCACTATTACGTTGGATAATGGGAAGATTACTGTATAATATATATATATATATATATATATATATATATATATATATATATATATATATATATATATATATATATATATATATATTGTGGTAGGTGGGGGTGCTCACCATCCAATCACTCTATGTAGTGCAGCTCTCGGATATCTGCCCTCTCCTCTCCTCCATCCTTCTTTCTTTCCATCCTCTCCCGTCTTTCCTTCATTCTTTCCTCTTTCTTCTGCCTACGGGTGACTTTACACTCTCTCTTCTTTCTTCCCTTCATTCTTTCCTCCTCCTTCTGCCTGTGGGTGACTCTACACTGAGTGACAAGCCAAATGGTTTCTTGTACACCAGGAAACCATTTACAATGCTGGGTGGTAACCACTTAACCAAATTTTGGGACCTGGTGGTTTTGTGGATAATTACGGCGCTCCAAATGGAATGAGCCGGTGAAGGTTTATATCCAAGGAATGGTTGGGGTTTATTGCTCATGTAATGCCACTCAGGGATGAGTGAGGCTGGTCACTCTCATCTTAAATGTCAAGACCAACATCCCCAAGACTCCGTCTCCTACGCTCTTCATGGGGCAACGTAGGATTGGATGATGATGATAAATACATTCTATATACATATATATATAACTATATATATCTCTCTATATATATATATATAGATATATATATATATATATATATATATATATATATACGGTATATATGTGTGTGTGTGTGTGTGTGTGTGGGTGTGAGTGTGGGTGTGTGTGAAGGGCAGCCTCACAGGTGTATTCGCAAACTTATTACTTATGCTTAATGAAGGACCAGTGGGGATCATAAATTCACCTATTAATGCACAACGTCAGCTGGAAAGCTTTGATTTGGCTGTCACATTCTCCCCTAACACCTCACATCAGTGAAAATCATTTATGGAGAAAGAAGCATACCAAGCCTCAATTTGCGATGATTAGCTGGTAGAAATTAAGAAGCAGAAGAGGCAAAATATTAGGCGAAATCTTGTTAATGAATGCATATTCCTACCTTCATGGTCCTTATCTTGCAACCTGGTAAAACGCAACCTCTGACAGTAATGACCATGTACAGCGCTTATCAATGAACTGAACGTCCTTCATTAGTTACCATCACGTTATTACAACTGAGAGCACGGAGGTGTGCAAAGGCTTTCAATTTTTGACGATAATTCTGTCGAACTGAGATAAAACATATCTGACCTTTTACCATCCGTGATTGCACCATGTGATGTGGGACGATGCCTAATAAGATCCAACAAGCACAGATGTTCCATATATTTCTATGGAAAATGAAGGGTTTTCTTAATGTAAACTTTTTTTTTCATATTGCTGAGAGAGAGAGAGAGAGAGAGAGAGAGAGAGAGAGAGAGAGAGAGAGAGAGAGAGAGAGAGAGAGACGGAAGCTCAAAAACTGGAGGTCAAACAGATATAAGAATAACTTGGACCTGCAATTATGACAAAAGCTGCATATTCGCTGTTGCATTAATCTCCTGCCATTATGGCGGTCACAGCTAGACACCCTGTAGACATAAAGAGACAACTACATTTGAGGTCCCCAAAGTGCACGGCACTGTTTTCAGGCATGCCAAATGTCTAAAATAAAAAATAACTGGACATCAGTGTTATTTTCATTTCATGGACATCGTTACTCTATTAAATCTGATGATATTGATTATATAAACGTATTCATAGGCAATACGGTGCGTTGGGATTATAATCTATCGAAACAGAAGGTAAAATTACCGGCACTCTTATTTCATCATTTCATGATGAGAAGGAAATATCCTTTACTTGGCTTGTTTCTTTGCTTTTTTATTTATTATACCTGCATGCACATTATTAAACACATGTGCTAGTGGAATTTGGGAAAACTTATAAAGAAATCAGTAACTAAGTCGTAATAGCGATATGGCAAATACATCCCACTGTGGAGGGCTTTTAATGGGAAACTTCAAACTATCGTCTATAACCTAGCGCAAGAGCCTAACATGGTGCTGGACTCGAAACATTATCTTAATTGTCGTGATTATTAAACATGCCTGGGTAACCCTATCAGATTTGATAAGACCATAGACCACTCAAGTCTACTTAAATACTAGCTAGTAAAAAATGTAAAATGTTGGAATTAATACTTACGTCCTTTTAAAGTGCACGTGTATGCCTCCTCGCAATATACTTAAGTTTACAAAATATTAAAATTCAGGGATACATAAACCTTCAGTACAAAGAGGGATGATAATAATGAATAGTAGCCAGACTTTAGTATTTAAAAGTGATCAGATACAATGTTCAGTAAACTAAATAAGTCAAATCAGTTCGACGTTGGGAAAGACTGTCGTGGAAGTAGAGTCTTCCATCAAAAAAATAAAAATAATAATTCCTATGGTCATGGTTTTTATAAGGAATACTTTAGAAATTCCAATAAGATATCCCATCATCATATTGATCAGTTCGACATGGGAGTCAAAATAGTCCATGACTATTACAAACATGGTAACCAAGTGGGCCGGTTGTGAGAATGACACCATAGAGGTCAAATCTTCAACCAATCAGAAACCAGCAGGGTTCTCGTGCCTTTAACCATCTATACGGTCTTTTGTCACAGCTATTAGTAAACAGTAACATGGAGTTTTTTTTCCTGTGGACATTTATGATCGCTCGTAATCGGTCACAGAAGGTGTACGTACGACATGGCCACCTTTGATTGGGAATGTCCAGTATGTGCCAGCCAACGTGCGCAATGGTCCCAGATACGATAATGGCAAACAGGAATGGCACTGCTTCCCTGAAAATATTAATCAACTGCCCATTAGGTCCATATTAAGTAGGAGATATACTTTTAAAATATATGAGTTACTCCTTAAAATTACTGTGAAGATACGGTTTTTGTTAAAGAAGTATGCATAAATGAAAGTATGGCAGAAGTACATGAATGCAGTTAATATGCGATGTAGAGTTAAATTTGCACTGAACGATAATGTCAGTGGAAATAAATAAGTCGGATATTGTTGACTAACACTTTACCTTATTATGTTTCCTCCTATGTAAACCGATATTTGAGAGGAAATACTGGTTTCGTCTAAGTCTCATTATAACAGTTTAACAGTGCACAGAGAACTGCATGAAAAGAATAGGTAAGCAGTAAAGAAAACAGCTTGGTAAGTTTAATAAACCATAAAATTAAGAGGATGAGCCAGGAAAGCAGTGTCTGCATGTTGTTGCCCCTCCCACAATATCGATAACCAGTTCAAGGTGACCGAAGGGAGGAAACCAGTCAGGATAAGTTTTATGCGGCTTCTGAGGACATGGCCGAAAAAAAAAAAAAAAAAAAGTCCGCTCAACCTGGCAGCAGGAATATGCGGCTGACATCACTGGGACATATAAGACTATAATTGAAGTTATATCATGCCAAGTTTTGGTGTTGTTCACATTTTCATGGTTTTTCCTAAATTCAGTATGGATTCCTAGTTTTATTGACGCTAGTGCGGATATTATGTTTTATTTGAGAGTTTGTGGGAAGGGAGCGGGAGACAAAAAAAAAAAAAAAAAAGTCATTCAGTTTCAAAGTTAATCAATGGTCAAGGGTTAGGCAGTGAGGAAACCCATTATTTTTTAGAACAATAAGTCAAAGGTCAAGGATCCAGAGCTAAATAAAAGTATAACCTCGCAAACGTAACTTAAGCTGTTATGTGGAACAGTTCAATATATGGCAAGAATGAAGAGAGTCTATTTTGAAGAAAATTAGCCATAGATCAAGACCGCAAGGATAGGACAAATCCTGACCCGTGTGTCTGTGTGAAAATGAAAACAAAACCAAAATGATCTTATTCGGACCAAACTTGGTGAAAATGTTGAAGGTCAGCCAAGGGGTTAATCTATTGTTTTTAGAACACTAGGCCAGTATCACCTTTATTTTCTTTTTAAATAATTTTTCTTCGATTAAGGTAAGCTCTTAACAAGTGTTCAGGTTAAGTCACATAAAAAACAAAAACACTGAATTAAATTTCAAAGTTACAGGGAACACTCAAATTTCAAGACCACGAGGCAAGGTAAACTTTAACAGTTACTACATGATTTGGAGCAAACTTTGTGGAAGGGTTCAGCGTACAGCAAGGGAGAAGGGATTCGACATTGAGAGCAATCAACGAAGGCCAAGGTCACATTAGAAAAGCAATACTCGGCTCTTAGATCAAATGGTGGCCTGTCCTCTATGACTGCTTCTTCCAGCTGTAAAGTGTTGTATCCAATCGTTTGTTGTTCCGTCAACAGCATACGGACGCTAGTACGCAAAGACTCTTGCTGTTTGCTGAGTGCACTAATTTGAACTGTAAGCCACAAAATTTCTACGGACATAAACCCTTATGGTCTACATGGGTAAGGAGTGTTGTAAATCACTGGACCACCAAGCATTATAATTTTTCATCATTACCACGAAACAAAGTAGCTGGGATTATATGATTCAGAAACCCATTTGGCGTGTCTCTCACTGCTGAGTCACCTGAAGAAAACTCTACATAAATTCTTGAAATTTCCAAGGAATGTAGAATTAACGCTAGGAAAACCAAAAATATCCACTTTACTCATAGACAGATTTTACCTGAACCGTGTACCTCCTTCGGTGCAACGAGTGTTCCTGTCACGCAAATTATAGAAATTCTTGGTGTTTAGCTTAGCAATACCCTTAGCTGGACCTCGCACATTACATCACTTGCTAAAAGCTCTTCAAAGACACTTGGAGTTTTGTACGGAAGCCATAACATCCCCAATGTCATGCAATTAGCTATAATTGACAAGAGTCATGTGCACTCTCAACTCAGAACATTGAGCACTCTTCTGTTGCGGATGTGGAATGGTTGCATTAAAACAAACGGAAAATATCAGACCAACGCTAAAATAATAATTAATAACCTACCGATTACAAACGAAACATCCCTCTTACGAATAAGAGAAAATGTTACCTCCCTTGCGTCATTTTACAATGACCAATGCTCTGACGAAGTTGCATCCATTGTGCCACCTTCCTATGCCTTCCCCAGTGCTACAGGCCATCTGGTAACGCTCATGACTGAAATGTATCACTGCCAGATTGCAGAACAACTATCAGAGGTCTTCATTTCCCCGAAGTACATATTTTTAAACTTTCTTCCCCAGATGAGTTTACCCCCAGACTTCAAACTATGGCAGTTCAAGTCTGACTGTTAGATCTCTTTATTAGAATGAAAATACAGTACCTGTAATTCCATGTCTGGAATTACTTCAACTTATTTTTCTTTGCCCTATTCATCTTCATTAAAAAATGCTCCTGTTAATGGGTTTTATTTCTATATATATATATATATATATATATATATATATATATATATATATATATATATATATATATATATATATATATATATATATATATATCTCTATCTATATATATATATATATATATATATATATATATATATATATATTGTTACGGAACAGAGAAAGATAACGTACACTTTAAGTGAGAATACTAAGAGTCACTACTGTCCCGTAAAGTTCCAGGTTCAAAACAAAAGAGTTAGGTAAAATTACAAGTTAAAGTTTAATGCTCAAACTAACAACAAAACATTCAGGACTCATAAGGATAATGTAATGGCAAATAAACAGGTTAAATATATGGTTAACTGCAATAGCCTCTATTAACACGAAATTAGCAAGAGTAAATTTATCTAAGTCAGCCCTGATAAAATGAGATACCAGATAATACTCAGTGAATGCCAGATAAATCATTACAGATACAAACTATTATAAAAAATGACTGACATAAAACCCAACATTAATCAAAAACCTCACTAGGCCTAAGAACCAACCTCATGCTACACAGTACAAGAAAAAATGCAATAACACTTATACCCAAATTACACACAGCTGCTAGATGTTTGGAGATTTCTTGAGCACTCACAATAATAATATCTGAACAGGGGAGGACAGAGATGTGAACAAAATGAGGAGCAGATCTAAGTGGCAATGATGCAGAGACTGAGCTCATTATATAGGGGCGAGGAGAGCTTGATACAACTTGTAAGAAGGACGCGCAAATGAAGCCATGGGGACAAAGAGCTGAAAATCCCGCTCTGAATAACAGAGAGAACGACTTACTCTACTATAACGGTAGAAGGGGGGGACTGAGGCAGAACACGCTCGTGATCAAACATGCAGCAACTGTGCGTTAAAATTACACAAAGGATGATGAAATCATAGGCTATGTAACACCTCCCCACAAAGAAAAAGAAATTTACAAAGGAAATTTCTTATTACTCTAAAACAATCTGTCTAAAGTCTAGATAAGCAATCTGCAATAACATTTTCTTTCCCCTTGACATGTTGTATGTCTAATGAATACTCCTGAAGAAGTAGACTCCATCTTGTCAATCTCTGATTTTTATCTTTAAACTTACTAAGGAATTTCAGTGGGTTATGATCGGTATAAATGACTAAGGGGTCAAAACCAGAACACAAATAAAATGAAAAATGCTGTAAACCCAAAATCAAGGCCAAAAGCTCTTTCTCAATAGTTGAGTAGTTCTTTTGAGGTGGAGTGAACTTCTTACTGTAATAAGATACAGGGTGTTCAATACCCTGATCATCCTCTTGCAGCAAAACAGCCCCAGCTCCTGTATCACTTGCATCAACAGCCATCTTAAAAGGCTTAGCAAAATTTGGAGTAGCGAGCACTGGCTGACTTAATAGAATAGCTTTAAGTTTGTTGAAAGAGGATTCACAGTTATCGGTCCAGACAAATTTAACTCCCTTTTTCAGTAGGTCTGTAAGTGGTGATACAAGAATTGAAAAGTTAAGAACAAATCTCCTGTAATAACCTACCATTCCCAAAAATCTTTGTATGTCTTTCCTACTTTTAGGTCTGGGAAGATCACTTATAACTTGAACCTTAGCTCCTGGTGGTGCAACATGTCCATCACCAATTACATACCCAAGGTACTGAACTTTAGCTTGACCAAACTCACACTTTGATAAATTAGCTACAAGATTAGCATGAACTAAACGGTCAAGAAATTTACTGACATGGCATAGGTGATCTTTCCAGTTGTCACTGAAGATTAATACATCATCAATATAAACAACACACCCTGCCAAACCCTCTGTTACAACATTCATGAGCTTCTGAAATGTGGCTGGTGCATTCTTCATACCATACGGCATTACAGAACATGCAAAAGCCTTTCCTAGTGTTACAGAACATGAGATCTCCCTAGCACGTTCAGTCATAGGTACTTGCCAGTATCCCTTTAACAAATCAAACTTACTTACGTACCTAGCCTTTCCGATCTTGTCTATGCAATCTTCCACACGAGGGAGAGGGTAAGTGTCTGTTTTGGTTATCTGATTAACACGTCTGTAGTCAATGCAAAGCCTCTGTGACCCACCTGGCTTAGGGACTAGAGTGACAGGAGAACTCCACTCGCTCTGACAGGGCTCAATCATCTTGTGGTCCAACAGGTAGCCAAGCTCCTTCTGGATGAGAGGAACTTTCACTGGGTTCACACGGTAAGGAGGCAGTTTAATTGGCTTTGCATCTCCAACATCGACATCATGCATCAACACAGTGGTTCTTCCTGGAGTAGCACGGAACACTTGCGGGTACTCCTGCAGTAATGCCAAAAACTCCTGCCTTTCCTTGGGAGGTAGATGAGAAAGCTTAGTCTGGAGATCATTCATGATCAGGATTCTTCCCCAAACTATCACTCAGGCTCATGCTGCATGGGAGAACTTCACTTGTAGACTCGGGTGGAACAGCTACAGTGCAGACTGGAATATTTTCGTCCCGCCTGTGATATAACTTTAGCATGTTGATGTGACATAGTTGCTTTGCTCTTTCTACGATCTGGTGTGGCGATGACATAGTTGACATCACTGAGTTTCTTCTCCACGAAATAAGGGCCACTAAACTTGGCTTGAAGAGGTTGCCTATGAACTGGTAGCAGAATCAAAACCTGATCTCCTGGCTGAAAGTGGCGTAACCTGGACTTCTTATCATACCAAGTCTTCATCTTCTCCTGAGCAGCTCCTAAATTCTCTCTCGCCAGCTGTAAAGCAGTGGACAGCCGTTCTTTGAACTTCATCACATACTCCAGCAGGTTGACGTCATCTTCCTCCAACAGCCAGCATTCCTTGAGTAACTTAAGGGGTCCTCTTACTTCATGGCCAAACAGTAGTTCAAAAGGTGAGAAGCCCAGTGATTCATTTGGAGATTCTCTTGCAGCAAACACAACGAATGGAAGACCTTAATCCCAGTCTTTCTGATGTTCCAAACAGTATTTCTTGAGCATCGATTCGAGTGTTTGATGATATCTCTCCAATGCTCCTTGGGTCTGGGGATGGTAAGCTGAAGACGTGATCTGGGTGATGCCCAACTCTTTCAGAGACTGCTTGAAAACGTTTGACATGAAATTACTTCCCCGGTCTGACTGTACCTGCTTGGGCAGACCAAACTTTGTGAAGAACCCTAGCATTTCCTTAACCACGTTCTTTGCTGAGATGTTTCTAAGTGGAATGGCTTCAGGATAACGAGTAGCCATATCAATCATGGTCAACAGATAAGAAAATCCTGAAGAAGTCTTAGGAAGAGGGCCCACAATATCCACCAACACACGGGTGAAAGGCGCCTCAAAAAGAGGAATGGGAACTAGAGGTGCAACCTTTTCGGTCTGATTACACTTCCCCACAACTTGACAGGTGTGACAAGACTTACAATACCAGGAAACATCCCTGAAGATACCTGGCCAGTAGAAGTGTTTCAAAATGCGTGCCACAGTCTTCCTCACTCCAAGGTGTCCTGCCAAACTGGAATCATGAGCCACTCTAATGATATCCTGCCTACAAACACGAGGGATGACAACTTGATGTACAACCTCCCATTCACAGTCGGCTGATGCTGTTCGGGGTCTCCACTTCCTCATAAGTACTCCTGACTTTACATAATAACAAGTAGAAGCACCGGCTGACTCTTCTTCACTGTAAGCAGAGTTAGCTAGACCTTTCAACTCAGGGTCAGCAACCTGCAACTCAACCAACTCTTGACGAGACAAATTATCAACACTACGGGGTACTGCCTTATCTGGTGAGTGGTCCAAATTAGCAAGAAAAGTGTCAGCTAGGATAACATCATCATCATCATTATCCTCTAAATCACCAGTAACTCTAGACTTAGCCCTAGTGACAGCACATGCAGGGAACACATCAGGGACATCACAATCCCGGGCCGCAGCCACTGGCTCACTAGACAACTGAGGAGCTGGACACACTTGACTTCCACCAATATCATTTCCAAGTAAGAAAGTTACACCTGACATTGGGAGTGTCTCAACCAACCCAACCATAACGGAACCATTAACAAAACCAGACTCTAAATTCACTCTGCACAGAGGGACAGAGAAATAATTATTCCCTACACCTTGTAAGATTACAGTTTCATCAGAGGAATTAACATTAGAGCCTAGAACACTGGTCAGCATAAGGGATTGGCAAGCACCTGTATCACGATATATTTGTACTGATTTCCTGTCATTACTGTCCAGAGGACTGACAAAACCATCAGACAGGAAATTAGCACATGAACTCTTGAGAGTGTCACCCACGTTACTGCTCAAAAGAGGAGCTCCATCATGAGAATTTAAGTTACCCCTCAAAGCAGGTTCAGTTAACTCAGTTAAAGAATTCTGGGAACTCTCAAGGGTGGACACTAGACCAATTGACTGAATATTTAAAGACTCCTTTTTGTTCACATCACGCTGTCTCCTGAAACATTTCTCCGTAGTATGACCAAGCTTACTACAATAAGTACATTTACTTTTCTGAAATCTAGAGGTGAAGCTGGTATTTACTTCCTGAGAAACATCATCTTTATTCTCTTTCCTGTTACCTGTACTCTGAGTAGAGGCAACGTACTTACTCTCAGCTTTCCCTTTTTCTTTAGAATATCTCTTGTGAGTGAGAACATATTCATCAGCTAAAACTGGAGCATCAGACAAATTATCTATTCTTTTCTCATCAAGATATAGGCTTACATCTTTATAAATACACCTTTTGAAATCCTCCAGCAAAATCATCTGCTTAAATTTACCAAAATCAGAATCCACATTCTTAGAATTTAACCACTGCTCTAACAGATCTTCTTTGATTTTTGCATACTCAACATGGGATTGCTTATCTTGCTTGTACGTTGTCCTAAATTTTACTCTATAGGCTTCAGGAACAAGCTCATAGGCCTTAAGAATCAAGCTCTTAACTACATCATAATTATCAGATTGATCCTGAGGCAAAGATGCATAAGTTACTTGAGCTTTACCGGTGAGAACAGTTTGAAGGAGTACTGGCCAATACTCCTTGGGCCAACTAAAACCTGTAGCTACCCTCTGAAACAACTGAAAATACTTTGTTAAATCAGATTCATTAAAAGGAGGGACAAGTTTAACATTTTTAGCCACATCAAAATCATCAGAGCTAGATGATCCAGTTCCACGTTGTTTCATGCGATACTCATGGTCTGCCTGAATCCTGGCAAGTTCAATTTGTGACTGAGCCTGTACCTGTGCCTCTTGAATACGAGTATTTGCCTCATTAACACGAGCCTCCGCCTCCTTAGCCTTAGCCTCCTGCAGGGCTAGCTGTAACTTAGCTAATTCAATCTGTGTTTTCTCATTTGGAGGAGTTACATTAAACAAGCTTTCATTAATCATGTCAACAATTTGATCTTTAGAATGATGAGAGCGAACAGCAATTCCCAATTGTTGAGCAACAAGCTTAAGTTCATTCTTTGTTCTGTTTTCTACATCACACACTGTTTGCACATTTGACAAAAAATCTTTGGCTTCATCAAGTGTAGTAATAGTAGACATAATTAATAAGTAACAGTAACAAAATATCAAGCAATATCCTTATGATAATATCCTGAATATCCTGGTGAGGTCGCCAAATTTATGTTCCGGAACAGAGAAAGATAACGTACACTTTAAGTGAGAATACTAAGAGTCACTACTGTCCCGTAAAGTTCCAGGTTCAAAACAAAAGAGTTAGGTAAAATTACAAGTTAAAGTTTAATGCTCAAACTAACAATAAAACATTCAGGACTCATAAGGATAATGTAATGGCAAATAAACAGGTTAAATATATGGTTAACTGCAATAGCCTCTAGTAACACGAAATTAGCAAGAGTAAATTTATCTAAGTCAGCCCTGATAAAATGAGATACCAGATAATACTCAGTGAATGCCAGATAAATTATTACAGATACAAACTATTATAAAAAATGACTGACATAAAACCCAACATTAATCAAAAACCTCACTAGGCCTAAGAACCAACCTCATTCTACACAGTACAAGAAAAAATGCAATAACACTTATACTCAAATTACACACAGCTGCTAGATGTTTGGAGATTTCTTGAGCACTCACAATAATAATATCTGTACAGGGGAGGACAGAGATGTGAACAAAATGAGGAGCAGATCTAAGTGGCAATGATGCAGAGACTGAGCTCATTATATAGGGGCGAGGAGAGCTTGATACAACTTGTAAGAAGGACGCGCAAATGAAGCCATGGGGACAAAGAGCTGAAAATCCCACTCTGAATAACAGAGAGAACGACTTACTCTACTATAACGGTAGATGTGGGGGACTGAGGCAGAACACGCTCGTGATCAAACATGCAGCAACTGTGCGTTAAAATTACACAAAGGATGATGAAATCATAGGCTATGTAACAATATATATGGAGCCTCTGTGGTACAGTGGTAGAGTATGCGTTTCGTACACGGGTGAGCCATGGTTCGCTCCCCACCAGGGTAATAAACTTTGGGAGTGTTCGCCCGGCCACGTACTGCTTTGGCAGACACAATGGGTGCTGTGGATGAACCAGTGTCGCCTACTATAAAGTATGCTTGCACCCAGTCGGCTTGCGCGGGCCGATTACACTTGGTTCACAGACTACACACACATCAAAGCCACTCCAACACTACAGTTACACTTACAAGCACTTCTCACCCTACATACAATCTCTACCAGACAGCCTAAGCCACTTGATACATTGGCTGTATCGTCCCGAATTCGGTCGGGATAGGCCGGTCCTCCAGTGGATACTCAAACGGCTGCTGCTGATATATATATAAATATATAAATATATATATATATATATATATATATATATATATATATATATATATATATATATATATATATATAGTAAATCCTTAATTACGGTCAGAAATATAACAATGCGTAATGTACCAGGGGTACTCTTTCTTTATTACTGTCAGACGGGAGGAACTGATGAAAGAAATAAAGCAGTGGTGAATTGGTTAGTAAAATAATCTAGTGCAGGAAATGGTGCCAGTTGGATTCCAGACTAGGGCAAGGAACTGCATGAGTTTGGAATTTCGCTGATACTCCGTACTTATTGTTTATTAGAACAAAGGAAACGACACGGTATATAAAAGAAATCCACACTAATACCATCACACCAGTCACCAATGAAACTGCCATAGCATAAAATCAGGATTTGTGGTGGGTATTAGCGCTGAGACACTGACACGTAAAAGTGTATGAAACTGAGGTGAACGACTAAGTCTTAGAGAATGGACTCTGTTATCCATGCTAAAAGTTGGAAACATTAAAAGAATAAATAAATAAATAAATATAGGCTGTGATTGCCAAAGAACCATTAATTCAATGTTTTATCAGTACGTGTTATTATGGGGTCGGAATCACGCAGTGCCTTAGTAACAGGCTCGTTCACCCCACCTGCAGGAAAAAATTCATAAGCTGAGGACAGTGATGTGAAATAATACTGGTTTAATGAATGTAAGCCATCTATACCAGAATAAATATTTTCAATGGTTTTCTTGTCACTCAGGATCCTGGTGCTTAGACATGGCTTGGAAATAAAGTTCTCTTGTGATACCCCCTAAAAGAGAGAGAGAGAGAGAGAGAGAGAGAGAAAAACATTATCTGGAGTGCGAGTTCATTCGGATTACATAAGGTCTCTCGTTTAAAGGTTTCTCCACCGTCACAGGATGGCAAATGATACATACTGTCTGTATTCCATTCTTGAAGGGGTCCATGGCTTTTATTCTGATGTTTTGAACATCAGTATGTTCCATTCTTCCAGTTTACAGCCATGAACGCTGAATAATACTAGATAATCTAATAATTCCAGTTTGTTAGAGTTACTCTGTTGTAAATAGGATTATATTTTTATACTGAATAAAAGGAGTCAGTGTAGTAAGGAATGACAGAATCAGCTTCCCATAATCTGGCATGACCAGACAAGTTTCTTTTAGCTGAATATACACATCCAGATCGGGCAGTAATAAAATGCAAAATACACCGTCATATTGAAGAGGTAGTTAGACTGATCTCAAGGACACACTTCAGGAGAAATAGGTAAAACCAAGCCATCTTACTTTTTCCAGTTTGAATGAAAACGTGTGGCATACGAATAAAACAGAAATTATACCTTGACACGAATAAGATATATAGATACATGCGAGTGCAGTTGTTCCCAGATTTATAGTTTTGTGGCCCCAGACCAAAATACAACTATATCATTTGGTTATTAAAATTAGAGACGCAATGCATGTGCATAAGTACAAGAACACTCCGGAAAAGAATGAACAAAACTCGGTGGCTCGGTTGAACTTTCATTTTTACAAGACACAGAAGTAACTTCATTGCAGGCACAAGAAACCACCATTGTAAGCAGTTCATCAGTCTGATGCTCAACAGTTTGGAAAAAAAAACAAAAAAAAAAAACAATAAGTTTTGCAGAGAAAAATAAACGAGACTGACCACCATCTATACAGCCAATCATTGAGTTCACAAAACTTCATCAGGCTCTGATCTCCAAAAGTTTCACTTGCAAATGAGTCACTTGGAAAGTCGAACAATTCATCTTTCATTGTCTTCTGGTGTATGCAGCACGTGACGGTTGACAGAAAAAAAAAAAAAATCCTCTCAAATTCCACCTGTGGAAAATATATTATGAAATTCCCTCACTAGTGATTCCTGATACTAAATGTTACCTCGTTGCTCCCCTGAGAAAGTACGCTGGACCCCCATGAGGTCGTGACCTCCAGTCTGGGAACCACTCTGCCAATGAGTAGAAAATTTTGTTACTGAAAAAAAAAAAAGTCTTTGAACAGCACAGTGTTAACCAAGTCGTCGTACCTTATATAGTTTGAAGGCCCCACAAATTTTTTTTCTAATTACAATAGAATCTTGTGGGAGTAACAAGAAAATAATACCGACAGATAACAACCGTCTGAAAGAAATATTCTCCTGAACAAAAGCTGCATAACCAGCAGTGCAAGCAGAACTATCACGAATCATGCTGTCCTGCTTGACAGCCAAAGAAGTCCATGCTACAAATAAGCTGGATAATACAGTCAGTAAGTTAATGGGGATTAAAATACACAAAAAATCATCCGATTCTAAGATTTACTATGCCTAACCAATAGAGCCAATCCAGCAAAGTTGGACAGAGCTAAGTGGTCTTATCCAGTCCAGTTTGTAGGCCGCACATCTGTACTGAAGGAAGTAATTCCTAAGAGTGAGCCCCAACGCATCCTCTTCGTCCAGACTAAGACACCTTAACTGCATTTCTGGCATGGAACATACGGAACATTATCTGGCTGGACTTTGACGATGTCTGTGAGACTGGTAGTAGTGGTGGGAGTTAGCGGTGGTGGTGTATGGGTGGGATAAGGGAGAGAAGGCGGTACTTTATGGAAGGGAGTGGTGGATGCTACGGGGGCTGTTGATGGTTCTGACAGTTTGTGGAGATTATGTGGAGGAGCTGGTTGTGATAGTGATGCAGGCGGAGTTAGTGTGGTAGTGATGGTTGAAGTGGGATGAGGGTGAGGAGGTAGTGTTGGGGAGGGAGTGGTGGTGCTACAAAGGGTATTGGTGATTCTGACACTCTGTGGAGATGATCATGTGGAGGACCTGGATGTGACAGTGATGTAGTCGAAGATGGTGATGGTGAAGCTGATGGTGATGGTGGTGTAACGTACAGTGCTGGGGCGGAGGCTGAAGGGGGTGGTACTGTAGAAGGGGCAGAAAGGGATGTGGTGTGGTTTAAAAGGTGGTGGTGGTTCTGGATGTTTTTAGAGAAGGTCGTGTTGGGGCTTTGGTGATGACAGGTGTACGGGTAGATGGTGGAGCAGGTGGTGGTTTGAAGACAATGGAACATAAAATCTCCTGATTAAGGGATATACAGAGGATTCCACAGATTAAATATTGAAGTCTGCTTGTGCTCCGACTGCTGTTGTGAGGGTTGCAAACACCTTTTTAACTGCTGACATTCATGGATGTAAATCACAAACAGTTTATAGGAAGTAGATAACGATACTGGACAGGCACTGCCTGTTATTCTCTGACTGAACCATTCCCGTAATAAATGAGAACTGGCATGCGGAATATATGGACCACCCTGTATGAGTTTGTGAGGATGGTGGCTATTTGTTGTTATTCTTAACCCTTTCATCACGATGACTTATTTTATTAATTTATGCTTCCTACTGACGATTTTATTCACCTAACTAAGAGTCTCTGGTAATGAAGAGGTGTATGAAGGCTGATTATAACCCGTCGTGATCGATAAGACTCCCCGAAACTGTGTATAGGCGTCAGAGGGTGACAAGCAAAATATATAAATTATATCTCGGAAAAGAAGCTTTTCATGATTTGATTCTTGTGTGTTTGTCATGTTTGTGGCAAATAAGTTGGTCCCCCTCCCCCCTTTGGGTTCAGTGAGTTCAGTGTAGCTTGTTGATGATGTTACATAGCCTATGATTTCATCATCCTTTGTGTAATTTTAACACACAGTATGCTGCATGTTTGATCACGAGCGTGTTCTGCCTCAGTCCCCCCCTTCTACCGTTATAGTAGAGTAAGTCGTCCTTTCTGTTGTTCAGAGCGGGATTGTCAGCTCTTTGTCCCCATGGCTTCATTTGTGCGTCCTTCTTACAAGTTGTATCAAGCTCTGCTGGCCCCTATATAATGAGCTCAGTCTCTGCATCATTGCCACTTAGATCTACTCCTCATTTTGTTCACATCTCTGTCCTCCCCTGTACAGTTATTGTTGTGAGTGCTCAGGAAGTCTCCAACCATCTAGCAGCTGTGTAATTTGAGTATGAGTGTTGTTGCATTTTGTTCTTGTACTGTATAGCATAAGTTTAATTTGTAGGCCTAGTGAAGTTTTTGTGATTAATGTACGGTTATGTCAGCCAATTGTTAATAATAGTTTGTATCTGTAATAATTTATCTTGCATTAACTGAGCATTACCCAGTGTATTTTCATTTTATCAGGGCTGACTTAGATATATTTACTCTTGCTAATTTCGTGTTAATAGAGGCTATTGCAGTTAACCATATATATTTAACCTGTTTTTTGCCATTACATTATCCTTATGAGTCCTGAATGTTTTGTTGTTAGTTTGAGCATTAAACTTTAACTTGTAATTTTACCTAAGTCTTTATTTTGAACCTGGACCTTTACGGGACAGTAGTGATTTTTTAGTATTCTCACTTGGAGTGTACATTATCTTTCTCTGTTCCGTTACATAAATTTGGCGACCTCTCATCAGGATATTCAGGATATTATCATAAGGATATTGCTTGATATTTTGTGACTGTTACTTATTCATGATGTCTACTATTACTACACTTGATGAAGCCAAAGATTTTTTGTCAAATGTGCAAACAGTGTGTGATGTAGAAAACAGAACAAAGAATGAACTTAAGCTTGTTGCTCAACAATTGGGAATTGCTGTTCGCTCTCATCATTCTAAAGATCAAATTGTTGGCATGATTAATAAAAGCTTGTTTAATGTAACTCCTCCAAATGAGCAAACGCAGATTGAATTAGCTAAGTTACAGCTAGCCCTGCAGGAGGCTCGTGTGAAGGAAGCTGAATTTCAAGCACGTGCTAAGGAGGCTGAGTCTCAGGCTAAGGAGGCTTGTGTTAAGGAGGCTGAATTTCAAGCAAATGCTAAGGAGGCGGAGTCTCAGGCTCGTATTCAGGAGGCACAGATACACGCACAAGTTGAACTTGCCAAGATTCAGGCAGACCATGAGTATCGCATGAAACAATGTGGAACTGGATCATCTAGCTCTGATGATTTTGATGTGGCTAAAAATGTTAAACTTCTCCCTCCTTTTAATGAATCTGATTTAACAAAGTATTTTCAGTTGTTTGAGAGGGTAGCTACAGGTTTTAATTGGCCCAAAAGGTATTGGCCAGTACTCCTTCAAACTTCTCACCGGTAAAGCTCAAGTAACTTATGCATCTTTGCCTCAGGATCAATCTGATAATTATGATGTAGTTAAGAGCTTGATTCTTAAGGCCTATGAGCTTGTTCCTGAAGCCTATAGAGTAAAATTTAGGACAACTTATAATCAAGATAAGCAATCCCATGTTGAGTATGCAAAAATCAAAGAAGATTTGTTAGAGCAGTGGTTAAATTCTAAGAATGTGGATTCTGATTTTGGTTAATTTAAGCAGATGATTTTGCTGGAGGACTTCAAGAGGTGTATTAATAAAGATGTAAGCAAGAGGTGTATTAATAAAGATGTAAGCCTATATCTTGATGAGAAAAGAATAGATAATTTGTCTGATGCTGCAGTTTTAGCTGATGAATATGTTCTCACTCACAAGAGATATTCTAGAGAAAAAGGGAAAGCTGAGAGTAAGTACGTTGCCTCTACTCAGAGTACAGGTAACAGGAAAGAGAATAAAGATGATGTTTCTCAGGAAGTAAATACCAGCTTCACCTCTAGATTTCAGAAAAGTAAATGTACTTATTGTAGTAAGTTTGGTCATACTACGGAGAAATGTTTCAGGAGACAGCGTGATGTGAACAAAAAGGAGTCTTTAAATATTCAGTCAATTGGTCTAGTGTCCACCCTTGAGAGTTCCCAGAATTCTTTAACTGAGTTAACTGAACCTGCTTTGAGGGGTAACTTAAATTCTCATGATGGAGCTCCTCTTTTGAGCAGTAACGTGGGTGACACTCTCAAGAGTTCAAGTGTTAATTTCCTGTCTGATGGTTTTGTCAGTCCTCTGGACAGTAATGACAGGAAATCAGTTAAAATATATCGTGATACAGGTGCTTGCCAATCCCTTGTGCTGACCAGTGTTCTAGGCTCTAATGTTAATTCCTCTGATGAAACTGTAATCTTACAAGGTGTAGGGAATAATTACTTCTCTGTCCCTCTGTGCAGAGTGAATTTAGAGTCTGGTTTTGTTAATGGTTCCGTTATGGTTGGGTTGGTTGAGACACTCCCAATGTCAGGTGTAACTTTCTTACTTGGAAATGATATTGGTGGAAGTCAAGTGTGTCCAGCTCCTCAGTTGTCTAGTGAGCCAGTGGCTGCGTCCCAGGATTGTGATGTCCCTGATGTGTTCTAAAGTTACTGGTGATTTAGAGGATAATGATGATGATGATGTTATCCTAGCTGACACTTTTCTTGCTAATTTGGACCACTCACCAGATGAGGCAGTACCCCGTAGTGTTGATAATTTGTCTTGTCAACAGTTGGTTGAGTTGCAGGTTGCTGACCCTGAGTTGAAAGGTCTAGCTAACTCTGCTTGCAGTGAGGAAGAGTCAGCTGGTGCTTCTACTTGTTATTATATAAAGTCAGGAGTACTTATGAGGAAGTGGAGACCCCCAACAGCATCAGCCGACTGTGAATGGGAGGTTGTACATCAAGTTGTCATCCCTCGTGTTTGTAGGCAGGATATCATTAGAGTGGCTCATGATTCCAGTTTGGCAGGACACCTTGGAGTGAGGAAGACTGTGGCACGCATTTTGAAACACTTCTACTGGCCAGGTATCTTCAGGGATGTTTCCTGGTATTGTAAGTCTTGTCACACCTGTCAAGTTGTGGGGAAGTTTAATCAGACCGAAAAGGTTGCACCTCTAGTTCCCATTCCTCCTTTTGAGGCGCCTTTCACCCGTGTGTTGGTGGATATTGTGGGCCCTCTTCCTAAGACTTCTTCAGGATTTTCTTATGTGTTGACCCTGATTGATATGGCTACTCGTTATCCTGAAGCCATTCCACTTAGAAACATCTCAGCAAAGAACGTGGTTAAGGAAATGCTAGGGTTCTTCACAAAGTTTGGTCTGCCCAAGGAGGTGCAGTCAGACCGGGGAAGTAATTTCATGTCAAACGTTTTCAAGCAGTCTCTGAAAGAGTTGGGCATCACCCAGATCACGTCTTCAGCTTACCATCCCCAGACCCAAGGAGCGTTGGAGAGATATCATCAAACACTCGAATCGATGCTCAAGAAATACTGTTTGGAACATCAGAAAGATTGAGATAAAGGTCTTCCATTCGTTGTATTTGCCGCAAGAGAATCTCCAAATGAATCACTGGGCTTCTCACCCTTTGAACTACTGTTTGGCCATGAAGTAAGAGGACCCCTTAAGTTACTCAAGGAATGCTGGCTGTCGGAGGAAGATGACGTCAACCTGCTGGAGTATGTGATGAAGTTCAAAGAACGGCTGTCCACTGCTTTACAACTGGCAAGAGAGAATTTAGGAGCTGCTCAGGAGAAGATGAAGACTTGGTATGATAAGAAGTCCAGGTTACGCCACTTTCAGCCAGGAGATCAGGTTTTGATTCTGCTACCGGTTCATGGGCAACCTCTCCAAGCCAAGTTTAGTGGTCCATAGTTCGTGGAGAAGAAACTCAGTGATGTCAACTATGTCATCGCCACACCAGATCGTAGAAAGAGCAAGCAACTATGTCACATCAACATGCTAAAGTTATATCACAGGTGGGACGAAAATAATCCAGTCTCCACTGTAGCTGTTCCACCCGAGTCTGCAAGTTAAGCCCTCCCATGCAGTATGTGCCTGAGTGATAGTTTGGGGAAGAATCCTGATATCATGAATGATCTCCAGACTAAGCTTTCTCATCTACCTCCCAAGGAAAGGCAGGAGTTTTCGGCATTACTGCAGGAGTACCCGCAAGTGTTCTGTGCCACTCCAGGAAGAACCACTGTGTTGATGCATGATGTCGATGTTGGAGACGCAAAGCCAATTAAACTGCCTCCTTACCGTGTGAACCCAGTGAAAGTTCCTCTCATCCAGAAGGAGCTTGGCTACCTGTTGGACCACAAGATGATTGAGCCCTGTCAGAGCAAGTGGAGTTCTCCTGTCACTCTAGTCCCTAAGCCAGGGGGGTCACAGCGGCTTTGCATTGACTACAGACGTGTTAATCAGATAACCAAAACAGACATTTACCCTCTCCCTCGTGTGGAAGATTGCATAGACAAGATCGGAAAGGCTAGGTACATAAGTAAGTTTGATTTGTTAAAGGGATACTGGCAAGTACCTATGACTGAACGTGCTAGGGAGATCTCATGTTTTGTAACACTAGGAAAGACTTTTGCATGTTCCATAATGCCATATGGTATGAAGAATGCACCAGCCACTTTTCAGAAGCTCATGAATGTTGTAACAGAGGGTTTGGCAGGGTGTGTTGTTTATATTGATGATGTATTAATCTTCAGTGACAATTGGAAAGATCACCTATGCCATGTCAGGAAATTTCTTGAGCTTTTAGTTCAGGCTAATCTTGTAGCTAATTTATCAAAGTGTGAGTTTGGTCAAGCTAAAGTTCAGTACCTTGGGTACGTAATTGGTGATGGACATGTTGCACCACCAGCAGCTAAGGTTCAGGTTATAAGTGATCTTCCCAGACCTAAAAGTAGAAAAGAGCTACAAAGATTTTTGGGAATGATAGGATATTACCGGAGATTTGTTCTTAACTTTTCAATTCTTGTATCACCACTTACAGACCTACTGAAAAAGGGAGTTAAATTTGTCTGGACTGATAACTGTGAATCCTCTTTCAACAAACTTAAAGCTATCCTATTAAGTCAGCCAGTGCTCGCTACTCCAAATTTTGCTAAGACATTTAAGATGGCTGTTGATGCAAGTGATACAGGAGCTGGGGCTGTTTTGCTGCAAGAGGATGATCAGGGTATTGAACACCCTGTATCTTATTACAGTAAGAAGTTCACTCCACCTCAAAAGAACTACTCAACTATTGAGAAAGAGCTTTTGGCCTTGATTTTGGGCTTACAGCATTTTTCATTTTATTTGTGTTCTGGTTTTGACCCCATAGTCATTTATACCGATCATAACCCACTGAAATTCCTTAGTAAGTTTAAAGATAAAAATCAGAGATTGACAAGATGGAGTCTACTTCTTCAGGAGTATTCATTAGACATACAACATGTCAAGGGGAAAGAAAATGTTATTGCAGATTGCTTATCTAGACTTTAGACAGATTGTTTTAGAGTAATAAGAAATTTCCTTTGTAAATTTCTTTTTCTTTGTGGGGAGGTGTTACATAGCCTATGATTTCATCATCCTTTGTGTAATTTTAATGCACAGTATGCTGCATGTTTGATCACGAGCGTGTTCTGCCTCAGTCCCCCCTTCTACCGTTATAGTAGAGTAAGTCGTCCTTTCTGTTGTTCAGAGCGGGATTGTCAGCTCTTTGTCCCCATGGCTTCATTTGCGCGTCCTTCTTACAAGTTGTATCAAACTCTGCTGGCCCCTATATAATGAGCTCAGTCTCTGCATCATTGTCACTTAGATCTACTCCTCATTTTGTTCACAGCTCTGTCCTCCCCTGTACAGTTATTGTTGTGAGTGCTCAGGAAGTCTCCAACCATCTAGCAGCTGTGTAATTTGAGTATGAGTGTTGTTGCATTTTGTTCTTGTACTGAATAGCATAAGTTTAATTTGTAGGCCTAGTGAAGTTTTTGTGATTAATGTACGGTTATGTCAGCCAATTGTTAATTATAGTTTTTTTTTTTTTCGGCCTATCAACCATTGGGGCCGAAGCCCCTGGTTATTAAGGCCATGTATGTATATATATATATATATATATATATATATATGTATATACATTTAAACATATATACATATATATACAAACATATATATATATATATATATATATATATATATATATATATATATATATATATATACACACACACACACACACACACTTCCATGCATACATACAGATACACTATCATGCAAACGTACATATATATATAATAATTTTAATCTTATTTATTTATTTATTTTTTTTGTATTTTTATTTTTTTTAATTTTTTCTTGGTTTTATATTTTTTATACCTTATATTATAAAGACAAACTAATCTAAAGACCCTAAAACTAATCACATAACAGACAAATCGCTAACCTATACTAAATCCTACAGAGACAAATAGCTAGACCTACACGAATGGTAAAAATACCTCGACTAACAGAGCACCATCGACTGCAGATATGTAATGCCTTTCTACATTACATACCTGCACTCATCACCTGGTGACTGTCAGTTGAGGCACAACCTAATATAGGGGATATCAGTATATGAAAGGGAACCAGACGAGTCAGGAACATTTCCATATACGTCAGCTGTCGTCCCTAATTAGAATAACTTAAGCAAGATAATATAATGTATTTACATAATTTGTACAAAAAGTGAAGAACCTCGCCCAGCAGACCACCATCGACTGCAAGTGCCCAATACCTTCCTATATTGCACACTTGCACTCATCAGCTGGTGACTGTCAGGCGAGGAACTTGGCTTAATGTAGGGGACATCTATATTAGAAATAGATCGGTGAGAGGAGGAACTATTTAAAATATGTCAACTGTCAACCCTAATTAATATTACAATATATACATATTTACTGTTCATAAAAACCATAACCACACAGTAAAAAAGTCACATCACTCTGATCAGTCCGGTCTCTCTCAAGAAAGCCATCAATTTATCAGTCATAACAATGTCCCCATCACCCAGGATGGTGGAAAGGGTGAAGGTGACGTCTACTGCGCCGCAGTAATTTATAAGTGAAGCACGTTCACGAATAAATCGGCGACAGCGCAGGATGATATGACTAATAGATAACACCGCATTACAGATGTCACAGTGCGGTGGGAAGCGTCTTTCCATATATGGTTTTATGTGGGTTAAAATGGTGGCATTAAGCCGTAATCGTGCCAACACTTTTTCTTCTAGGCGACTGGGACGGTTGGCAGTGTCCCAGTCGCCCAGGTACGGCTTACAAGTTGGAATATTTAGTCTGGTCCACTGACCTTGCCACAGAAGATTTATTGATTTCTTTCCGAGAGATAGACTCGACCGTAGATCACGAGGAACGTCCCAAGTCTCCTCAAGCTCCAAAGCCAACTTTGCAAGTAAGTCAGCCTGCTCATTGCCGTAGATAACTTTGCAAGTAAGTCAGCCTGCTCATTGCTGTTGATACGACAATGACCAGGCACCCAGATCAACGTGAATGACTTGTTGCATTCATGCAACTTATTAACGATGCGGCCCTGGATCTCATGAGAGTCCATAGTGCAAGATGCAATTGCCTGAAGGGCTGATTTTGAATCTGAAAATATGACAAATGAGTCATGCCTAGAATTAAGAGCATAGTCTATGGCTTTGTCAATAGCAAAGAGTTCTGAAGTAAACACAGGTGTATGAGTCGGCAACCGATACCTGAGGGCACAGTCAGTCGACCACACACTTGCACCCACACATTCACTTGACTTGGAGCCGTCGGTGTACAATTGATGGGACCCCAAGTGACGAACAATGATGTTACAAAACAAGTGGTGGACCTCCGCCTCCGGCGCCTTGGCCTTTGGTGCTGGGAGCCATGTAACATCGACTGTAAAGCCAGGTGGCTCCCAAGGCGCTATATTTTTAAGCACCAACTTGTCACAGTCACTGGGGTCCACATCAAGCTCCTGAGTCAGTAAGTGGAGGCGAGCGGCAAGTGGCCGACGCACCCCCCGCAGAAGGTGGTGGTATTGACGCAGGGGGGTACAGGCCACATTGCCGATATTACTTTTCCTTAGCGTCCTTATACCATAGGACAAGGCAAGGTGGTCACGGCGAATACGGAGGGGAGGCACATTCGCCTCCACTTCCATACTAGTCACACGGGTACACCGGATGGCTCCAAGACACATTCGCAAACATTTATTCTGTAACACATCCAATCCTTTCAGAGTGGCATCGGATGCCGAGCCATACACCTGTGCGCCATAGTCTAGCTTCGATCGAATAAGGGACTTATACACCATTAACCCTTTAACCGCGGGTGTCATTCCAGAATGACGTTGCAAAAACTGGACCAAACCGCGGGTGTCATTCTCGAATGTTTGTGAATATTTTGAATACCCCGCGTTTTTTCCGTGCGCCAATTGTTTCAAGGGAGAGTAGCTATTAAGTTCTTTCACTCCAGCCGACCCCCACCTCCCTCTTCCCCCCCCTGGGGCCCCACCTCCCACCCCCTGGGCTCCCCACCCCACCCCTGACCAAGCACGCATCAGTATCTGTCCAGCTGTGTGAGTGACAACACATGCTGATGTGGCAATGAAGTGCAGGCAATTACAGTGCCTTTTACCTGTCTCAGTGAACACAGAGTGGGTGTTTATCGTATGTGCAGTGTTCATATATGTTTACAGTATTATTATCAGAATGTGATTGGCATTTGGTAATGGTGTGTGAGCGAAAAATAGTTATTACAACACCGCTGATGTGGCAGTGAAGTGCGGGCAATTACAGTGCCTTTTACCTGCCTCAGTGAACACAGAGTGGGTGTTTATCGTATGTGCAGTGTTCATATATGTTTATAGTATTATTATCAGAATGAGGTTGGCATTTGGTAATGGTGTGTGAGCGAAAAATAGTGATTACAACACCGCTGATGTGGCAGTGAAGTGCGGGTAATTACAGTGCCTTTTACCTGCCTCAGTGAACACAGAGTGGGTGTTTATCGAATGTGCAGTGTTCATATATGTTTATAGTATTATTATCAGAATGAGGTTGGCATTTGGTAATGGTGTATGAGCGAAGGTAATGGTGTGTGAGCGAAAAATAGTGATTTTACACCCCTCACTTCTAACGGCACTGCCCGTCCTGTGAAAGTCAACAAAGTCATGAAACCTTCATCAATGGAAAGCTGAAGGTTAGTACTTTCTAATGGTACCTAATTTTTTTTCTCTAGCTTTATTCTGTGCAGAGTTATTAAGGTTTAAAGGTTTGTTTACATTTGGCTGAAACCCCCGCGGGAGAGGACAGTCAGACCAAAACAATACCCGTGGTTAAAGGGTTAATAAAGATTTTCTGTCGGCACCCCAGGTAGTACCCGCAAGGTACTTGAGGACATTTAACGGTTTATCACAATGAGCAAGCAAAGTATTAACGTGAAGTTTAAAATTCATTCTACGATCAAAATGTATTCCTAAAAATTTTACAGAATTTTGAAAAGGTACCGCCTGATTATCCAAAGTTAAGCACAAATTAGGTACGTTACGATTAGTGAAAACTATTGCGGCACACTTACGTACGGAAAACTTAAATCCCCACTGCAAGGCCCATTGGTGGACGGAGTCAAGGGCTGCTTGAATCCGCCCAGCCGAAAATTGTGCATTACGGGAAGAGTGCCATATTGCACAATCGTCAGCGTAGAGAGAGTATTTAAGATTCCTCGGGATGGGAGCTGATGGCAGAATATCATTGATCATAATACTAAATAAAGTAGGACTAAGCACACTTCCCTGTGGCACCCCGTTTTCCTGGATAAATATATCCGATGTTACGTTACGGGGCAATTTGACAGAGAAAGTTCTGTCCCTTAAGAAATTTGAAATAAAAACAGGTAAATTTCCTCTTAAACCATAAGCATAGAGCTTCATTAGTATACCGTGTCGCCAGGTCATGTCATAGGCTTTATGGATGTCCAAGAACACCCCTATCATGAATTCTTTATTGGCAAATGCCTCTGCAATACTCGTACAATGCTCCAAATTCATTAAATGATCTAGTGAACTTCTGTATTTACGGAAGCCACTTTGTTGATCATTTAACAAATTCTTCGACTCTAAAACAAAAAGAAGCCTATTGTTAACCATACGTCCCATAACCTTACATAGACAAGAAGTCAACACAATAGGATGAAATGAAGTGGGATTCATAAGACGACCAGCCTCTTTGGGTATCGGTATGACGTGCGCAAAGTGCCATGAGTTTGGGAACGTTCGAGACGCCCAAATCTCATTGTACAATGCTAACATCTTAATCAGGTTGTCCTGATTAAGATGCTGGATCATACCGTACGTGATGGTGTCTGGTCCAGGGCTGGTGTCTTTACAGGATTTAAGGGCAAGGAGCAGTTCATCTAGCGTAAACTCTTGGTTGTACGGGGAGTTTACGTCTTCTGTGGCAAAGTCTAATATCTGTAGCTCAGCCATGCGTTTATGATGTTGGAAACGCTGGTCATAATTGGCTGAGCTACTTACATGAGAAAAACTCCTGGCGAGGATGTTAGCAACGTCCACGGGCTCGTCATAGATGTTATTATTCACCTGAAGGGTGGTGACTGGGAAATATGGGCCTTTATTATTTAATATTCTTATGGTGGACCAGACTTTACGTAATGGTGTTGTACGAGTCACCGTGGACACAAAGGACCGCCAGGAGTCACGTTTGGCCCTTCTTATTATTCTCCTTGCCTCAGCCCGTGCCTGTTTGTATGCAATAAAATTTTCCTCAGTGGGCTGACTATAAAAAATCCTGTATCTCCTATTGCGTTTTCTTAAAGCTTGTCGGCAATCCGGCATCCACCAATGTGCTCTATGCTTCGCATGAACTGTAGAAGTCTTGGGAATAGCAGCCTCAGCTGCGTGTAATATGGATCGGGTTATATTTTCGACCTTAACATCCATGGTCTCCCCAGATATATCTAAATTGGCGATCCTTGAGAAGGATCCCCAATCTGCTTTCTTATAGTTAAATTTTGGTGGTGGAGGGTCCGAAATGATGTCGCGTGTATAAGAAAGACAGATGGGTAAATGATCACTTCCCAAGGAGTCGTCGTAGGGGTCCCATGAGAGATCTTGATGTATACCAGGGGAGGCCAAAGATAAGTCAATGGCCGAAAAGTTACAAGTACGATCATCTACACGAGTCGCTCTACCATCGTTCAGAAGACAGAGGTTGGACTGTAGTATTAGGCCGGCTACTTGCTCCCCACGACCATCAATCTTCAAGCTACCCCATTGATAGTGATGGGCGTTAAAATCGCCCAACACTAACTTATTTCCAGGCAGATGTTCCACTAGTGAATTTAAAGCATCACTGTCAATGGGGCCATGTGGAGGACAGTACAGGGAGCAAATAGACAGATACGTGTTATTAAATTTTACTCTGCACGCGACAGCTTCCAGAGTAGAATTTAGAATCACTTCCGTTTGTGGGTGTGCTTTGTGTGTGTAAATGGCAACTCCGTGACCTTCATATCTTCTATACGAGTGGTAGTGTTTGAACTGTGGAGGATCAGGACGATCCTCCAGGCGCGTCTCCTGTAAACAAACAACGTCTGGCCTGTGTATAGAAAGCAAGATTGCTATATTTTGTAACTTATTCCCAATACCTCTACAATTTCACTGTAGTATAGTGAATGCGGCGGTTTAAGATTTACGAGGGGGGCCAGTGTGTTTAGTTTTTTTATGCCCCCCGCGACCAGGCGAGTGGCTACCAGGGGACCTTTCCCTGTGCTTGCTTGTGGAGATCTCCATATTCTCGTCAATAACAAGGCTCCCAGAATCCACCGAGGAAGAGCTATTCTTTCTCTCCCTCCCTGGAGTAGGAGCAGGAAGGACATGAGGACGTGACTGTTTGGTGAGGGTGGTCAAGTGAATTTTATCTGACTTGTCAGGCTTCTGTTTTGACCGCACTGACTGCGAAGGAGCAGCGGCAGCCTGAGAGTATGAAGTGGCAACAGGGATGTCTGTCAGAGAGTTGGAACGTACAGGAGGCTTAGACTGAGAGGTAGGGCGTGGGGCATGAGGAGCGAATGTAAGGTCAGTCTGTGTCTCCACGGTGCACATCACAGGACGGGACACAACCGCCGATGCATAGGAGATATTTGGTTTGGGAGTTGTATGCAACTCCTTCACCTTCTTCCTAGCATCGTAAAAGGATATGCCCTCAGTTGCCTTCACTGTGCAGACCTCTTTCTCCTTCCACTTGGGACAAACCCGAGAGGAAGTGGGGTGAGCGCCCTGGCAGTGAAAGCAACGCTCATTCTCTGATGTACAGTGGTCAGCAGAATGGCCTACAGCCGCGCACTTGCCACATACTAGGTTTGAAGAACGACAAGCCTTTTCGTGGTGTCCATATATCTGACATTTTGCACAACGAAGGGGGTTCGGGATGTATGGTCTGACATTGAAAATTTCGTATCCAACTTTCACATTGGATGGAAGAGATACTTTTCCAAAAGTCAAAACAACTGTTGCGGTCTTCGTCCTTTTGCCTTCCGAAAATCTTGTAATAAATCTGGTCTCTATTACATCTTGCTGAGCAAGTTCCTGTACGATTTCTTCCTCTTCCATAAGCACCAGATCCCTGCAGGTGATAACACCCTTGCAGGAATTCATGGCGTGGGGGATCGTCGTCTGGACATCGTAACTATGGAACTTCCTCAGTTTAAGCAAATCCTTGACCTGAGCTGAATTCATGGTTTTTATGAGGAGGTCTCCACTCGCAAGTTTTTTCACTTGTTTCACCTCTCCTGCACACCCATCAATCACCTTCTTGATGATGAAGGGATTGAGGCTGGACAGGGGAGTGGAACCAACCGCATGAATCAAAACAAACTCGACATTATTTACATGAATGTCAAGGCGGGTACGTGTCTGGGGCCGTTCAGTCTGGGGGCAGTCCGTCCGTGCAGCAGTCGGGAGTCGGTCAGGACTACCTCCCCCCCTGAAGGGGGGGGAGGCAGTAGGGTTGTCCGCCATAGGAACCACTTCCCCCTAACGGGGGAAGTGGGAAGGAGGAGGAAAAACGAACAAGGGACAAACAGCCGGGGACAACACACCTATGGCTAAGATTGCCCTCTCAAACCACTCCAGGGAGGCCAGACCGTGTTACTTCACACCCCAGAGCGATCAGTGGGGGGGACCCTCCGTGGGCGAGTAAGCAAAGGCAATCTTAGTAAATAGATATAGACACTTAGATATAGACACTCTAGCAAGGGTAGGGAGGAAAATTAGTACTAGCTAATCCTAAGAGTCACCAGAAGGGTGGAAAAAAAGAAACTAATGCCGGTGAGGCAGCCCTGAGAACTAGAGGAGAGCCAGAAAAACACGTCTAAACTCTCCGCGACCATGCATCAAAGTCCCCTAATAATAGTTTGTATCTGTAATAATTTATCTTGCATTAACTGAGCATTATCCAGTGTATTTTCATTTTATCAGGGCTGACTTAGATATATTTACTCTTGCTAATTTCGTGTTAATAGAGGCTACTGCAGTTAACCATATATATTTAACCTGTTTTTTGCCATTACATTATCCTTATGAGTCCTGAATGTTTTGTTGTTAGTTTCAGCATTAAACTTTAACTTGTAATTTTACCTAACTCTTTATTTTGAACCTGGACCTTTACGGGACAGTAGTGATTTTTTAGTATTCTCACTTGGAGTGTACATTATCTTTCTCTGTTCCGTAACAGTAAACATATCAAACTTAACTATAGTCTATTCAATCTCCTCTGACAAGAGTCTTAAACTTGTGATAGTTGGTAACTGATTGGTTGTGCGAGTGCATTCACTGGTAACGATATATTTATTTAATGATTCATATGTATATTATAAGGGTTACAATAACCACTGTGATGATAAGATTGATAATAAAAAATATATAAGTGAATTGTAATGTGCATGACTTAATATAAAAACGAGGTCTTACAAAGTGTGTTAGGTGGCCTAGATACGTGTAAAACTTTCAATTCTCCTGTCAAATCAACATAGTGCCCTAGTAATGACGTATAATTAACATTAATTTGCCATAACATGGGAAAAAATCAAGGAATTCATAAAATTGTCCGAGAACGATTTTTTTTGGCAGAAGAGAAGATTTTACGCGTACCTAGGCCACCTGCTGCACATGTATTTTACATGATCAATCTTATCATGTAAAAGGGTATTGTAACCCTTATATATGACATTATTACACTTGATATTAGTTCGTTCCTGGGGAACTGGATCTTCAACAGGAAGAGTAAACACAATGTCGTGACGAACATAATGTTTGGTTATTACCAGACGTTTCGACATTTTCTTAATGTCATCTTCAGTGGTCTAAAATGATAAAATTATTAAGATTACTTACACGTAAATATCAAAGTGCTTAAAAGATTCAACAGTGGGAATTAAGAGAATTAAGCTATGTTTAAGGGGTAGGATGATTGTGTATTGTTAAGTTGGGGCTTATGCAGTTTAATATACAAGGACTCTGAGATCCTTACACTGTCACTAGACCACCTGTCAAGTACTTTAAAATATTCATCTTTAAGACAGTATCACACTGAACACTGTGTTCTCTCACAACTGAATAAGGTGGTGACTGAAGCCTACGACGTGTTCTGCCAGACTGACCAATATGTTCAGCAGTGCTTGTTTTGAAGGCACGTAATGTACTCCCAATATACCCTGTCTAGCAACTAGGGCAGGTAAATAGGTAAACTACCCACGAACGCAAGTCAACTGGCAGAGAGTCCTTAAACCGAAACAAAGATCCAGCTTTGAAAGAACCGAGGTGAATGAACCGAAAATCTATACTGTGGTAAAATTTTTATAAACGGTTCAATAATGTTTGTTCCATTTTCACTGAAATATTCACCAGTTCATCAAACAAATGTGCATTAAAACCATTATTCACGTAATTTTTCCTCAAATAAGTTACTTCAGTATGAAACAGGGCGTATGTAGATGAAAGACAAAATGCTCTGTGAATAAGAGTCTTTACAGCACTGATCCTGAATCTGATATGACTGAAACTAAAAAAAAAACTTTTGCCCAAACCTGAAAAAATTGCCTTGCGGAAAATGGAAAAAAGAAGCTTACCACTGGTTTTCGAAATCACTAAATCTATGAAAGAAAGTTGATTATTTTCCTTCGTCTCTAATGTGAAGGAAAAGTTTTATGTTGTCTGTTGAGATATTCTAAGAATTTCAACGCATGTTCTTTACCTTTAAATATTACTAGAGTGTCATCTACATATAATATATGGGTCTCAAGTAAGACAGACATCCTTCTAGCCACGTTTTCTCATGGTAACAAAGAAAAATGTTCGCTAGTATGGGTCCTAATGGTGAAACCATCGCTACCCCATCAACTTGTTTTTACAAATTCTCATTAAACACAACAGTGACATCTATTACACAAAGTGATAATAGCTCCTTAATAACAGATTTTGAAGTATATATTCCCTGATATACTAACGACAAACAAATACTGGTAGATTCGTCCAATGGCAGACCATTATAAAGATACTTAACGTCATAACTACATAAATAATAAGACTCAGGTATTGGGCAATCGGAAAGGGAAGTGGTCAATTCGCACTAATTCTTCGGTGTAAACTCGTTATTGGTAAATGGAATTAACAATGGTACAAAAAATTTTGCTAACTGACACAAAGCTGTGTGGTAGGCAGCCATGATGGGACGTAACGGAACAAAGTCTTTATAAATTTTATGGAGACCTTACGTGATACCAGGGGTAGAACCTGTAGCTCTGGGTGAGTGAGATCATTCTGTAGTTATTACATTTAGTGTGACGAGTTTGTTGATGAATCTGTTTATTTGTCCTCTACCCTGGTTGTTATGGAATATATCCATCCAGTTAGTGTAGT
The DNA here is from genome assembly GCF_032717465.1 of Coenobita brevimanus. Classification (NCBI taxonomy): domain Eukaryota; kingdom Metazoa; phylum Arthropoda; class Malacostraca; order Decapoda; family Coenobitidae; genus Coenobita; species Coenobita brevimanus. The sequence goes on from NC_136984.1 coordinate 25,377,835, forward strand.
GGTACTCTGTTTTTAGGGTAGCTCTACACTAAGTGGTAAGCCAAACGATTTCCTGTAAACTAGCAAAATCATTTACAACACTGGGTGATAACTTTATAACCAACCACAACGTGTTCCCTACGTGACAACAAGTGGGTTGGCGGAGGGTTAATTCCCCTCCACGGAAAACAGCTAAGTAAAAATAAGAACAAGAAGCCTCGGACCAGCACTGACCAACAGGTGACGACTAAGGACTGAACAAAGGACACGGTACGGACTGTGACATGAAAGGTAAGGCGAGTGGATGATGAGGTTAAATATTGACAGACTCTCCAGGTACTTGAGGGTGCAAAAGTGGATATATGTAGGTTAACTGAAATATATGGGGAGGTGAGACTGTGAGAGAATGGGAGTATGGATGGGGTATATGCGTGGGAGTGGGTGAGAATGAGAGGGCAAAAGAAGGAGTGTATATTGTTGTTTGTAGCAGAGGGAAGGAGAATATAAAAGAGTATGGATCAATTGGCTCAAGGATTGTGTGGGTAAGATTGCAAGTTGGACTACAAATGTGGGCGATTATGTGTGTGTGTGTGTGTGTGTGTGTGTGTGTGTGTGTGTGTGTGTGTGTGCGCGCAAACGCATGATCGTGCTAGCAGAGTGAAAGAAGAGTCCTGGACAAGTTTGGAAGCATGCATGGAAAAGTTTGAAAGGAATGAGAGAGTGTTTTTGATTGTTTGATTGGAGATACGAATGGAAAAGTACGGAATGTGAAGGTGGATGGAGTAGTTGGAGAGTGGGGTGTGCCTGCAGAGGTGGGTGAGAATGGCATTGCTCTAGTGGACATTTGTGCTGGGAGGGGGTTGGTGATAGCGAATACCCTCTTCAGACACAAAATGATCCACTGGTAAATGCGGCGAGTGATGAGGAGGATGGATGGTGAACTGAATGAATGGAAGGCATTGATTGATTATCTGTGTGTGGATGATAGGATAACAAGATGTGTGTTGGATGCAAGAGGATATAGAGGCTGGAGGAGTCGACTTTCTGACCACCACTTAGTGGTGGTTGGAATGCAGGTCCAAGTGAAATGGAGACATAGAAGAAGGGAAGGACAGGACGATGTAGCATATGCAACGAGAGTGAGAAGATTACAAGAGGATGAGGAAAAGGCAGGATATAATAGAGAAGTGGAGGAACGATTGGGTAAATATGGATTGAAGCAGATGGGGACGTGGAAAGTGTAGAAGAAATCTGTGCAGCATGTGAGGTAGTGTGTGGGGTGAAGAGAAAACGAAAGGGGGTGCAGGGAACGGCATGGTGGAATGAAGAGGTGAGAGAGGCTGTGGCACAGAAGAAGAAAGCATATAATGAATGGATGAGAAATAAGGGCGTGGAAGAAGTTGGGAGACGGAAGGGAGAGTTGTATGCAGAGAGAAAGAGAGAGGTGAAAAGATTAGTAAGAGAGTAAGACGAGAGTGGATGAGGAATTTGGAAGGAGTTTGAGTGTAAAGTGGAGGGAATGTAAGAAAATGTTCTGGAAAGAGGTTAAGAGAATCAAACAGGGTGCAAAAAAGTTACATGGGGAGTGAAAGATAAAAACGGTAGATTACTAGTGGAGAAGGGAGAAAAGGTGAACAGTTGAAGAGAACACTTTAAGGAATTGTTGAACATAGAGAATGAAAGTAATATGAGTGTAAGTGGCTGGGGAATGGTTGGGAGATGGAGGGATGTGAGAAAATAGGAAGAAATCAGTAGGATGCAAGTTGCGGAAGCAATGAAGAAATTTAAATTGGGAAAACCCAAAGAACTGATGGAGTGTGTATGGTGAAATGCTGAAGCATAGAGGGAGAGATAGTGGTAGAATGGACGTGGAAGATGTGCAGATTGGCTTGGGAGGAAGGTAGAGTCCCGAAGGATTGGAAGTCATGTATAATTACAGTATATCGCTCTACAAAGGTAAAGGGGAAAAAGAAGTATATGATAATCATAGGGTCATTTGTCTTCTTAGTGTAGTAGGAAAAGTATATGGTAGGATACTTGTTGACAGAGTTCTGGAAATAACAGAGGAATTAGTTGAAGAAGAACAGGGAGGTTCTAGGAAGGGAAGAGGTTGTGTAGTTCAGATATCATTCCTAGATCTTCAGTGAAAAAGTTTCTAGAGAAGGGAAAGAAGTTGTATTCGGCCTTCATGGATTTGGAGAAAGCATATGACAAGGTAGATAGACAAGGATTGTGGAATGTATTAAGAATATATGGAGTAAATGGGAAGTTGTTGAATGCCGTGAAGAGTATGTCTGGGGGTGCTAAGGCTGCAGTGCGTATGGACAGTGAAGTGAGTGAATTTTTCTGTTTGATGGATGTATTGAATGTGTCATGTCTCTATGGTTGTTCAATCTGTGGAAGGATGGGGTTAAAAAAGAGATACACAGTAGGGGAATGGATGTTGGAGTGGCCATATTAAGAGATGGCAGTTTTTGAAAACTCCCTGTTCTATGTCGTTAAGTGAAGACGACAGGGAGCTGCAAGACTTGGTGGATGAGTTTGGGAGAGTGTGTATGAAACGGAATCTAAAGGTGAATGTAGGGAAGAGTAAAGTTATGGTCTTCGAGAAAAATAAAGTCAGTGAATGTACAGTACAGTAAGGTTGGATGAGGAGGAAATGGGTAGTATTATGGAAGTTTAGAGGATGAAGTGCTTGATAGGGCACAGCAGGGAAGAAAGTTTGCTGGTTCTTTGAAAGCAGTGATAAGAAACAGAGAAGTGAGCATGGAAGTGAAAAAGTTACTGCATTACAGTATTGTGATACCAGCTCTAACGTATGAAAGTCATGTTTGGACCTTGTTGGAAGGACACAGATCAAAAGTGAGAGCAGTGGAAATGAGTAATTTCAGAGGAGCATGTTGAGTCATATGGAAAGGCAGACTGAAAAATGAGGAAGTGAAGGAGCGTTGTGGTGTGGATTTGGATGCGATAGGAAGCGTTAGGAGAAACACACTCAAATTCCTACCAAATTCCTCATCCACTCTCTTCTTACTCTCTCTTACTAATCTTTTCACCTCTCTCTTCCTTTCAACATATCACTCTCCCTTCCGCCTCTCAACTTCTTCCACGCCCCTATTTCTCATCCATTCATTGTATGCTTTCTTCTTCTGTGCCACAGCCTGTCTCACTTCTTGATTCCATCATTCTGTTCCTTGCACCCCCTTTCGTTTTCTCTTCACCCCACGCATCACCTCACATGCTGCACATATTTCTTCTGTGAATATCTTGCACACACCTTCCACTTCCCCATCTGCTCCAATTCATATTTACCCAATCGTTCCTCTCCTTGTCTCTCATATTCTGCCTTTTTCTCATCCTCTTGTAACCTTTCCACTCTCCTTGCAACTACTCCTTCCTCCCGTCCTTCCCTTCTTCTATTTATCTATCTTTCTTGGGTCTTAATTCTGGCCACTACCAAGTAGTGGTCAGAAAGTCCACTCCCCCAACCTCTATAAACTCTTGCATCCATTACACGTCTTCGCATCCTTTCATCCACACACACATAATCAATCATTGCCTTCCTTTCATTCAGTTCATCACCTACCCTTCTCATCACTCGCCATGTATACCTGTGGATCATTTTGTCCCTGAAGAGGGTATTGGCTATCACCAACCCCCTCCCAGTACAAATGTCCACTAACGCACTGTCATTCTCATCTATCTCAGCAGGCACACCCCACTCACCAACTATTCCATCCACCATCACAGTCCTTACTTTACCATTCGCATCACCAATCAAAAACACTCATTCATTCATTCCAAACTTTTCCATGCGCACTTCCACATTTGTCCAGAAGTCTTCTCTCACTCTGCTTGCATGATCTTGCGTTGGTGCATACACACACACAATCACCCACATTCGTATTCCAACTTTCAATTTTACCCACACTATCCATGAGCCAACTGATCCATACTCTCTTATGTTCTTCTTCCATCTTTTACTCACAATAATACACACTCATTCTTTTGCCCTCTCATTCTCACCTAGTCCTGCACATATACTCCATCCATACTCCCATTCTCTCACATTCTCACGTCTCCATTTAGTTTCAGTTAATCCACATACATCCACTTTCGCACCTTGAAGCACTTGGACAATCTCTCTCTCTCTATCACCTCATCATTCGCACCCTTTACAATCCACGTCGCGTTCCATACCATGTCCTTTGTCCTGTCCTTGGTCGTCATCTTTTGGTCAGTCCTGGTCCGAGGCTTCTTGTTCGTCTTTTTAGTTAGTTGTTTTCCGGGGAGGGGCACTATCCCTCCGCCAACCATTTTAGTCGCCTCATACGACAAGCAGGGATACTGAGGGAGTATTCTTGAAAACCCTGTACCCCCATGTCACTTACATTCCTGTTCCTGGAAGGTTTGCTGAGAGGACGGCAATGTTCATTCATACCTGACATTATTATTGTAAAATAAACCCAGTCTCGGCAGTAGTTGGTAATGATCATAATTTAGATTTTTCCTTTATACGTAATTTTTCACTCGGCTGTCAGTGTGTAGCGAATTGTGCTCTATACGTGAAGTTAAGAGCTCATTCAGTTAGATACAACTTAGATCCATCAGTACAATGTCTTTTTAAATACTGTAAGCTTGGTATAATCAGACGATTTTATTAAACTTTGGAAGGACCTCGGTTTGTATGAAGATGGCATTCTAACCCCTCCAGTTGGAAGTTTAGCTTATGCTGAATACAGAGAACGGAAGATTACAAAAAGAGAACAGAAGAAAACTGACATTATATACACTTTCTCTCTATTATCTATTGCCAGACGCCCTAAGCCCGTAAGGGATGGCCACAAACAAATCGCCTCCATGTCGCCATGTCCTCCGCCATTTCACTGCCCTGATCCCAACTTACACCCCCCTCTCTCATATATCTCTCCACTCCATCCCTTCATCTCACCCTTGGCCTTCCGCTCCCTCTCCCCCCTTCCACCTCACTCACATACACTCTCCTCGTCAGTCTCTTGCTCTCCATCCTCTCCACACGGCCAAACCACCTCAGTGTGTTTCTCCTAACTCTTCCTATCTCATCTACATCCACACCACAAAGCTTCCTCACTCCTTCATTTGTCAGTCTCTCTCTCCATGTGAACTCCACATGCTCCTCTCAAATAACTCACTTCCACCGCTCTGACTCTTGACCTGTGTCCCGCCAACATGGTCCAAGCTTCACTTCCATACGTTAGAATTCTATCACACTACTGTCATGCATTAACTTTTTTCACTTTCATGCTCACTTCCTTGTTTCTTATCACTGCTTTCAAAGAACCAGCAACCTTTCTACCTTGTTGTACCTTTTCAACCACTTCATCGTCTAAACTTCCATCCTTACTCATCATGCTACCCAAGTACTTAAACGCACTCACATTTTCCACTTCCTCCTCATCCAACCTCACATTCAGTGGCTTCATTTCTCTCGAAGACCATAACTTTATTATTCCCTTCATTCACCATTTTATTAATGGTATTCCCATCCTGTTTTTAACCAGGTTACTGAACATTTTTTAAGATGAAAAACTTTCTTGCTGGCTTCAGTGATCCAGTCCCTCAAAAGAAAAACAATCTGAGCTTAACAACATTGTCCGCTGATATCAGGAATGAATCTTGATAACACGTCATCTTGAAGTGCTTAATATTATGGCTACCTTCGCCAACGAAGTTGAAGGAAGTTATGTATTCACCCCAGTTTGTCTGTTTGGTTATCTGTTTATTTGTCAATAGGATATCTATAAAAAGTTTTAATGGAAATCAGTGATTTTTATTTTTATTTTTACTTTTGTGGGTAAAGAGGTGATTAAAATTTCCGTGGCTATGAGTTGTCTGGTATAAGCTTTGGTAGAGGTATGCGCTCTCCGTGTGCCTTTAACTTGCTGTTATTGACTTCTAGATATTTCGCGTTATCATTTACTCTGATTTGGTTGTGAAAGACTGGTAGCTGCGCAGGATATGATTATAGTTTTAAAAAACTGTTTTTTTTTTTTTTTAATCTAGTTAACTCAATGACCATGAAAATGGTGCTTACATTCAGCAATGCTCATTAATCTTTTCCACCCAAGGACATCATTTGTATATTATTGTTCTCCTAACAAACGACTTTATTCAATAGGACTGTCGCCTGTTTGTTAATGAAGGCTCTAGCTAACCCTCCATGTTCAAAGTCTGTTAATTTGAGGATAATCGTCCGTAGAAAACAATAATATGTCATGAAAACCGACCTCGGTATCAGGGGGATTGTAGCCTATTCACCCCAATTTATATTTGAAGGTTATTATTTGTTAGTGAGAAAAATGAATAAATGAAACTGCCATAGGCAGAGTACTTGTCGCATGGATTGGATTGGAATTTAGATGCATTTCAAACCGCTTCAGCACCACTGAAATTTAGGGGGGTAAAAATGTGGATGCGATGTTTTTTCACCCCTCTGTTTGGTTTTGACTGGCGTATAGGCAATCATTTGGCGAAAAATTTCACGCTACATTGCGAAGCACCGGATGGATTTAGGAGCAAAGAAAATGCATTCCTAGGTGTGCCAGATGCTTCTCTTCAATTGGTAAGGAAAAAAAAAAAAAAAGATTTTTCGAAATTTGAAAAAATGTGCCTGGGGGCAACCACTGGGTCCCGATGATTTCCAAACCCACAACCACTGAGAGATTTCAACCCCCACTCAGCCCAAGGCCTTTGACCCATTTTGATGAAAACAACAGGCTTCTGGGGATATCTACTTTCTAATGTTTTTTTCAGAACTATTTGTGGAAAATTGCGACCTGTAGAGTGTGACAAACATACAGACAGGTGAAACTGCCATAGGCTGAGCACTCACTGGATGGACACGATTATGTCTGCTTAGTTTTTACCTGTGCATAGGCAGTCGTTTGGCGAAAATTTTCAGGCTTCCTTGCAAAGCACAAGGTGTGCTAGACGTTTCTCTTCAACTTGGTAAAAAATATATATATATATATGTTTTCGAAATTTGAAAAAAAAAAAAAATAGTGCCGGGGCCAGCCACAGGGTCCCAACAATATCGTGACCCACGGCCATTCAGGAGTTTCAGACCCTACCCAGCCCAGGGCCTTTGACCGATACTGATGAAAAACATTTAGGCTTCCTGGGTTTATGGATATCTAACCTCTGATTTTCCTTTTCTTTTTCTTTTTTTTCTCAGAATGACACAAAATTGTGACCTGAAGAGATCAAACAAACAGACTTATATGAAACTGACATAGGCAGAGCACTTGTCAGATGGATTTCGATGGATCTCCCGTCTCTCTCCCCCTCCTACCTCTTCCCCACTCCCTCCTCTTCCCCCCTCCCCCCTCTTCCCCCTCCCTCCTCTTCCTGCTCCCCTCTCTTCCCCAACCTTCTTTTCCCCTCTTTCCTCCCCCTCTTCCCCCACCATCTTTTCCCCCTCTTCCCCCAGCATCTTTTCCCCCTCTTTCCCCCTCTTCCCCGAGTGTGTCTTCTTCCTTTCACTGGCATGTTGGCAGTAGAGTTCTTGCTGGATGGATCCGAGTGTCTGTTATTTTTGACTGGTGTGGTCATTTGGTGAAATTTTTTTTGCACTTCATTGCCAAGAACAGGATGGGTTAAGGAAGCTAAAAATTGCATTGCCTGGTGGTCCAGACGTTTCTCCTTAGTCTGTTAGGGAGAAAAATGGTTTTTGAAATTTGAAAAAATGGTGCCAGGGCAGGCTGGCCACGGAGTCCCGGCGATTTCCAGACCCACGGCCATTGAGGGGTTTCAACCTCCCACCCATCCCAGGGCCTTTGACTGATTTTGATGAAAACCAAATAGGCTTGCAGCGTTTATGGATGTCTACCTTTTGATTTTTTTTCAGAACGATTGGTGCAAAATTGTGACCTGTAAAGTGCAAACAAACAACAGAGAGACAGATAAAACTGCCATAGGCAGAGCACTTGCCGGACGAATCCGATTATGTCTGACGTTAGGAATTGCCAATCTCTATGTGTCCATAAAATTTCATAAAGATTCAGTGAGAACTGATTGGGCTACGAATTTTTGAAAATTTGCCCCATGTTAAAGATAGGGATTCAACCCCCCACCCAGCCCAGGATCATCGACCGATTTATATGAAAAACAATAGGCTTCCAGGGTTTATGGATATCTACCTTCTGATTGTTTTCAGAATAACTTGCACAAAATTGTGACTTGTAGAGAGAAGACAAACTAAGAAACATACGGAACTGACAACATGGTTGCGGAATCGAAAGATTCTGGCAGGCAATGAATAATTAGAAGAACCAAGGACTGAGCCAGCAAAACTTATCCTGTCCTAAAAATCGTAATAATAAAGAAGTCAAGCTCAGTTTTGCTTACTTCGAGATGACTCCATTGTATCAAAGAGACCGGATGCCAGAGGCGTTGAGAAAGGCAAACTGAGAAAGCCAGTTCCAGAGATGAACAGCTTCATAAAAAGACAAACTATGAGTACCAGTTATCACATATCAAAGTGCTGGAGAGAAAAAAAAAGTTAAGCTTATATAGCTAGATGAGAGCTACGTGCCCAACGTAATTAAACAGAAACGCAGGCAGAGAGGTAAGTGACCAGAATAATGAGAGAGAGAGAGAGAGAGAGAGAGAGAGAGAGAGAGAGAATGAAGAGAGCCAGCGAGAAGAGGTGAATTGATGAGGCAAAAAGCCTTTGATTTTGCCAAATTTTGTATGGTGTGATCCCCTTCCCCAGCCCTTCACACATATATAAGATCGGTAGCCTACTTTATATATGAGCGAGTAGGATTCGCACACAAAGTCAGCTATTGTGTGGAGTTAAAGAACGCATGGAATCTGTCCTGCACACTTAACATTGCAAAACCGTCTTTTGGAAGAGAACCAATGTGATATTTTAAGTCAGATTGGGAGAAATAAACGTCAGTATTAAAACGAGGTGAAGAAGTTCCGAGCTTTGTGCTGTTGAATGTAACACGATAGTCATTTTGATGATTGTGTCGAATTCTATGATTAATGAACTGAATTGCTGAGGTGTTAGAAGTAACATTGTTTCTCTTGTCCGGTGCAGCAAAAGAGACAAATCAGAAGATACTTGTGCTAGAGACTCATCCAATAGTTGCAACAGTGACTGCTGTGATGAGAGTTGGGAGAAGCCAGTCAAAAATGATGCGTGAAGTCATCAGGATATGAGTAGGTGTACACTGAGTCTAGAATTTAGTGCAAAGGAGGAATCCGATTATATCTGAAACTAGCAGGGGTACTTACCGTTACCCTGATAATGTCCAATGATCGTGAGAACCGGTATTGCCCAGGACCTGCATGGCCACTCCCCCTGTAGAAGACCCTGGAGTCCCAGTTTACCCACTGAACCTATGTTTCTCCTTTGGCTCATTTCCCGAGGGGTATATTCCCCATGGACTTATTCCTACCATGAACCCATTTTTCCACCTCACCCTGCCTAACCCCATCCTCTCTGCCCATCCATACCAATATGTTCATTCCTCCGACCAAAAGTAGGTAATAATAATGTGATTATAGAAAAAAAAAAAAAAAAAGGTAATTGCCTACATTGTTTCCAACATGTTATTTCTAAATAGTTCTCATCTTGGTCATCAGGGGCGCCAGTTCAGCGATTGTAATATACACTTAAAATAAAGCTGTTTAGAGAGTTCTTCAGTTATGTGCCCCTCCTGATTTTCATAGAGGACAAATACATACAAACTTTCTCTAACTCACTGAGCAAAGTAGGGATCATGCAGCCTATGTAACTCAACCAAGTGGCTTATGTTGCCTGGTAGAGGTTTTACGTAGGGTGAAAAGTGCTCTTGTCAGGACTCCATATTATAATTACAAATCATAATAGATAGATAGATAGATAGACAGACAGATAGAAGCAGCAAGTCAGAGGTATTGTGTCTGCAAGAATCAAGCAATGCTAAACATGCTTACACACTCTAACTCAAGGAATGCTTGATAAGCACACGACAGCGCCTCGTGACCATACACACATATACACACATACTCACACACAGGCTTTTAGAACATTTCAATAACAGTGTAACACACGTGACACGACCCCTGCTACACCAGAATTTAGGAAGCAGAGCTCAGAAGGAGGTTAGCCATAGAACCAACAGGTAGTAGGGAGAAGGAGCCTAGCAACATGGGCGAGAGAGAGAGAGAGAGAGAGAGAGAGAAAGAGAGAGAGAGAGACAAGGAGGTAGCTCGCAGGACTCTACTTATACTTCACTCGTGTGTGAGAGACTTTGTTAATATTTCCAAGACAAATAAAAATAGTCCCATACTCATCTTTACCTCTCCTGTCATTGCATGACAAATGGGAATGAAGATTATCTACTTACAAAACTACTCAAGTATAACAACCGCTCGTCCACGAGTCTAATATATGTATAACTGATCTACAAAACTTCACCACAAGAAGCTACAAGTTATTGTGAGATACGGCTGCAGTGAACGTACGAACCTCGTCTACGAATCTACAGTGAATTTCTACAAAAGCAGGCGAGACTCTAACCAAGATTACCTTCAGTTCTACAGTGAATTCCTACAAAATACGAGTCTACAAGCCTACGAACCCACGAGTGTACAGTTGATTCCACATTATCAAGATTGAAAACAAAAAATACCTCTTACAACCAACAACTCACAACCAGCTCCTGACAGTATTCTCTCCAACCCCCCCTCCGTCTCCCCGATCATCATGCTGATTTAGAGGTGAAGAGGTCACAGGACGCCTTGCCAGTAGTTTTACAAAATATTAATACAAACAATCTTGCAATTTCTATGACGAACCAACGAACTACAACCATCTACAATCAACTACACGTAACAACTCTACGAGTTGTCTCCATAATCTACATGCACCTACAAGTAGCGGCAGTCTTCATCCCACAACGAGTAAATCACAAGAGAAAAGAACCGAGAATACATCGAGAAAGAAAAACAAAATAAAGAAACGAGAGTGAAACACGACTCACAACTCACAACCACCAGACCTCACCCTCCTCTCTCTGCTACCTCCACCCAACCTCCACCGCTGACGCAGGAGTGCGAGAAGGTCAAGACGACGAAGCTAATACCAAGCCCATATTCACAACTCATCTTACTCACTCATCTTCACTCAAGTTACTCATCGCTACTCATTTACTCACCACAGCTACCAGTGTGGGAAGTTGACATTACCATACGTGTTTGCTGACGCGACGCTACGCATATCAACGTGTGTCTGACACCCCACAACACGTCAATCAACCCGTGAAGAACAACGCTATCACCACGTGCAACACCACGCACACCATTCCCACCATGGTAAAAATTAGTGAGTTACATAGTTACTCCATTTATACAATACACAGTGATAGACAAAAAAACTACTGCACAAACATAAAAACGTGCTATATAATTACAACTTAAATACATATACCTACTTCAATTATCTTCACAATTCAATCATTAAATACTTGCACCAACAATAAATATTCTACACTGTATATATTCATTCATTTATTATGGCATTTATTTACTACCAACGAGTGTTACCATTTATAGCTACATAAAATACGTGTTTCATAAAAAAAAAAAAAAAAGCTATACATTATTACATCTACAAAGTAATAAAGAAAATATACCATCACATGTACTCAGTGAGCGATTAAAAGAACTGTATTAAACATTTATTAATTAAAGCTACCTAGTGGAAACAGATAAATTAAGTTACAAGGAAAACCAGGAAAAGAAAAAAAAATGGCCAACACAAATGACGTTAGCAAGAATGAACATCTTCAACACAATCGTGAAGACAAAGATTTCCACACAGTGCTGACACATATATTGCCCACGATAGGTACAAGTGAACAACAAGTCAGTGTATATGTAACTTGCAATACTTTGGTGATAGAAACTCCGTGTACAAACAGCTAGTTAAGGAGTTTATTACGAGCTCTGACAAAAATAGTCTGCCCTTCTTGAGTGTCTGCTCAGAACTGACGCAGTAATGCCTTCGCCCAGGCTTGGGCTCTGGGAAAGCGTGCTAGGTCAGCAAGTTTAGTGGGGGCATGTATGCATTGGGGGGGGGGCATATATACATCGGGGATAGACATATTGTAGGGGGGGTACACTTCTCCCTCGGGTAGCTGAGATGGTGTCTCCTGACATCATGAGTTATATGGTGTTTGATTATATTACTAAGGCAGGGTCGGGGAGGTTTGTACAAGGGATAAATATGATACAGGGGCAGTAGGGGAGACATGGCCATGTTTAGGGGAGGTAATTAGAAGGATATATACATATAAGATATACAAGGATTAATTGATAGGTATGTGCCCAGTAAGGGTCGAAGGTATACATAGACATAATGGGGATTATACCATAATAATTTGATACATGATAAACAAGGAGTAGATATGAGAGTTCTTGTGTATTCGTTTTTTTTTTTTTTTTAGTTTCTGTAGGATACACTGACACTCAATAATGCATTAATGAAATACCATCATTTTCTAGTAGGAAGAGTTCTGTTCACAGTTTGGTTAATTGTCAGACGGCATTGGTAGTCACTGAATGTGAGGGCACTAAGTACGGGGAGTTTCTACATCGTGTGTAGGGCGTACTATGCCTGTAGCGACTGATTTCTTGGAGTCGGCATTCCATTTTCCTGACAGAACAATGCGCTGGCACATATGCTGAGTAGAAAACGTATGAAAGCGATACCCACAGGGGGAAACACAACTGCTGGATGAACCCATGAACGGCTGAAGGCCAGAGAAAATTGATCCATAATGAAGTCACTGTCATTGAGCAATGTTAGCATGCGCAAGTTAGGGGAGGTGACGGTAATGTTGGCAGATGGTAGGGTTGAAGGCATGTCGATTGTTTGAAAGATGTCATAGGAGTGTTTACGGACAGCTTGGTGATAGCGAGTGGCGTAAGTGATGACGGACTCTGATTTGACGGTACAATAGTCTGGTGCTTTGTACAGACCACTAGCGGGGACGGATCAAACCGAAGAACCAGGACACATGATTGCGACAGAGATGAGAACAGCAAAGAAGAAGTACTGAACATGGTTGAGGTGAGCATGGTGGACAGGGAATTCAGGAGCTGGTACAAAGGAACAGGCCGAGTAGATGGAATGGTTGCGAACTAAAGCAGACTTACAGGGTGTAGCGCTGCTAGGGAAGATAGCGAAAAGGTGGGCAGCACAGAGACGAGAGGTCAGAGTAAGGGGAGGAACATTTCTGGAGGTCTGTGGAAGAAAGGAAGGCAACTGAAAGATGATCATGGGAGAGGAGGAAATATTCTGAAGGAACAGATACTTATAACAAGGAGTTGTTGAGGCAGAAAGGGAAGAGAATGATGTCGAAAAGATTAAAGGTTATGGCAGAACGGAGAGGAATATGGACGATGACGTATTTGGTGAGAAGAGTGGCTTCGAGAACAGGATAATAATATTCGAGGGAGGAGTAGGGGAGGACTGGGTATAGACCGAAGGTGGAGTGAGCCCATTCCAGGACAGAACAGAGAGCTGATATAGATACTAAGTCGGCTGTGACACGTCCATTTATAGCATTGACCAGGATACAAACCAAGGTAGAGACTTGAGACAGGAGAGAGTCAACGGCCAGTTGGAGATTATCCATGTTGAGTTTGAGGTAGAAAAACTGAGAGATAACGTTGAGATCTGAAAGGTGTTGTCATAAGATATCGGTGAAGTTGTTTAGAGTGGACGTTACTTCATTTAGGTGGGCCGTAATCTTCTGTAACATAGTGTGTTGGATTTTGATGACTCGGCGTTGGGATTCTAGGGCTGAAGCTAAATAAGCGAGATCAGATTTGAAGCCAGAAATGTCATGGGCTGTAGCAACGCCAAACAAGCCACCTAGAATCTCACCTCCGAAGTTGAAGAGACCTCGTTTCATACGAGAACAACCAACAGGTGTCTGAATGGAAAATGTGTCACTGAGCTCAGTGAATTTGTTACTTATGTATTGCAATTGCCAGGAGAGTGGTAGGAAAAGGTTATAGAGATACTGATTTGGGTTGTGTGTCCCCATGATGGCCGTGAGATGGGTCTTGATTCCGTGGAGCTGGTGTGCGTAGGCAGGTAGGGCAATGGCTACATCGGCCACGGGCACAAGATCGTAGCGCAGGGAGACTACCTCGCCTCCTGAGCCGACCAAGGCCCCGGGACGTACTCCACCATCGTCCTGACCCGACCCAGACCCCAGGAGGGTCAGCACTGCCAGCAGGTAGATTGCTAACATCGTACCTAGAAAATCAGGGTAGAGTTGATGGGAGAGGTCTGAAGAAGTTGATGGACAGAGCGCAGTTTGGACAGATATTGATTGGTTGATGAATGAGTAGGTGTAGGTGGAGATGAAGGAGACTGAGGGATAGGTGGAGATGAAGGAGATTGAGGGATGTGTGGAGGGGAAGGGGGGTCAGGAGGTTGTGTAAGTGACTCTTCCAACACGAGGCCACGGGGTGCTCACTTTAAGTCATCGACGTGGACCCATCTGGTGTCCTTAGTGGACAGGTCCTGGAGGTGAAATTTGTTGCCTTGTTGAGTGAGGACGCAGTGGGGCCCTGTAAATTTGTCATCCAACTTAGAGGAATGCGTATGGGAATCAGCAAAGACAAGATCACCTACATTGAGAGTGATAGGAGAGGCAGATTTACGTTGGTGCTGCAGCATGTCCTCCTGAGAGGAAGCCAAAGTGGATTGGACATACTGGTGGATTGTCTGGAAGTTGGCCAATTTTAGTTTAACATAATCATCCATGTTGTAGACGGGTTCTGGTTTTGAGGATAAGAGAGAGTATGGGAGGTCCTTGTCAAAACCAAAGAGGATGAAGAAGGGAGATTCGGCAATGGATGCATTGATGGAGCTATTGATTGAGGATGCCACTTGGGGAATCCAGTCATCCCAGGACGAACTATGGGAGCTTAGATGTCTAAGGCACTCTAAGATTTTTCGGTTGTGGCGTTCTACAAGGCCATTGGAAGCCGGATGGTTAGGCACGACATTGCACTTACTGATATGAAAGCGGTGACAGATCTCATCTAGGCTATTGTTGAACTCTGTACCGTTGTCAGTAAGAATGGTATGAGGGGTACTGAATGGGCAAATTACATGATCTACAAAGGCACGTGCGACGCTCTTTGCGGTCTTGTCGGAGAGGGGTACGAGGACACCGTAGCAGGAGAAGTGGTCAGCCGCTACAAACAAGTACTCAGCGCCGGATTCCGTGAGAGGTAGTTTTAAGAGATCGATTGAGACAGTTTCCCATGGTCGTGACGGGATTGGGTATTGTAAGAGCGGTGCAGGTAAGCCGGTTGATCCCTTGTGGCGGTGGCAGGAGAGGCAAGAGTCACAGTGGGCATTGATATCGCAGCGCATGGTTGGCCAATGGAATTTGAGACATGCTTGGCACAAGCATCGGTCTTTACCTGGATGGGAAGCTTGAGGGGTATTATGTACAATGTGAAGAACCGTTGGTATCAGGGCAGTGGGGACAACAAGTTAACGTACTTCACGATTGGGCATGTCTTTTCCTGTTAGTAGTGTTTTCCTGTACAAGAGATCATCATCTAGCATGAACTCATCTAGTGATACTGGCAGAGTAGGTAAGGTCGAGGCATTGCCAGATTCTAGGAAATAAATGACTTTGGACCATATGGGGTCTTGGGGCTGAAAGTTTCGAACAACTTCTGACGTTAGTGTAGTGTTTTCAGTTACTTCGGGCTGCAGTGATGTTATAGCTGCTGCTACGTGACGTGATAGTGCGTCTGCGACTACATTCAACTTGCCTGGTACATATTGAAAAGTGGGATTGAAGTCATGGATGATGACGGACCATCTAGCTAGCCTACTTGTTAGGTTGCAGTTCTTGAACAAATCACATAGTGGAAGCTGGTCTGTTTGGATATGCACTGGATAACCATAGACTATATCTCTGAAATGTTTCAAAGACCAGACTAACGCTAGCGCTTCGAGATCTGTGACACTGTAGTTACGTTCAGCGGTTGTAAAGGTGCGACTAGCATACGCTATTACGCGCTTCCTTGGTGCTTCATCGAATTGCATCAAAACGCACCAAGTCCAGTGCCTGAGGCGTCTGTGCAGAGAAGGAAGGGTTTGGTATAATCAGGGAATGCTAGAACAGGGGCATTTACAAGAGCTGTCTTTAGCTTTTGGAAAGCCTGTGACTGGTCGTTAGTCCAAACAAAGGGCACATTCTGCTTGAGTAAGTGGGTCAGAGGAGCGGCGATCTTTGCATAAGCTTGTATGAATCTACGATAATAGCCACTGAGGCCCAGGAAACTTCGTACAGCTTCGGTAGTGGTAGGTTCTGGGAAGTTAATAATCGCTTTAGTTTTATCTTCATTAGTATGAATGCCTTGTGCATCTATGACATGGCCTAGGAATTTGATTTTCTTTCACAGGAAGTCACATTTACTGAGATTGATTTTCAGGCCTGCGAGCTGGAGGCGTTCAAAGACTTGCTGGAGCTTGGTAAAATGGTCAGGGATGGATTTACTCACAACAATGATATCGCCTAGATCAGCAAAAAGAGAGTGTCCCATCATACCGCTGAAGACTGAATGGATAAGTCGCATGAACACAGAAGGAGCATTTCTCAGACCAAAAAGGAGTCTCATAAACTGAAAATGTCCGGAAGGGGTGCTGGAGGCTGTAACTGGGCAAGAGGACTCTTCCATTTCGACCTGCCACTACCCGCTGAGGAGGTCTAAAGATGAAAAGACTACGTTATTTTCACCAAGGGATTCTAGCAAATCAGTGAGGACAGGTAACGGGAAACGGTCTGGAACGGTGACAGAATTGACCTTACGATAGTCGACTACTGGTCTAAAGTTGCCGTCCTTCTTTGGTACTAAGAAAAGTGAGCTACTCCATGGACCGACGGAGGGTTCAATAATGTCCTGGTCTAACATGTTCTGTACCATTTGATCTGTTTGCTTTCTCTGGCTGTGAGGAAATCGATACGCTGGTATGTAAATCAGCTGAGTTCCTGGTAGTAGTTCAATCGTATGTTTGACAAGGTCTGTTCTGTCCATCGGTTCACCGAGTAATGCAACCACGTTTCTGTACGAAGTCAGAAGGTCGAGGAGTTGTGGTGTATTTTCTGGGAAATCCATGCAAGTGAGATGTGAGAGCATATCGGGTGAATATGTTGGCGCAGATCCCGTAGAGTTAATAGTACATACACTGATTGGCGTACTATCAATCTGAATAGTAGGAATTGAGGAATCCTAGCACACCTTTATGGCCACTGGGTATACTAGGAAGTCTCCAATCATTACACCACTTTTAAGTTTTAGTGGAGCATTTGTGACACTGAGCAAGTACAGGTAGCATAAACTGTCCTCTAAGACTGTACACCATGCTGACTCATAAGTCAAGCCATTCACACAACACGTCTCAGGTAGTGTTAGTACATCCACTCCTTCTTTCGCACCAGCAACACAGAGACTTTGGTGAACCCATGCGGTAACAAATTTGTGCACGTATTCGTTACTGCACATTTCGTCTCTGCGTGTTAGAGAAGATCATTCAGACTGTGTGAGGTAGGTAACTGAGACATGTCTGAATCAGCAATAGTGTTGTCTGGAGAGGAGGTAAGAGCCATTTCCGAAGGCTGGGAGGATGTATCAGTAGACATTGAGGAATTTATGTCCTTGCTCGCAGTCAGTAAAGGAATGATCTCTGTATTTTCAGATGATCATGGTGGTGGTTTGGGCTCGTCTGGACTTTTTGGTAGTGGTAGGGACAGAGGTAACTGAAGGACTGATTTGATCGTAAGAACAGGACGGGGACATTCCATACTGTATACTGGGAATCCAAAAATGTCTATACTACCACAGGCAGGCAATAATGCAATGGAGTGTTGTGCCATGGTGGAGATACCAATAAGGGCATCTGTGGGATACTGCAAGGCATTAGTGACATGAAAGTCAATTGGGATAGGGGGCAAATCTCTGTGTAGTTTGACTTCTAGGTTGACTTTTCCCTTAACCTTAAACTCTGAGCCTTGGACACCACATAGGCGAATGTCTGGTGGCTCTAGGAAACTGACGTGGTTGTGATGTCGTTGAATAATAAGTAAGGAATTGTCGGAGATCAAATTTACTATAGATCCTGTGTCCAAGAAGTATGACGTTGGTATGTCATGACTGCATCCGAGAATGACTAAACCCAAGGATGTTATGGGACCAACATAGCAGATGGGGAGTTGGGTTTCTGGCTCTACATGATATTGGGCCGATATGAGCGTGGCGCTTCCCCCGACTGGTGACGGTTGAGGTAACGACATTCCTCAGTGGTGTGAGTCGTGCTGGATTTGTGGTACTTGCACGTAGGACGATGGGAGCGGGAAGGCGTACGCTGTCTGATTTGGGAGTGTGGACGTCTATATTTACGGTCGCAACTGGATTCTCGATGTCCAGGATGACCACAGTGCCAGCAAAGAATCGAAGATTGTCTGTTCCGTCGGACGCTAGATTGATCACGACCTGCGGTAGGAGAACGATGCGTGACAGGTCTGCCACATGTGGTGGGACGGTAGCGAGATTGGTCTGGGGTAGTGGAGGTGTGACAGACTGAGGAGGCCAAGGGTTGGGTGGTGCCCTGACGCATGTAGTTCGAACCTGTTCTTTCATGAATGGCTTTAGTGACCTGAATAATTTTATCTCCTGGATTGAAACCTATTTCCAAGGCTAGCTCTCGCTGTGTAGGAGTAAGCCAGTGAAGGAATCTCAGGTAACCGATTAAGTCAGCAAAGTTGGTGGGTGAAACCACTGGAATGCCGTTTTCGTATTTGAACCATTTTGTGCCTACCAATAATTGGAGCATCTCACTACTAGTTACTTTCATGGAGGCGGCAGCTTCGCGGAGCTTGACATGTTGCGCTGGGACCCTCAAGTCCTCATCAATTTGGTTGAGGAGATTAATGAAACCCATGAGAGATGCTGTATTTGAATGCTGGCAACAAAGGCTGATGAGTTCCTTACGAAAATCAGCAAAGGTAGTAATGCTATCGAAATGTCCTGCACGGATCGTGGATCTGATGTCCGATTTGCCGTGGTGCAAGCGACCCATGAGGTAAGCTACTTTGAGCGATTCATCGGTAATCTGCCGATTGTGGATATCGGTTTCTACTTCTCTGAGGAAATCATAGACAGACCAAGTTGGGTCCTGGCCGGTAAATTTGGGACGACTGGCATCGTTGAGATAGATAGACTGTGAAGGGGTGGCCATGGCTGAAAGTGTGGAAGTGGCAGAAGGAGAGGAGTGGGAGAGAGAGAGAAGGTAGTGGTAGTTAAGAGCGAGCAAGACGGGGTATGAAGTGAGGTAGGTGAGTGAACGATAGGGGAAGGAGTAGAGGAAGAAGAAGGGAGTGTAGAGGTAGGGATAGAGGAAGAGGTATCTGGATTTACGAGTGTAGAATGGTTAGGAAGTGGTTCTGCGGGAGGTGAAACGGGAGTCTGAGGTACAGGTCGGTGGTGCTCTGCCACTTCTTAAGCGAGTGATCATGTTAGAGTCGGCAGACGGTGTATGATCAGGTGATGTTTCCGGGTCGAGAGGGCTGGTGTTAAGCGGTTAATGGAAGATGAGATGAAGGATGAAGTTGGATATGTAGGTGGGAATTTATAATATAAAGATGAGAGAATGTAATACATGAGTAGGTGTGAAAACGAATGAAGATGAGGGGATGGAGGGTTTAAATAAAAGGCGAAGGATGAGATGGATAATCAATAACGTAGGTGAAGATGAAAACGGGGTCATGGAAGTGAGATGGAATATTTACAAAATATCCAATCTGTAGAGAAAATCGAGGATAATCTCCATAGAAAGGTAAGGTATACTATAGTTACACAGTAGAAACGGGATTGACGAAATGTATGACGTGCAGGTGTGGCTGGGCGTAGCGGGGCTGGAGCGGGGCGGCGCTGGAGGGACAGCTGGTCGGAGAGGAGAGTGGCTGGGGATGAGACTAGAGCGATATGTTGGATGAGTCTTAGAAGATGCGGAACTTCTCACTGGCCATATGTCGAGACGGGAAGAGACGCTCCGATGAGTCACCGGCACGGAGTTGCGGTCCTAGGAGGCTCACTTAATGCAGACTACATGTGAGGGCAAGGTGTGGCGTCGTCGGGGCCGGTGGTGGGGGTGAGGGCAGATGTTGGTACAATGCAGGTGCAGAGATGTTGAGTTGCAAATTCAGAGAATGGCAGTGGGCAGACAGTGATAAGTGGCACCGTGGGGGCAGGATGTATGATGAGTTCGGAACAGGTGCTGGGAACAGGTGAAACTGGAGCATAGGTCGGCGATGGTGACACTTGCGGTCAGGAACAAGGTGTGTGAGTGGGGTTGTTTGAAAGGTGAGCACTGGTGAGAGAAATTGTACACCTGGAGGAACAGCTAGTTATTACACCACTAGAGGCACTGAGGAGGGGTGAGGCTGTGAGATGCGAGACGTTGTGCATCTGTTGGTGTCACTAAATAGTGTAGGAGGCGGTCAGAATCTGATGGTCCGAACCACCGCTGCTACGAAATGTAACTTGCAATACTTTGGTGATAGAAACTCTGTGTACAAACAACTAGTTAAGGAGTTTATTACGAGCTGTGACAAAAATAGTCTGACCTTCTTGAGTGTCTGGTCAGAACTGACGCAGTAACGCCTTCGCCCAGGCTTGGGCTCTGGGAAAGCGAGCTAGGTCAGCAAGTTTAGTGGGGGCATGTATGCATTGGGGGGGGGGGGGCATATATACATCGGGGGTAGACATATTGTAGGGGGGGAACATATATAGTTAATACTGTATATAGTGTATATATATATATATATTCTTTATATAAAATAACAAAATATGGGACTATATAATATCATTTTCAGTAATATCTGTGCAATATAAATTAAATCTTAAAAAAGGGTCCCAAAGGAATTAGCCAGCAATTATGCATCCTCGAACAACACCGAAAAAGAGTAGACAAACGAAGAAAAACAAACTATAGAAAATCAATACATAAAAAAGAAAGAAAGAAAGAAAGATAAAAGAAACAGAGTAAGATCGCATAACAAACACATGAAAAGAAGCGTAAGTGTTACTGCAAATGCCAAAATACCACATAAACTTCTTCTATATGTGAAACAAAAAGCAAATTAGTGTTCTCCACGAGCCAGTGGGATGGCACATCATCACTATCATCGATCGCAGCATGACCGGATTCAATGTCAGGACTGCAATTATTACAATTATGTAACTACAAACGATATGTAACTACAAACAATAAGTAACAATTATGTAACAGTTGCATTAACAAGATGTGACTTTTATGTAACTTTAACTACAATTATAAGGTCAATACAATTATGTAACAGTTGCATTAACAAAATGTAACTACAGTGATAAGGCCAACACAATTATGTAACAGTTGCATTAACAAAATGTAACCACAATTATAAGGCCAACACAATTATGCATTATCACAATATTATGTAACAATTCATACAATATTACAATTATGTATTACTACAATGTTTCTACACTATTATGTAACAATTCATACAACGTTACAATTATGTATTACTACAATGTTACTACAATGTAACATTTACAATACAATTCTGTAACGATTCATACAATGTTACAATTATGTATTACCACAATATTACTACAGTATTATGTAAATTCATACAATGTTACCACAATTCTGTATTACCAGAATCATCACACAAGTTAGGTGAAATATTAGACATTACTAAATGGATAACTCAATATGTAATGTAATAGCCTAGCAGTATTACCATTGCACAATTATATGCTATGTCTGTTATACATACACATCTTACAAAATGTCATACAACAACCATTGCATTTATTCAAATATGTATACAACTTGTTTAAAATGTAATATTACTAGATCATTGCAATTTACCATAAATATTATATCTGTACAATATTATAATCAATAGTATGTACTAATAGATTAGCATATGTCAATGATAATTACTGTTGAAGGACCTTCAGCGCATGACCGAGCAGTGTCAGGACTCCATATTATAATTACAAATCATAATAAATAGATAGATAGATATAAAGACAGAGAGAAGCAGCAAGTCAGAGGTATTGTGTCTGCGAGAATCGAGCAATGCTAAACATGCTTACACACTCTAACTCAAGGAATGCTTGATAAGCACACGACAGTGCCTCGTGACCATACACACACATACACAGGCTTCTAGAACATTTCAACAACAGTGTAACACATGTGACACGACCCCTGCTACACCAGAATTAAGGAAGCAGAGCTCATAAGGAGGTTAGCCATAGAACCGACAGGTAGTAGGGAGGAGCCTAGCAACACGGGCGAGAGGGTGGAAGAGAGAGAGAGAGAGAGAGAGACAAGGAGGTAGCTCGCGGGACTCTACTTATACTTCACTCGTGTGTGAGAGACTTTGTTAATATTTCCAAGACAAATAAAAATAGTCCCATACTCATCATTACCTCTCTTGTCATTGCATGACAAATGGGAACGAAGATTATCTACTTATATAACGAGTCAAGTATAACAACCGCTCGTCCACGAGTCTAATATCTGTTTAACTGATATACAAAACATCACTACAACAAACTACAAAGTTATTATAAGACTCTTAATGTTGGAATATTTTGGATGTGTATGTAGTCTGTGTTCCAAGTGTGATCAACCGACGTAGGTCGACGGGCAACAAGCATACTTTACTGTATGTGACACTAGTTGAACACCAGAGCCCTTTTCGTTCGCCAAAGCTTTACATGGCCAGGTGTACACTCCTAAAGTTTATTACCCTAACGGGCCGCGAGCCATCGTTCTCCCATGTACATAAACACATTTTGTACCACTGTAGCCCAGAACCTTCCATATATATATATATATATATATATATATATATATATATATATATATATATATATATATATATATATATATACTATATACATATATATATATATATATATATATATATATATATATATATATATATATATTTATACATATATATATCTATATATATCTATATCTATATCTGTCTATCTATCTATCTGTCTGTCTATCTATCTATTGCCAGACGCCTCAATCCCGTTCGGGGTGGTCGCAAACAAATCTCCTCCACGTCGCCCTGTCCCCCGCCATTTCACTGCCCCGCTCCCAACTCACACCCCCTCTCTCATATACCTCTCCACCTCATCCATCCATCTCATCCTCGGCCTCCTCCTCCTTCTTCCCCCCTCAACCTCACTCACATACTGTACACTCTCTTCGTCAGTCTTTCACCCTCCATCCTCTCCACATGGCCAAATCACCTCAGTGTATTCCTCCTAACGCTTCCTATCACATCCACATCCACACCACAACCCTCCTTTATATCCTCATTTGTCAGCCTGTCTCTACATGTGACTCCACAGGCTCCTCTTAAATAACTATTTTCCACTGCTCTCACTCTTGACTTGTGTCCTTCCAGCAACGTCCAAGCTTCACTTCCATATGTTAGATTTGGTATCACAATACTGTCATGTAGTAGCTTTTACACTTCCATTCTTCTCCTAGATCTATCAACAGTGGTGTTTCTCAGGGCTCTGTCCTATCACCAACTCTCTTCCTTTTATTCATCAATGATCTTCTAAGCTGTACATCTAACCCTATCCACTCATACACTGATGACTCCACCCTTCACCTTTCCATTCGGTTACCGCAACGCCCATCTCAACAGTTACTTCAACAAACAAGGGATGAGGCTATGGCACACCTAGTGTCTGACTTGGCTCGTATCTCTGACTGGGGTAAAAATAATATGGTTGTTTTTAATGCATCTAAGACTCAGTTCTTACACCTATCAACCCGACAAAATCTTCCACAGGTATACCCACTAATGTTTAATAATATTCAGCTTAATCCTGCATCATCCTTGAACATGCTTGGGGTTTCATTTACTCGGGACTTATCTTGGAAAGATCATATTACATCTCTTGTAAAATCTGCTTCCAAGAGATTGGGTGTGCTAAGCCGACTCCTCTCTTTCTTTACCCCTGCACAATTGTTGACTCTATACAGGGGTTTTATCCGCCCCTGTGTGGAGTACAACTCTCATGTGTGGGGAGGCTCCCCACATACAGCTCTTCTCAATAGGGTGGTGTCAAAGGCTTTTCATCTCATTAACTCTCCTCCTCTTACTGACTTCCTTCAACCTCTGTCTCTTCACTGCACTGTTGCATCTTTATCTCTTTTCTATCGCTACTTTAATGGTCACTGCTCCTCTGAACTGTCTGCTTGCATTCCTCCACCTCTACGACGGGCGCGTAGCACCCGTCTGGCAGCAAACTCTCATCCCTTTTCTGTCCAACTCTTTAATGCAAGAGTTAACCGTTACTCCCAGTCTTTCATTTATGCAACAGGTCAGCTCTGGAACTGTCTCCCTCTGTCTGTATTTCCTGCTGCCTATGATCTCCAGTCTTTCAAACGCAGTGTGTCCAGGCATCTCAAAATGATCGGATCTTGAATTTGGCTCTCTATTGTATTTTGTTTTTCTCTTGGAGGGAACTGTTACTGCGGGCTCATGGCCTTTGGTTCCTTCTTTCTCGCATAAAAAAAAAATGCTCACTTCCCTGCTACTTATCACTGCTTGCAAGGAACCAGCAACCTTTCTTCCCTGATGTACCCTTTCAAGAACTTCACCCTCCAAACCTCCATCCTTACTCGTCACACTACCCAAGTACTTAAACTTACTAACATTTTCCAATTCCTCACCATCCAACCTCGCTGTACATTCACCGACTTCACCTTTCTCAAAGACAATCACTTTACTCTTCCCTACATTCGCCTTTATATTCCGTTTCTTACACACTCTCCCAAACTCATCCACCAAGCCTTGCAGCCCTCCGTCTTCACTCAACAACACAGTATCATCTGCAAACAACAGTACAGGGAGTTTCCAAACACTACCCTCTCTCACCGGAGCCACTCCCAACATCCATTACCCTACCTTGCACTTCGTTTATTACCCTATCTATGTACAGATTGAACAACCATGGAGACATGACACATCCTTGTTTCAACCCAACCTTCAAAGAGAAAAATTCACTCAGTTCACCATCCGCACGCACTGCAGCCTTAGCATCATCATGCATACTCACCACAGGATTCAACAACTTCTCATCTACTCCATATATTCTTAATAATCTCCACAATCCTTGTCTATCCACCCTGACATATGCTTTCTCCAAATCCATGAAAGCCGCATACAACTTCTTTCCCTTCTCTAGAAATTTTTCCACTAAAGATCTAAGAATGAATATCTGGTCTACTGTACACAACCTCTTTCCTTCCTAAAGCCTCCCTGTTCTTCTCCAACTAATTCCTCTGTTCTTTCTCTAAATCTGTCAATAAGTATGCTACCATACAGTTTTCCTATTATACTAAGAAGCTAGATATATATATATATATATATATATATATATATATATATATATATATATATATATATATATATATATATATGGCTGTTTTTATAGATAGGTTGATAGATAGATATATATATAGATATATATATATATAGATATATATATATATATATATATATATATATATATATATATTTTTATATGTATCTCTCTCTCTCTCTCTCTCTCACTCTATCTATCTATATCTATATCTATCTATCTATATCTATCTATCTATATCTATATATATATATATATATATATATATATATATATATATATATATATATATATATATCTATCTATCTATATCTATATATATATATATATATATATATATATATATATATATATATATATATATATATATATATATATAGATATAATTATTTATGTGTGGAGGAAGGAAGCAAAGGCCAGGAGCCTCCAAAGTGTTCCATAAAAAAAAATAAAAAAGATAACAGAGAGCCAAAGTCAAGATCTGATATTCGAAATGCCTGGACACACTGCATTTGAAAGAATAGAGATCACAGGTAGTAGGAAATACAGACAGAAGAGACCGTTCCAATGTTGAGCTATTGCATACATGAAGGACTAGAGGTAAAGGTTAACTCTTGCATTAGACAGTTGCACAGAAAAGGTATGAGAGTTTACTGCTAAACGGGTGTGTAGTGGTGTAAGGATGCAAGCAGACAGTTCAGAGGAACAGTGACCATTGAGGTTGGGACAGGAGAGAGATAAATATGCAACAATGTGGTAAAGAGATAGAGGTTGAAGGGAGCCAGTAAAAGGAAGAGACTTAATTAGACGAAAAGCCTTTGACTCCACCTTGTAGAAAAGAGTTGTACACCCAAGCTCTTGGAAGCATTTTATACAAGAGAAATAATATCATCTTTGCAAGACAAATCGCAAGACAATGAAGCCCATGTATATTTAAAGAAAATGTACAATGGAAGTGGATATTGTTAAAAATGAGAGAGTGTTCACATGGAAGATTTTTTCAAATTGATAGATGTAAGAACTGAATTTTTGATGCATTAAAAACAAGATTACTTTTACCCCAACCAGAAATATGAACCAAGTCAGACATTAGGTGTGCCATAGCCTCATCCCTTGATTGTTAAAGTAAATGCTGAGATGGGTGCTAGGAAGCGAATGGAAAGGTGAAGGCTGGAGTCATCTGTGCATGGATGGATAGGGTTAGATGTACAGTTTAGAAGGTCATTGATGAATACCCTCGTAAAAGGAAGAGAGTTGGTGATAGGAAAGAACCCTGAAGAACGCTGCTACGGATAGCTCTAAAAGAACGGTTGCCGTCTCCAACACCAGCTATAGAATGACCAGAAAAGGAAGCTAGAGATGATGGCACAGATAGAAGGATAGAAATTGTGAGAGGGCAGTTTGGAAACTAAAGATATATGCAAGACTCGATCGAAAGCACTTGAGATGCGAAATCCAATGCCAAACCTTTTGTCAAAGTCCTGAAAGGATAATGACCAGGAGTCTGAAAGGTAGGTGAGAAGATCGCAAATGGTGCGTCCCTGGAGGAAGCCAAACTGACGATCAGAAAGAAGGTTGTGACAGGAAAGATGTTTTACTATCATTTTTGTTGTTAACAATAGTGTTAGGTGGGGGTGCCCATCATCCACCCACTTCGTGTAGCGTTGCTTTGTTTTTCAGGGCAACTCTACACTGAATGGAAAACCAAATGTTTTCCTGTAAACAAGGAAAGCATTTACAATGCTGGGTGGTAACCTTATAACCAACCAACATGTGTTCCCTACGTGACAACAAGTGGGTTGGCGGAGAGTTGGTGCCCCTCCACGGGAAACAACTAACTAAAAATACGAGCAAGAAGCCTCGGACCAGGACTGATCTAAAGGTGACGACTAATGACTGAACAAAAGACTTGGTACGGATACCTACATGGAATGTAAAGGGTGCGAATGATGAGATGAAAGAATGAGAGATTGTCCAGGTGCTTCAGGGTGCGAAAGTGGATGTATGTGGATTGACTGAAACTAAATGGCGAGGTGAGAGTGTGAGAGAATGGGAGTATAGATGGGGAATATGCACGGTAATAGGTGAGAATGAGAGACGCAAAAGAACACGTGTGTATTGTTGTAAAAGATGGAAGGAGAATGTAAGAGAGTATGGATCAGTTGTCTTCAGGATTGTATGGGTACAATTGAAAGCTGGACTACAATTGTGTGCGTGTATGCGCCAAAGCAAGATTGTGCAAGCAGAGTGAGAGAAGAGTTCTGGACAAATGTGGAAGAATGCATGGAAAAGTTTGAAAGAAATAAGAGAGTGTTTTTTATTGGAGATATGAATGGAAAAGTAGGTAATGTGAAGGTGGATGAAGTAGTTGGTGAGTGGGCTGTGCCTGCAGAGATGGATGAGAATGGCAGTACTTTGGTGGATATTTGTGCCAGGAGAGTGTTGGTGAAAGCCAGTACCCTCTTCAGGCACAAAATGATCCACAGGTACACATGGCGAGTGACAAGAAAGGTGGATGGTGAAATGAATGAACGGAAGGCAATGATTGATTACGTATGTGTGGATGACAGGATAAGGTATCTAATGTTTGCAAAGAGTATATAGAGGTTGGGGGAGTGGACTCTCTGACCACCACTTGGTGGTGGTCAAAATCAGTGTCCAAACGAAATGGACAAATAGAGGGGAAGGATAGGGTGAAGTAGCTCATACAATGAGGGTGGAAAGGTTACAAGAGGATGAAAGAAAGACAGAATATAAGAGGGAAGTGGAGGAGCGAATGGGGAAATATGGCTTGGAGCAGATGGGAGACGTGGAAGGTGTGTGCAAGATATTCACAGAAGATATCTGTGCAGCATGTGAGATGGTGAGTGGGGTGAAGAGAAGACGAAAGTGGGAGCAGGGAACAACATGGTGGAATGAAGAGGTGAGACAGGCTGTGGCACAAAAGAAGAAAGCATATAATTAGTGGATGAGAAACAGGGGTGTGCAAGAAGTTGAGAGAACAGAGAGTTGTATGTAAAGAGGGAGAGAGAGGTGAAAAGATTAGTAAAAAAGAGTACGAAGAGAGTGGATGAGGAATTTGGAAGGAATTTGAGTGTAAAGTGGAGAGACTGTAAGAAAATGTTCTGGAAAGAGATAAAGAGAGTTAGACAAGGCACCAAAGAAGTTAGTTGGGGAGTGAAAGATAAAAATGGTAGATTATTAGTGGAGAAAGGAGAAAAAGTGAGTAGATGGAGAGAACACTTTAATTAATGAATTGTTGAACATAGAGAATGAAAGTAATGCCAGTGTAGGTGGCTGGGGAACGACTGGGAAACGGAGAGATGTGAGAAGAGATGAAGAAATCAGTAGGATGCAAGTTGTGGAAACGATGAAGAAAGTTAAAATGCGGAAATCCCCAGGAATTGATGGAGTGTGTGGTGAAATGCTGAAGCATGGGGGAGAGATAGTAGTAGAATGGATGTGGAAAATGTGCAGATTCGTCTGGGAGGAAGGTAGAGTCCCGGAGGATTGGAAGTTAGGTATGATTATTCCCCTGTATAAGGGAAAAGGGTCTCTGAAACGACTGCCATGATTGGATAGGGGAATCTGGGGGACACTTAACCCTGCCAGAAACCCCGGTTATATGATTACCACCGAGCGTAGTAAATGGTTTCCTGAGTACAGGACCATTTGGCTTGTCACTCAGTGTAGAGATCATATGGCACCGCTACAATGAATGAGTGGATGATGGACACCCCCACCCCTTTTTAACATGGCAGCGTCTGGTCTGACTCTGTCAGATACGATTATGTGAATGTTTTTGGGATATTCAATAGGGCCAGGATTCTGGGGGCTTGAATGATGAGTGAATGGAAGCGTGGCCCATTGGATTGGGCAAATTTGGGCTGTCTGTACATTGTTACTCCTCACCCTGCCCTAGCGTGGGCAAGGAGGTCTGGATGATGTTGATGATGACAAAGGAAAAAGGGAAAAAGAAGTAAGTGGTAATCATAGGGGCATTTGTCTTTTTAGTGTAATAGGAAGAGTATATGATAAGATACTGACAAAGTTAGGGATATAACAGAGGAATTAGCTGGAGAACATGGAGGTTTTAGGAAGGGGAGATGTTGTGGACATCGGTTATTCATTCATAGATCTATAATGGAAAAGTTTCTAGGGAAGTGAAAGAAGTTGTATGCAGCCTTAATGGATTTGGAGAAAGCATATGACAGGGTGGATAGACAAGGGTTGTGGAGAGTATTAAGATTAAATGGAGTACATGGGAAGTTGTTGAATGCCGTGAAGAGTATGTATGAGGGTGCTAAGGCTGCAGTGCGTGTGGATAGTGAACTGAGTGAAATTTTCTGTTTGAAGGTTGGATTGAAATAGGGATGTGTCATGTTTCCATGGTTGTTTGATCTGTATATGGATGGAGTTATAAAGGAGATACAAGGTAGGGCAGTGGATGTTGGAGCAGCCCTAATGAGAGAGGGCAGTGTTTGAAATTTCACTGTACTAGGATACAAAAACCCACACTGGCAGACGAAAAAAGATGTATTCCAAACAGTTTCGGCGACAGCTGTCGCCGAAACTGTTTGGAATACATCTTTTTTCGTCTGCCAGTGTGGGTTTTTGTATCCTATTTCATGGTCACGATAGTGTGACTTCAGCCTTCACTGTACTGTTGTTAGCAGATGATACTGTGTTGTTAAGTGAAGACAAAGTGGAGCTGCAAGGCTTGGTGGATGAGTTTGGGAGAGTATGTAAGAAACGGAATCTAAGGTGAATGTAGGAAAGAGTAAAATTATTGTCTTCGAGAGAGGTGAAGTCAGTGAATTTACAGTGAGTATGGATGATGAGGAAATGGAAAATGTGTGTGTTTAACCCTTTCATACACTGGGGCCCGGTGAAGAATCCAACCGCTCACACTGTTTTGACGCAGGATTCGTCCAAGTGAAATCCAACCGCTCCCACTCTTTTGACTCAGGATTCGTCCAAGTGAAATTAACCTCTCATACTCTTTCGCCGTATGTTGAGTCCAGCTATATAATTTCCTGTATTTTTTTCAAACAATTTGTTGTTGTGAAAATAATACAGTGTGAGTACTGTAAATGAGTATACGTCAATGAGTACATGAAAACATTACTGAACGATAAAGTATGGTGTTTCATATCTTTTATTATTTTTTTTCATTCATTAGGAAGATCGTTTATTCATTTGTAACATGTACCAGTTTCATAATATTACAGTTAAAAATTAGGGCAGGGGAATGAAACGATTGTAATAATTTTCGATGCTGCACGAATCACTGAGCGAGGAATGTGGGGAGCGTGAGGTCTGGGCGAGCGAAAATGAAATGATGGGAAACAGTTCACTCAGAGCAGCCAGGCGTGATGAACGACTATTGTTCTTCCATATGCAATTTTTTAAGATTTTCTCGTTCATTAGGATGATCATTCATTAGTTTATAACATAAATCAGTTTCAAAACAATATAATTATTATAAACGCGGGGGAATGAAATGATTGACATCAGTTTCTGATACCGCACACATCGCTGAGTGAGGAGTGTGGGGAGCATGAGATCTGGGCTGGCGAGAGACTGTCACTCAGTACTTGGAAGTGGTTGGACTCAGGTGATGTTGAAAGAGTGCGAGAGGGTTAAGTACTTGGGTAGTATGATGAGTAAGGATGGAAGTTTAAAGGGTAAAGTGTTTGAAAGGGTACTACAAGGAAGAAAGGTTCCTGGTTCCATGAAGGCAGTGATAAGAAACAGGGAAGTGAGCATGGAAGTGAAAAAGTTTCTACATGACAGTATTGTGATGCCAACTCTAACGTATGGAAGTGAAACTTGGACTTTGTTGGCAGGACAGAAGTCAAGAGTGACAGCAGTGGAAATGCGTTATTTGAGAGGAGCATGTGCAGTCACATGGGGAGACAGATAGACAAATGAGGACGTAAAGGATCATTGTGGTTTGGATGTGGATGTGACAGGAAGCGTTAGGAGAAACATGCTGAGGTGGTGTGGACATGTGTAAAGGATGGAGAGCAAGAGATTGATGAGGAGAGTGTATGTGAGTAAGGTGGAGGGTGGAGAGGGATGGGAAGGTCAAGGATGAGATGGAGGGATGGAGTGGAGAGGTATATGAAAGGGGAGGTGGGGTGAGCTGGGAGCAGCGCAGTGAAATGGCGGGAGACAGGGCGATATGGAAGTGATCTGTTTGTGGCCACCCCTTACGGGATTAAGGCGCCTGGCAATAGAGTGATATTTTTTTTTTTTTTTTTTTTTTAATAATAATCATGGCGGCGCAACTGCCAGGGTCATATGCCGCCGTATAACAAAGAAGTAAAAAACAAAAAACAAAAAACAGAGGATAAGCCACACAATCAAAAAGGAGAAATTCTAAATATCCTTAAGAAGTCCTGCCTCCTTCACAAAGGAGAGGGTTGCCCCTCCCAAGGCACAGGCATCCTCCCCAAGCACGGAGGAAAGATGATACACACCTCCATCCGATTGGTGGTCAGAGAGGAACCGACGCCGCAAATCCTCAAGACTAGAACACTCCACCAACAGGTGCCAAACAGTCAAGGGAACCAGACAGTTATCACAGAATGGAGGAGGAGCCCTCTCCATTAAAAAACCGTGAGAGAAACGGGTGTGGCCAATGCGGAGGCGGCACAAAGCAGTCTCCCATTGACGAGGGAAGCCCTGATAACTGAATGAGCCCACCTTCTGGCAAATCGAGCGCAACTTATTGGCACCCACAGCATCCCAATGCTCCTGCCAACAGCACCAAACCCTGAAGGCAATAAAGGAGTGCATATCTGCAGCAGGCAGACGATACAGAGGGGACTGTGCAAGAGGGGGAC
Source organism: Coenobita brevimanus (assembly GCF_032717465.1). Classification (NCBI taxonomy): domain Eukaryota; kingdom Metazoa; phylum Arthropoda; class Malacostraca; order Decapoda; family Coenobitidae; genus Coenobita; species Coenobita brevimanus. Next base: position 25,410,198 of record NC_136984.1, read on the forward strand.
AAGCCGCTGCCACCTTGGCCAGCTGATCAGCTCGTTCATTCCCTGCCACTCCTACATGAGCTGGAACCCAACAGAAATCTACACGACGTCCACGACCCCCTAAAAGGAAAAGCCACTCTAAAATGGATAAAACCAAAGGATGAGAGGGATTAAAAGACTCCATTGCAGAAAGAGCACTTCGTGAGTCACTAAAAACAGTAAAAGCAGTGTGGGGGAGAGTGAAGAGAATCTGAAGGGCAAATAAAATAGCAGTCAGCTCAGCCGTAAAAACAGAAGCAGTCACAGGGAGGCTCCCACCTCGATAGAAGGTGGGAAACACCACACCAAAGCCCACACCCGCATCAGACTTAGATCCATCAGTATAAACTAGTATGGAGTCCCCATGAGAAGAGGCATGCTCTAAAAACAGAGAAAATAAAACCTGAGAAGGAAGGGAGGCCTTACTGGATGAGAAGAAACGACAAAATGTCACCCTGGGGAGAAGCCAGTAGCCCACCCTCGGGACACGGTGGGGAGTGATCGGCACAGAAGGAACAGAGAAGCTAGACATAATCGATTGCACCCTGAAACCAAAGGGCTTTGGAAAGGATGGCTGAGTGGCAAAAATAGGTGACCGAGAATCTTGAGAGACCTTGAGAAAGGGCACGGAGTCTGGGAGACGAGATAAGCGATACCAACATCTCATCAAAAGGGAAGAGCGGAGCAAGTCTAGAGGAAGGACACCAGCATCAGCCAACAAACTCGAAATCGGGGAAGATCGGAATGCCCCAGTGGCGAGACGAACACCAGCATGATGTATGGAATCTAAAATACGAAGCCGGGCTTCTGAGGCAGAGGAATAAACTTCACATCCATAATGAAGTTTGGATAAAATCAGAGACTGATGCAAGAGGAGGAGGGTCTTGCGATCAGCTCCCCAGTATGTGTGCGCTAAAACTTTCAAGAGACCCAATGCTCTGAGACACTCAGCTTTTACGTACCTCAAGTGAGGGACCCAAGTCAACCGGCTGTCAAAAATCAGCCCTAAAAACCGGGTTTCCTTTAAACACGAAATACGACGCCCATCTAAAAAAAGGTTTGGGTCAGGGTGGACTCCACGAACTCGGCAAAAATGCATGGCAACGGTCTTCTTGAAGGAAAATCGAAAACCTCGTTCATCAGCCCATCTAGAGACACGGTTGAGAGCCATCTGCATCCTCCTTTCTGCCATTGACATCCGTGAGGCAGTGACAGAGATTGATAAATCGTCAACATAGAGAGAGCCACGAACACCATCAGGGAGCATAGAAATAACGCTGTTAATTGCCACTGCGAAAAGGGTAACACTTAGTATGCTCCCTTGTGGCACACCATCCTCAAGGGGACGTGCAGTAGACAGCTCACTCCCGACTCGGACCCAAATGAAACGATTAGATAAAAACTCCCGGATAAAAGTGGGGAGTTGCCCACGGAGACCAAACTCATAAAGAGATTGCAATATACCATGACGCCAGGAAGTGTCGTACGCATTCTCCAAATCAAAGAACACTGTGATATGATGCTGGTTAGCTGCAAAAGCCTGGCAGATGGAAGATTCTAAAGAAAGGAGAGCATCTGTGGTCGACCGCATCTTCCGAAACCCACACTGGACTGGAGACAAGTAACCACCCTTCTCTAAGTACCACATGAGCCGACTATTCACCATCTTTTCGAGGACCTTACAAAGGCAAGATGTCAGCGAGATAGGGCGATAATTAGTGGCCTGCAAGTGATCCTTACCCGGCTTAGGGATGGGGAGAACCACAGCAACACCCCATGAGGTTGGAAACCCACCATTGCACCAAATTCTGTTATACAGTGACAACAGAAAATGAAGGGCTGCATCAGGCAAGTGGTGTAAGAAGGCATATGGGACATCATCCAAGCCTGGAGACGAGTCGCGACACTGCGACAATGCCGTCTGAAGTTCAGAAGCAGAAAAAGCAACATTATACGACTCCTCCGCAGTAGATGGAAAACTAAAGCCCAAAGATTCCAGGTGCCGTCGGCAGCGTGCCGACGGGGATGAGGTGTCCTTCCTAGAGACATTAGCAAAATGAGCTGCAAATATCTCGGCAACAGACGAAGAATGAGCCACCACCACACCTGCACGAGATAAAACAGGAAGAGAGGGAACAGGAAATTTCCCTGAAATCTTCCTCACCCGTTTCCACACTTTTGTGAGAGGAGTCTGTGAAGAATTTGAAAAATGATGCCCAAGACTTCCTCCTAGCCTCCTTCATAACCCGCCGGGCATGAGCTCGGGCCCTCCTATATGCCGCTAAGTAACCAGGGTCACCTCGGTGACGACGAAGTCGGGAGAAAGCAGCACGTTTAGCCCAAACAGCAGAAGCACACTCATCAGTCCACCAGGGAACTGGACGGCAAGGAAAGTGACCAGCTGTTCTCGGAATACTCTGCAGTGCCGCTGAGTGTAGTAAATCTGTGAAATACTCAACAGCAGCATCAGTGCTGACAAAATCCTCCACACATCGGTTCGGGGAACACAGCTCCTCAAAAACCGGCCAGACCGCCCTATCCAAGCGCCAGCGGGGAAGACGACGCCGAGGCGCACTCTGTGTCGCTCCTAATAAAATAGGGAAGTGGTCACTGCCATGTAAGTCTGGTAACACAGCCCATGTAAAATTCAGGGCTACCCCTGCAGAGCACAGAGACAAATCAATAGAAGTAAAAATACCCGTTTGACTATGGAAGTAAGTAACTTCACCAGAATTTAAAATGTACAGGTCCACATCCTCCACAATGGAGGCTAACATAGTACCTCTAGCATCAGCTGTGGAGCCACCCCACAGGGGATGATGACTGTTCATGTCAGCCAGCAAGAAATAGGGTGAGGGATGTGCACGAATAAGATTTTCAAGATCAACCCTGTCAATAGTGGCACTAGGAGGGAGGTACAAAGAGCACACAGTATAACGACGGGGAAGGAAAATCTGGAGAGCAACAGCCTGCAGTGGAGTGTTAAGATTCACAGCAGTGAAAGGTATGTCACTACGTACTAGAATAGCCACACCCCCACCATGACCCTGTCCAGGAAGAGGATCTGAATAAAAAACCTGATAACCAGGTGGACTGGGAGGCGCAGCATCACCAACCATTGTCTCTTGTAGGCAAACACACACAGGTGAATACTCAGCCAGAAGCCAACGGAGTTCCTCCCAGTTGGCTCGTAAACCACGGCAGTTCCATTGAATAATATTAGCCATTAAAACTATTGAAAAAAAAAGGGGCAGGGGAGAGGGACAAACAGAAAACCATAAAAAAATACTAAAAATATTAAAATGGAGGAACTATATACCCAAAAGAAAGGGTCACTTAGTGGAAACCACTGAGCGACCCTGGGAGACAATCTTCTTGGGAATGCGGATACGCCCACTAAGGGGCTTGCCAAGGGCAGCAGCATGGCTAGAACGAGGGCCTGGGGTCTGCGAAGTGTTGGGAGACTTCACAGACACCCGTCGCTGCCCAGCAGGAGAGGAAGAGCTACTCCGAACCCTGCCCGGGGCCCCCAGTGAACCAAGAGGTCGAGCAGGAGGGATTGGGGTCCTGGCCTCCAAACGTGGAGGGGGCAGGACAGGATCCTCAGAGGTAACCGGAGGAGGAACATCCGATTCCCCGGAGGAAGAGGTGCCAGACTGACCTGACACCCCAGAAGCCCTCGAAGACCCAGAAGCAGGGTCCGAGGGCTGTTGCACAGATGGACTGACTACAGAGGATGTGGACTCCACGACCGACACCTTGCTTGGAGGATCTTCAAGACTCAAAGACTCTGAGGAACCACGATGACGTTTAGCAAATGAAGAATGTGCACCATGACTACTAGGGGATACCATAGATGTAGAGGTCGAGTCTTGAACTGTAGCGGCAACCGTCTCAAGTGCGGGAGATTGTTGTACTGGCATGGGATCGACAGATGAAGGCATAGGAGCTGACACAACAGGAGGAACTCGAGTCTGCTGCTGGACAGGACGATGAGGACGGCTATGACCGGACAAAACTGATGCATAAGACACTCCGTTACGGAAAACAAATGACATGGCTCTACTCCTGGCCTCAGAAAAGCTTATTTTGTCACGATTACGGATGAGGAGGATCTCCTTCTCCAAGCAAAACCGGGCACAGTCTTTAGATGAAGCAGGATGTGCCTCGCCACAGTGCAAACAACAAGCAGGTCCAGGACAGTCCTGTCCTGCATGAGTGGATTCTCCACAACTGACACACACCACTGGGAGGCCCTGTTGCAAACGACGACAGACTCGCCCAACATGCCCGTACATCTGACAATGGTAGCAGCGTCGTGGGTTTGGTACAAAGGGTTTGACCCTAAGGGACAACCAAGCCACCTTGATGGATGAAGGGAGAACATTACAGTCGAACGTCAGCAACAAGGATGGAGTTGGGGTAAGTACACCATCAACCTTCTTCCGAAACCTCTCCACTTTAACCACCCTGTGGACCTGGAGTTCTTCAAGGAGCTTCTCTTCACTGTATCGTAGTAAGTCTTTTGAGAAAACAACACCTTGACTCTGATTGAAAAAAGCATGATGGACACAAGTAAATAGCGCATCCGGGTCCTTACACTGGGCAGCCAGCTGGGAACCCTCTTCAGGGGATGTAACCTCCACTAGGAGGCTACCATCCCCCTGAGGTGAAATCTTTGGCTCTCTCCCACAGAGTGATACAATGCGCCGATGAACAGTAAAAATGTCCAGATTCCCAATAGGCTGACCATCCAGAGTACGAATGGTGTAGTACCTTGGGAAATCAACCCTCTCATAGACACCTGGCAGGACCTCACGGGCATGTCCACAAGATGTTGTTGTCTGTTGCCGGCTCTTCTTCTTTGTAGTGGCCACTGACCGGAAACCACTGGAACCAGGCAGGTATGGTTCCAAGGTGGCAATGTGGGCCTCACCAGCCAGAGGCACATGAGGCGCACAGGAGGGAGACTCTGAAGGATGGTCAGGGACGGAATCAGGGTCGTCAGCTGAAAAATTTTTAGAAGCCATATTCAAAAGAAAACAACCTTCATTCCCCCACCCCTCCACCCACCATGGAGCCCAACAAGGGGAGGCCATATGCCAGGGAAAGCACCACTGGCGACCCCAGAGGTAGTGGGAAAGTATACGCAGGTAACCACCAAGGGACCCTGACAACGGTGACTCCAGGATGATAGGAGCCACCAGGTCCCCCAGTGCCTGCTTGACCCTAAAGCCACTAGGTGACTAGCCTGGATGGCTAGCCAGTGACCAGCCGATTGACCTGGTCGGGCCAAACCAGGCCACCCGTCTAGCCAGAATAAGGGACCAAAGAGGTGTATTGCTAGCAGCAGGGCGCACCATGCAGCGTCGCTCAACCTCCAGGACTCCCGTCTCCCAGCATTACGGGACGCCACGCACGGCAAACACGTGGGGAGGCAACAGTCCCGCCCTAGATGGCAAATGGGCAGGGACTGACATCACCAGTAGGCCTCCTCTACCAGTGATGTAGGGAGTGCTTGGTCCACGAGGCCGACAAATGCCGAACCCTACAAAGGTAGGCATGCCTCCCAAGTAGGTGGCACTGCCAACCACGCTTCAAGCCCCACCACCACGTCAAGGTGACCCCCTACACTGGGGCAATAGAGTGATAGATAGATGGTTAACAACAGACTCGAAAACTTTTTACATACAGGATGTTAAAACAATTTAACGATACTTAGGCAGTTGGGAATGGTCGTCCTTCTTTGGGACAGTCTGAATGAGAGCAAACTTCCAGCAAGAAGGAAATGTACAGGTTGATAGACAAAGACAAAAGCGTTTACCTTGGTAGGGTGTAAGCACAGAAGCACAGTTCTTGAGGACAACAGGAAGGACACCATCAGGTTCATATGCCTTATTAGTACTGAGGCCAGTGATGGCAGAAAATACATCAACAGAAGAAATTTTGATGTCAGCCATAAGGAACTCAGAGGGGGGGGTGGGAGTAATGGAGGACCAACACCCGAATCATCTAAGGTGGAATTGGAGGAGAAAGTTTGAGCGAAGAGTTGTGCTTTATCAGTAGAAGAAAGAGCTAGAGAGTGATCTGAGTGGAAGTGAGGAGGGATGGACGATGAAGTAAAGTTGTTAGAAAAGTTTTGGGCAAGGTGGCAGAAGGAGTTGGAAAAATTCGAGTTCGAGATTTCAGACCATTTAGTACAAATGAAATTATTTTTAGCAGAGCAAATAACAGACTTAGCATAATTGCCAGCAGAAATATAAAAAAAACATCAGATTCAAGAGTGTGTTGGATCTGGTACCATTTGCAGGCCTTCTCCTTGTTGTGGACAGCATTAGAACAATAGTGATTAAATCATTTTTTTTTTTTTGCATTAGTTAAAGGATACAAGAAATGAAGGTATGCTTCCATGCCCAAGAGAATAACCTCCGTAATGTGCAAGGCACCAGGGGATGGCTCTCGGCCATCGAAGCAAAAATCATTCCAGGGTAAATCAAAGATGTGCTGCCTGAGGGCCTCCCATTCAGCAGCTCGAAAGTGTCAAAGCCGCAGTTTCTTTGGAAGGTTCACAGCTCTTAATGGAGCGTTAGGACGGGCTAAGCTGATAAGCTTGTGATCAGAGAAGCACAACGGAGAGAAAAACTTAACAGTGTAAGCAGAAGGATTATTTGTAAGGAAGAGTTAAAGTATGTTGGAACTCTCTCCACAGCGGTCAGAGATATGGGCAGGGTTCTGTAGAAGCTCCAGTATGTCATTTAGGATCGAAAAGATGTATTCTTGTTCACCAGGTGGATCAGTGAAAGGAGGGGACAGCTAACGGTGATGATGAACCTCAAAATCTCGAAGAATGGAGATATCATAGAAATGAAAAATTGATGTGTTCTATGTTAGAAGTAAGGTAGCCCGAGAATTTTTCATAACCTTTCCCATGGCCCAGTAGTCCTCCTACACCTCCACATGTCACCAATCCGGCGGTAACACCCATCATCCATACTGAATACATGGTAGGGCTGTCTCATACAGGACTGGTGTACTGGCAATAGCAGGGGTATTTTTACATGTCGGTGGGTCTTTTGGTAGATCAGAAAAGTCTGATTTTATGAAATTCAAATCCTTAAATTGTTCCCTGCCCCATCCAGGATTCGAACCTGGGTCCATCAGGACTACAGGTCGCCTCTCTACCGATTCAGCCACCGCCTCCCCCAAAGCCAAAACCAGAAAGTATAAAATTCAGAATATTCAAATTCAGAAACACAAGAGCAAGGTACGTCATTAAGTACATATGCACAACAGCCACCTTTGGCTTTGAAATGAGTATAGAGAAAATTGGAGGATACAGAAGAGGGTTTGTTATCAATCCCCTCAGACAGCTGTCTCATGTATGATGACAAGGTGAAGTTTAAAGGAGGAGAGGCAGTGTTCAAGAGAGTGAAAATTAGAGGGAAGGCAGAGAATGTGTTGGAATGGAAGAGGTGAGTCAGACATTTGTTCCTGCTGGGCCGTCACTGGGAGAGGAGTGGATGGTGGGGGCTTTGATGGCCATCTCCTCTGGGGACTCCGAGGGTTGATCATGATGCAATTTTTATTTAGATTTTGACTAGGAAATGTACTTAATGAGCATGTACTTTGATGTTGACAGTGAGAGCAAGTTCTATAGAAAAGTATGCTGGCCTACTATACGTGTTAATGAAGCACTGAAAAAATTCAGCAAATGGAGATGGTCACAAGCTAGTTCCGAGGACTGATGAAATGGAAGCTCCAGCACTACCTCTCATCAGCTTTCCATCCACCTTGGGAGTACTGTCCTGCCCAACTAATGCAGCAGTTTACTCCCTAACAATACTTACACACATATATATATATATATATATATATATATATATGTGGTTGCATCGGTAGCGAGGCGGCCTGCAGTCTTGATGGACCCAGGTTCGAATCCCGGCTGGGGCAGGGAACAGTTTAAGGATTTGAATTTCATAAAAAAGCAGACTTTCCTGATCTACCAGATGACCCGCCAACATGTCATAAAAGTACCCCCACTAATACCAAAACACAAGTCCTGTATGAGATAACCCTAGTGTGTATTCAATATGGACGGTGAGTGTTAGCGCCGAAGTGGGGACATGTAGAGAGGTGTATGATATGTAGGAGGACTACTGGGACTTGAGAGCAGGCTGTGAAGCCTATGCCCCAGGAGGGGGGGACCATAAATGCCCCCACCTTCTGCCCCTCTCTCGGTGATGACTCAAGATGCCTGGAACCACTGTCTGACTCTCTTCTTCTTCATTTCTGCAACATTCGTGGCCTTTCCTCTAACTTTCGCTCTGTTGAGCACCACCTCTCCTTCTCTAAACCTCACCTTCTTTTTCTAACTGAGACTCAGCTGTCTGAGGCAACTGACAGCAGACCCTTTTCTGTATCCTCCTACTTTCTTTATACTCATTTCAAAGCCAAAGGTGGCTGTTGTGTATATATACGCAACAACTTATCTTGCTCTCGTGTTCCTGAACTTGATTCTTCCGAATTCTCTACACTCTGGCTTCGGCTTTCCTGTCATTCTCTGACTAAATATATCTGCGCTGTTTACTTATCTCCTAATTCTACTGACTATCAAAAATTCTTTGACTATTTTACTTCTACGATGGAACACATTCTATCCATTTCTCCTTTCTCTGAAATCTCCATTCTAGGAGATTTCAATGTTCACCCCCACCTTTGGCTCTCCTCTTCTTTCACTGATCCACCTAGTGAACAAGCCTACACCTTTTCTATCCTTAATGACCTTGAGCAGCTTGTACAGCACCCTACCCGTATCCCTGACCGCCTTGGAGAGAGTTCCAACATACTTGACCTCTTCCTTACAACTAATCCTTCTGCTTACACTGTTAATCTTTTCTCTGTTGGGCTCCTCCGATCACAACCTTATCACCTTAACTTGTCCTATCGCTCCAGTACGGCCTGCAGACCCTCCAAAGAAACGTTGTCTGTGGCACTTTGGAGCTGCGGACTGGGAAGCCCTCAGGCAGTACTTCTTTTATTTTCCCTGGAATGATTATTGCTTCCGTGGCCGGGAGCCATCTGGGTGTACCTTGCGCATTACACTGGTTATTCTTTTGGGCATGGAAGCATACATTCCTTTTTCATATCCTTTGACTAATGCACGAAAGCCTTGGTTTAATCGCGCTTGTTCTAATGCTGTCTGCAACAAGGAGAAGGCCTATAAAAGGTACCGGAGCCAACCCACCCCTGAATCACATCTTTTATACGTTTCTGCCCGGAATCGTGCTAAGTCTGTTCTTTGCTGTGCTAAAAACAATTTCATCCGTACTAAATGCTCTCAACTCTCTAACTCGAATTCTTTCCGCTCCTTCTGGCACCTTGCCAAAAACATTTCTAACAACTTTACCTCATCATCCTTCCCTCCTCTTTTCTACTCTGATGGCTATGTAGCTATTTCTTCTACTGATAAAGCAGATCTCTTCGCTCAGACTTTCTCCTCCAATTCCATCTTAGACGATTCCGATGCTGTTCCTCCATCACTTCCCCCCTCTGACTTCTTCATGGCTGACATTAAAATTTCTTCAGCTGATGTATTTTCTGCTGTCATAGGCCTCAATACTAAAAAGGCATATGGGCCTGATGGAGTCCCTCCTGTTGTTCTCAAGAACTATGCTTCTGTGCTTACACCCTGCCTAGGCAAACTCTATCGCCTTTGTCTGTCAACTTGTACCTTTCCTTCTTGCTGGAAGTTTGCTCTCATTCAGCCAGTACCAAAGAAGGGTGACCATTCCCAACCCTCTAACTATCGTCCAATTGCTTTAACATCCTGTATCTCAAAAGTTTTCGAGTCTGTTCTTAATAGAAAAATTTTAAAGCATCTTTCCTATCACAACCTTCTTTCTGATCGTCAGTATGGGCTCCATCAGGGGCGGTCCACCGGTGATCTTCTCACCTACCTTTCAGACTCCTGGTCATCCTCCTTTCGGGACTTTGGCGAAAGCTTTGCCATTGCACTTGACATATCTAAGGCTTTTGATCGAGTCTGGCATAAATCTTTAATTTCCAAACTGCCCTCTTACGGTTTCTATCCTTCTATCTGTGCTTTCATCTCTAGCTTCCTTTCTGGTCGTTCTATTGCCGCTGTTGTAGATGGCCATCGTTCTTCTCCTAGATCTATTAACAGTGCTGTTCCTCAGGGCTCTGTCCTATCACCAACTCTCTTCCTTTTATTCATCAATGACCTTCTACGCTGTACATCTAACCCTATCCACTCATACGCTGATGACTCCACCCTTCACCTTTCCATTCGATTCCTGCAACGTCCATCTCAGCAGTTACTTCAACAAACAAGGGATGAGGCTATTGCACACCTAATGTCTGACTTGGCTCGTATCTCTAACTGGGGTAAAAATTATCTTGTTGTTTTTAATGCATCAAAGACTCAGTTTCTACACCTATCAACCCGACAAAATCTTCCACAGGTATACCCACTAATGTTTGATAATATTCAGCTTAATCCTGCATCATCCTTGAACATGCTAGGGGTTTCATTTACTCGGAACTTGTCTTGGAAAGATCATATTACATCTCTTGTAAAATCTGCTTCCAAGACATTGGGTGTGCTAAGCCGACTCTGTTCCTTCTTTTTCCCTGTACAATTGTTGACCTTATACACGGGTTATATTCGCCCCTTTTTAGAGTACAACTCTAATGTGTGGGGAGGCTCCCCACATACAGCTCTTCTCAATAGGGTGGAGTCAAAGGCTTTTCATCTCATTAACTCTCCTCCTATTACTGACTCCCTTCAGCCTCTGTCTCTTTGCCACACTGTTGCATCTTTATTTCTTATCTATGGTTACATCAATGGTCACTGCTCCTCTGAACTGTCTCCATGCATTCCTCCACCTCTTCGACGGGCGCGTAGCACCCGTCTAGCAGAAAACTCCCATCCCTTTTCTGTCCAATTCTCTAATGCAAGAGTTGGCGGTTAGTCCCACTCATTCATTTATGTAACAGGTCAGCTCTGGAACTGTCTCCCTCTGTCTGTATTTCCTGCTGCCTATGATCTCTAGTCTTTCAAATGCAGTGTGTCCAAGCATCTCGAAATGATCTGATCTTGAATTTGGCCATCTCTTGTATTTTGTTTTTCTCTTGGAAGGAACAAGTTTGCGGGCTCGTGGTCATTGGTTCCTTCTTCCTCAAGTAAAAAAAAAAAAATGGGGGGTGATCCCCCTCTAATGTTATGAAATATATGATGCAGATTTGAAAGATGCACTTTTATGTTATGGTTTAATATTGATATGATGTACTTGAAAGGAGCTATTTCTAAAAAGCGATTTTTACCTTCCCCTCACTTTTTTTTTTTAATTTGGGGGCGTATATCCTGGCCCTTTCCCCAGTTTGGACCTAAATTTAATCAGATGATCAGATGGTCACAGCCCATCGTTCCTATAATTTCAGTCAAAAACACACCAGTAATTTTTGGGTAAAGTTATTAAAGACAGACAGACAGGCAGACAAACAGACAAACCGAGTGAAAACAATACCGGTCCCCGAGCCCCTCCGAGGCGGGGACGGATAATAACATATAAACTCATTCTGTAAATCTTTAAAGGGTCTCTAATTATTGCACACCTGCTCGTTAAGCTGTTTAGCCAGTATTCAAGAGACACTGTATAGTCCTTAAATGTTTAACCTAAAAACTGAAACATTCGCCTCCTATATGAGCTAAGGGTTGAATATTTGATATATATTGTTTGTGGCCAAGATCTTCGACAGATTCTTTCAGTGTAGAATTACTGTAACCTTCCCTAACCCTCCAGGCTTCCACAAAGCTTGAGCCACACCTGGTCAAAACCCCTGATTAATAAACCTCCATAAACAGTGGATGGTGTAAAATATGAGTTTTTGCTCAGGCTAGCACCAGATGAGTGTGGCAAGCTTCCGAACTTTTTACTCGTTAAACGGGTATCCATCGTGCATAAATGGGTAAAAATAGGTTTCTGGTGCCATGTTTTTTTTTTTCTAAATCACATCCATTCCTTCTCTACATCAATATCCAACCTATAGAAATTCTTACATAATATACCACACCATCACAAATCAAAGCAACTTCTGGGGTGAGATAGAGCAAAAATGGTATCGAGATGTGTGTGTGTGTGTGTGTGTGTGTGTGTGTGTGTGTGTGTGAGATCAAGGATTGAGTAATACAATGCTTTACCCCCTGCATTACCTTTAGGCCTACCCTCTTTATTTTTTCAATATTCAATAGCACTCCAACATTCTCTCCCACTAATGGTCACAAATGAACCCTTCGATCTGGCTCACTCAGCGTGTCTGAAAAGTTCACATCTAGTCGAAACCGCGGAGGGGAGGCAAATCTACCCTTTTATGTCTGATCGTTGTCCGACTGTATTATACGCAAAACAGTGCATTATTTGAATTTTCTTTTCATATAATCATGTTATCAGAGTCATGTCCTCTCTATTGATATAGCTTAAGGCTATAATGGAGGGAAATGTATAGCAGGCTACTGTGGTGACCACGACTGCTGCGCTGCCACATTCACATGTTGGCTGGTGGAGGGTGGATAACTATGTTGGAACTTCATAGCCACCATTTATATATACGTAAGTCTTTAATCTTGTAATAGGTGAGTCTTGAGTTTTGGTTGAAGTTATTTTGGTAATTGAAGAGCAAGAGGAGTTAAAGATGAATACAGGGAGTTGAACTTGATTTATTATCTTTAAAGAAAATCTAAGTTGAGTAGCGTATGTATTATACAGGGACTTAATATACTAACTAAGTCTAGTCAGACCCCTCTTCTTATTCGCTCTCTCCACTACCTGCCGGTTCTATGGCCAGTCCCTTTCTGAGCTCTGATTCCTAAATTCTCGTTTAGCAGGGGCCGTGTCACGTGTGCTATACTGTTGTTGAAATGTTCTAGAGGCTTGTGTGTGTCTATGTTTGGATGTGTGTGTATGGTCACGAGGAGCTGCTTGTGGGCTATTGTGCTGGTGATAGGCATTCTGGAGAGGTGCTAACGTCATTTCCTTTTGGCCCCTAGGTTTTACATTGACATAACCTGTAGGCTATCCCTCCTCAGGTAGAGCTTGGTTCGCCTTGCATAGTAGGTAGACGTGGGTCTCTCAGACCCCAAAATATAAAAATTGGGGGAAAATGTTTATGTTTCGTTTTTTCCAATACTGAAAACAGAGTAACATATTTACAAACATGTAAAAAAAAATGAACTGTTCTTGTCTTTTTATATTTGTAAAAAAAAAAAAAATGAAAAATAAGTACAAAAAACAGTAAATAAATTTTGACCTATAAGAAAAAAGAATGGTTGCTTGAGTGGTGTCATAGCATGGTATGGGATGGTGCTTCATGTTGTGAAGAGGGGATGGCAAACTCTGCAATTTTATTTGCAATCAGGGAGAACAACCCCCCTCCCCACATCCCAGGTAGACATGGGTCTCACAGACCCATAACATATAACACCACCCTTATACTGGGGAAACGGAGAGACAGCTTGAAGTAACTCCCTCACCCCTTGCATGGACACAGAAAGTTAGGAAGCTACTGAGAAGAACAGGGGTCCCTGGTATTTAGAAGTTAGTGAACTAGACAATGGGACATGGGGGGGTGGGTCTCACAGACCGATATCTACCTGAGTAAGGCTATATATCTATTTTCCTAACTATTATGTACTAAGATATTTTAGAGTCCTGACATTGCTCGGTCACGCAGCTGGCGGTCCTCCAACAGCAAATATCATTGACATATGCTAATCTATTAATACATAATATTCTTCTTCTTCACTCTCAATACATAATATTGATTATAATATTACACAGATATAATATTCATGGTAATATTACAATGATCCACTAATATAACATTTTAAACAAGTTGTATACATAATTGAATAAATGCAATATGGTTAAATTGGTTATTGTATGACATTTTGTAAGATGTGTATGTATAATAGTAAAACACTTATATGCAATAAAAAAAATGGTTCAAAGTTAAGATTATGGTTAGAGGTATTAATATGTTATATAATGATACTGGTATACTTCCATATCATGTGCCATTCTTCTTCTTCTTCTCTTTAATATAATAAATACTATATACAAAATATGTACACTTCATTCAGGGAGGTTAACTTGAATGCTTACTCTATCCCCACTAAATATTGAGTCAAAATTTGCAATTTTTGCATGCATTCTGTGCATTGCAAACAGGACTACTGCAAATACAATACAGAAGATTATAAAGACAGTAGGTGCTGGGCTATACACATATTATAGGTTGAACATACTCAAACTCAAATCTTCCCAGGGCTTCATTGTTTCATTGATCAGTTGCATAGTTTCAAACTTAGGTGAAGTCAACTTAATACTTGTGCTCATGTTTAAGTCCATATTAGGCAGTGGGTGGAAATGTTTGTGTGTATGATTGAGGATGGCCTGGTGATTGATGATAGATAAAGTGGACATGGATGGTGTAAATACCGCACAGTAGTCTGGTGTTATGTATAATCCTGATGCTGAAGTATGAAGTGGTGGTATATCTGGACAGACTATGTAAACTGATGTGTTATGCATGAAACAAAAAAAAAATGTGAGTGTCCGATGTGTTGATGGTGTACAAGCTTATCTGGAGCAAAAGTGAAGTTGCAATGATTATGATTATTGTGATTTCTTATGATAGCCATTTCACAAGGGACTGTTTCGGTAGGCTGAAAAGTGAAAATGTACGCAGGACAAAGGTGAACAGCCTGTAAGGATGTGCAGCACTTTCGTTCAATCGTTGATTCACTTTGCCTGAGTGACAGTGTTCCATCTCTTGTAGACCCTGATGAGTTCTGTGTCTGTGTTGATGTTGATGATGACCAAAATGTTATTATTCTTAGAAGGGAAAGGGTGTATTTCGTATACTGTGAACAGGTTGTCAGTTATGAATGGTACATGAACTACTACTGGTGTTGGTGTTAATGTTACTTCTAAATATGGATAATATTGCATGAATCTCCTACTTCGGAACAAAGGCTTCAATTTACGTTTATGTATGCCTTGACTAATTATCTGACGTAGCTCATTGACTGGATATAAGTCAGTTGTGATTTTTCCATCGACGGCATTCCAAATTCCTTGCATAAGTGCCCTGTAACGAACTCTAGTGTTGTCTAATTGGAGTAGAATTGTCAATGTGTTCTGTGATGATGGAGAAGTGTTGGAAAAGTGTTATGTTACCTTCCATGTCATTTATTTTATCCACACTTTCGAGAGCTGTTTTCCGCCTTTTTCAGATTTTCACGATTGTCGTCTTTGCTGAGTTATGTCCTGTGATAAATTTATCTTGGTATGTTAGTACCTGAGCTATATTATTAAATTTGTTGTTTATTTCTTGTAGGTCTTCCTCTGTAGCCATTCCAAAGATGTTCCCAAGAACTGTACCACCCAGGTCGAGCAAACCGTGCTTTTGGCGAGTACGTGTGATGTTGTTCTTGTCGCTCAATACCTCCATTCCATGAGATGGGAGATTTTGGATCATGATGAGCATAGGTGACTTAGCCTGTTCTATTTTCCATTTCGCTAACTTCACTATTTCATCCACTTCTTTTGTGTTATGTGCCTGTGAAACATAGCTTCCTATCATGAAGTCCAGCGTTCTCATGGGTCTTGCGATGTTTTCTAGATAAGAAGGTAATTCATAAAAGTAATCCAGACTGATTTCAGTACTCATGACATCTTTACGACTGACGTCGTGGCCGTTGGAGTTATGAGGCATCCTTGCCGTACTATGTGTTGTGGGTCTAAGTGAGCATATCCTCTTGCTATGTAGAGGAGAATCCATAGCATAAGTCCTTTCATCGTTACCTACTGACAAAAAAAGAAAATTTATAAATTTTCTAATATGGTCATGCTGTGGTCGATGATAGTGAAGATGTGCGTTGCAGTTGACTAACGTAGAACAATAACTTGATTGTTATTTCATATATAGAAGGAGTTTAAATCGATATTTAAAGCTCGTAAATGATGTACTGTAGATTTTATTGAAACAATTGCCCCTATGTTTGATTGTTTGGTCTATGACCTTAATTTATTTTTGTAATTATTGTTGTTTTCTTGATTGGTTTCATGAGTTACGTTCGGTTCCTAGGTTGTATCCGAGGCTGTTTAATTATTGGATAGTTCCCTTGGAACTCGTTTTAAATGGTCAATATGAACTTATTTCTCTTCGCCACTTGACAGTGACCTAATTAATACTTTGTTTGCTCTTATGTTACTTACTCTGTATCGTCTCTCAAATTTTGGGGATAATTTATTGTCTTTCATATGAATGATACCATAAACAGTGTCTCCAAAGCTGATAGGCGAGTCTCTTGCCTTTTTATTAAATGCCTCCGTCATTTCTTCCTTGGATGTCGTTAATTGTTTTTTTAATCTTTTGTATATGTCCTGGAATTCACGTAAACGTAGTTTAATCATCGTAATAGTTTCCACCAATACCCCACTTTCAGCTGCATAAAATCGTATGGCGTTACCTGGAGTTGGTTACTATCATTGTTCCGACCACGCAAGAGTAATTGGTTAAATCCCATTGACCCAATCTCATTTGAACTAAATCGTTTGGCCATAGATGAAATAATATTTAAGTATGAGAGACCGATGGAATGTGTCCGGGGCTGTCCTCAGTCCCATTGGCATCCTTCTATACTGATAGTGTCCTCTATTTGTGGAAAAGGCAGTGTATTTAAGTGACTCCTGATCTACAGGAAAATGATAATAACCACTTAGCAGATTGATCATAGAAAATACATTATTTTCTGGTCCAATATTCTGTAGATTGTCGCATAGCAGTGGCATGGGAAATCGGTTTAGGATTGTGTGATTGTTTAGTTTACGGTAATCTACAACCGCACGCATTTCTCCATTTCGTATGGGCACGAAGAATAATGGGGCATTCCACAGGGAGACTGATGGCTTAATACCATACCTTAGCAACATGATTTTTTTTTAGCTGAGTGATATGATAGGAATATTTTTGCCTCCACCTCTGTTAATAACATATGATACACAGTTAGCCCACTGTGGATACACAGTCAGGAGAGCACCAGGGCAACACACCCACCCTACAAAATTCACTACAAACTAAAGATAAAGAAACAAATACGTCAGTTCTAGATGATGATTGACAAACCCCCTCTGATGTAGCGAGTGAGGACTTTGTCTCTGACTTGCATACCTGTGAAAATATACTTAACAGGGTTCATCGTTCAGGGAAAATCTATTCCACTATTTCCTCACAACACGATAAACAAATCCAAGTTAAAATAAGAGAGCAACCAGTGAAAATGAATACCACAGATCAAGCTCAGATATTCGTTTATCATGATAAAACTGCCCCGAATTTCTCTGGCGCAGAAAAAGATCGCATTGACGTCATTTCATTGGTCAATCAGTGCGAACAGATCTTTATTAAAAGACACATTAGAGATGAAGAAGAGAATATTCCTATTTTTCTTCTTGGATTAGTCAGGAAAGATGTCCAGCAGGAGACTTGTTAAGGTCAGATAAGCTCCTCAGAGCTAGGACATATGATGAATTTAAAACTGAATGTTTAAAAAAATTTCCTGGAGGTATGAACTTTTTGCCCGGTATAATCCCAGAATTACATAAGATTGTAGATCTTGTAAGGGAGCACACTACAAATCATGTGCTCAGTGAAATAACTGCTGATGTCTCCACTATCAAAAGAACATTATTAGCTACCTTAGAAAACTCAAACTGGATAATAGGAGATGGAAAGATGTCCTCAGACCTCGTCGTGGACATTACTGGTTATGTAGCTGCCCTGTGTAAATTACCTGATAGGATCCTTAAGATGGCCAAGACGATCGCGTACACCCCAGGTATGTTCTTACTAGACTTAATGAACGAGGTAGAGATGCAGTGTAGCAAAGCAAGGATGATCGAAACATAGTCACAGTCTAGTAGAATGAGAGTGCCTGAGACAGTATCAGCTGTGAAAACAGCTACAACTACCCCAATCAGATAACAAAATCGATCGCGACCCAAAAACAGGCAGAGGAAACAACCAAACGTGTTACATCGATCACAAACACCAAGCCACAGGCAGTTTCATACGTTTCCGCACAGCCCGAGCAGATCTCACGCCACAGACACCACTTAATATTGGAAGTCATCGCACATCACAGCCAGGAGAGGGGTCCATTCTATGTCATTATTGTGCAACACCAGAACACACAAGGAATGAATGCTTTATCAAAACAAAAGGGGATAGACAAAAGACAAGGATTTGGTCCCTACTGTAGGTATCATCGGTGCCAAGGGCACTGGACCAGTAACTGCAAATCAATAGAAAAACTAGCGTAAACTAGTGTAGAAAAGTAAGTCTAAAATTCCCATAGGAGGCATGTTGGGAAATGAGTGTATATTGATACCAGCTGTATGTGAGGATCAAAACGTTTCCTTATTTTTAGAGACAGGCTCTCCAGTGAACTTAATAACACAAGAAGAAATAAATAGAATTTTAGAAATAAGAAGAAAGTAACTTTTCTGGACGAATCTGATTTAGACTTATATACAGTAGATGGCAAACAAATCACAGTAAAAGGTATGATACTGTTAAACATCAGTTTCACAGAGACTACAAGACCAATCTCTGCATTTTTCTATATCGTTGTAAGCTTACCAGTTAAAGCTCATATGTTACTGGGATTAAGATGCATGAGAATAGAGAAAATAACTTTACCCCCACAAATGAATGGAACAGACTTTGATAATGAATTCATAGAGGAAATACCATCAGAGCCCTCACCGATTACTAAAAGAGAACCAAAAATAATTGGTCATATTAAAAGCTTAAACAAATATACACAAACTGATGAGTGTATAGATCCACTCACCCCCCCCCCCCCAGCCTCCAGGACTAGAAACCCAGGTAACGGTGCTGATTTATCAGTTTTTCCCGCCCATCTCACCAATGATTTTGCTATACCACCTACCTCCTATATGAAAGTTACCATAAAGAGCAACTTACGGAATAGTACTGTTCTTGTCTTAGAAGAATTATGTATAAGTAAAGGGATTGTCAGTAGAAAAAACATTATGTCAGATGAACGACGAAGGACAAACTCAAATATTCATACTTAATCACATGAATGGGGAAGTACAGTTGAAAAAGGGGACTTGTATAGTTAATATTGAAAAATGTCCCGCCCCTGTGAAGGAAATAGTTGTAGCTGGAGTGACAAGTGAGATAAAATCTACTGATAGGAAAAACATTAAAGAGAATCAATAATTCACTCAGGCGAATTTGATGAACAATATGATTTGTTAACCCTGTTGGAAACACACAGGGACACTGTAGCATTACCCGGAGAACAATTAGGGTGTACCAACCTGTTTAATCTCAAGATTAATGTGCACCCAGATACACCACCAATTTTCGTACCAGCCTACCGGATCCCACAATCTCAGCGTACACTCGCAAACCAATATGTCGGTGAAATGTTCTAGAAGCCTGTGTGTGTATATGTGTATATGTGTGTGTGTGGTCACGAGGCGCTGTTTGTGGGCTATTTTGCTGGTGAGAGGCATTCTGGAGAGGTGCTAACATCATTTCCTTTTGGCCCCTAGGTTTGACATTGACCTAACCTCTAGACTATATATGTATGTTGCTAGCTATTATGTATTAAGATATTTTAGAGTCCTGACAACTACACCTGGCCACCATAGTGCGGTGTGCGAGTTCCTAATGGAGAAGTAACGAACTTAAACTATGAGGAGATTAAAAGAGTTGATTTTTACACAAAATAACGTAGTATCAGTAAAATGGTTAAAAACTAAGCTGAGCATAGTGAAATGGTGGATTCGGTCATTCCCAGCATTACATTAGACAAAGTAAAGTACACTCTGAGATGAATGAAGAGGTGAAAGGCTGGAGGTGATGATGGTATTACCACTGATCATACTAACTATACAGGTGACTTTGTGTTATATGATCCAGCAAAGTTATATACCAAATGTGTAGACATAAAAACTTTAACCAGATCTCGGTGAAAAGAAGTCTGATAGTCTGTTTCACAACACTTTTACATTCAAGACCTAAAGAGCTACGGTTCAATTCTTATTATATCTCTTGTGACCAGACATTCCGTAAAAGTTATAACAAATTAATTGTGTCATAACTTTGATGAAGATAAGCCGAGAGAACAAGAGCAACTTAGAATAGGTTGCTTGACAACAAACCATTTTCAAGTTCTTAATGAGATGATTGAGAAACCTTCAAAATATGAAAAACTTCTGTGAATGTCCTCCTTTTTTATTATTATGGAAAAGCATTTGAATTACTCGTAGCTGAAACAACTGCAGTGATAAGGCAATTTGACAAGTGAATGAGTGATCGGAAATGAAACGGGTGTTGCACCTGCCAGGGTTATATGCTGTTGGACATCAGGTTGAAACACAATGATTAAGAGGGAATAAAAGCGCACTGCAAATAACAGATAAAATATAATTAGTAGAAATGAAAACTCTAACCTTCAAAAATGAGAAGGTTCCCTATTAACACCAAACTATATGCACAGTAAAGACCATACTTTCCCTTTCGAAAAAACAAAACAAAAAACAAAACAAATCATGGCATCACAACACGTGGCCTCAGAGTCCCTAGGGTGGGGAGGACCATCAATGCCCCCACCTTACGCCCCTCTCCCGGTGACGACTCGAGCTGCCTGGAACCACTGTCTAACTCTCTTCTTCTTCATTTCTGCAACATTTGCGGCCCTTCCTCTAACTTTTCCTCTGTTGAGCACCACCTCTCCTTCTCTAAACCTCTCCTTTTTTTTCTGAGACTCAGCAGTCTGAGGCAACTAACAACAGACCCTTTTCTGTATCCTCCTACTTTCTCTATACTAATATCAAAGACAACGGTGACTGTTGTGTATATAAACGCAACGACTTATCTTGCTCTCATGTTCCTGAACTCGATTCTTCTGAATTCTCTTCACTCTGGCTTCGGCTTTCCTGTCATTCCCTGACTAAATATATCTGCGCTGTGTACTTATCTCCTAATTCTTCTATCAAAAATTCTTTGACTGTCTTACTTCCACGATGGAACACATTCTATCCATTTCTCCTTTCTCTGAAATCTCCATTCTAGGAGATTTTAATGTTTACTACCACCTTTGGCTCTCCTCTCCATTCACTGATCCACCTGGTGAACAAGTCAACACCTTTTCTAACCTCAATGACCTTGAGCAGCATATACATCACCCTACCTGTATCCCTGACCACCTTAGAGAGAGCTCCAACATACCTGACCTCTTCCTTATAACTAATCCTTCTGCTTACACTGTTAATCTAATCTCAGTTGGGCTCCTCCGATCACAACCTTATCACCTTAACCTGTCCTATCGCTGCGGTACGGCCTGTGGACTCTCCAAAGAAACGTCGTCTCTGGCACTTTGGAGCTGCGGATTGGGAGGCCCTCAGGCAGTACTTCTTTGATTTTCCCTGGAATGGTTATTGCTTCCATGGCCGGGAGCCATCTGAGTATGCCTTATGCATTATGGAGGTTATTTTCTCGGGCATGGAAGCATACATGCTTTTCTCATATCCTTTGACTAATGCAAGAAAGCCTTGGTGTAATCACATTTGTTCTAATGCTGTCTGCAACAAGGAGAGGGCCTATAAAAGGTACTGGGGCCAACCCACCCCTAAATAACATCTTTTATACGTTTCTGCCCGGCATCATGCTAAGTCTGTTCTTCGCTCTGCTAAAAATAATTTCATCCATACTAAATGCTCTCAACTCTCCAACTCGAATTCTTCCCTTTCCTTCTGGCACTTTGCCAAAAACCTTTCTAACAATTTTACCTCATCATCCTTCCCTCTTCTTTTCTTCTCTGATGGCTCTGTAGCTATTTCTTCTACTGATAATGCAAATCTCTTCTCTCAAACTTTCTCCTCCAATTCCACCTTAGATGATTCCAGTGCTGTTCCTCCCTTACTTCCTCCCTCTGACTTCCTCATAGATGACATTAAAATTTCTTCAGCTGATGTATTTTCTGCCATCACAGGCCTCAATATTAAAAAGTCATATGGGCCTGAGGGACCTGTTCTCAAGAACTGTGCTTCTGTGCTTACACCCTGCCTAGGCTAGCTCTTTCTTCTTTGTCTATCAACTTGTACCTTTCCTTCTTGCTGTAAGTTTGCTTTTATTCAGCCAGTCCCAAAGAAGGGTGACCATTCCCAACCCTCTAACTATCGTCCAATTGATTTTACATCCTGTATCTCAAAAATTTTCGAGTCAATTTTTAATAGAAAAATTGAAAAGCATCTTTCCTATCACAACCTTCTTTCTGATCGTCAATATGGGTTCCGTCAGGGACGCTCCACTGGCGATCTTCTCATCTACCTTTCAGACTCCTGGTCATCCTCGTTTTGGGACTTTGGCGAAAGCTTTGCCATTGCACTTGACATCTCAAAGGCTTTTAATCAAGTCTGGCATAAATCTATAATTTCCAAACTGCCCTCTTATGGTTTCTATCCTTCTATCTGTGCCTTCATCATTAGCTTCCTTTCTGGTTGTTCTATAGCCGTTGTTGTAGACGGCCATCGTTCTTCTCCTAGATCTATTAACAGTGTTGTTCCTCAGGGCTCTGTCCTATCACCAATTCTCTTCCTTTTATTCATCAATGACCTTATGAGCTGTACATCTAACCCTATCCAGTCATACGCTGATGGCTCCACCCTTCACCTTTCCATTCGATTCCTGCAACGTCCATCTCAGCAGTTATTGAGCAAACAAGGGATGAGGCTATTGCACACCTAATGTCTGACTTGGCTCGTATCTCAGTCTTGAGTAAAACTAATCTGGTTGTTTTTAATGCATCAAAGACTCAGTTTTTGCACCTATCAACCCGATAAAATCTTCGACAGGTATACCCACTAATCTTTTATAATATCCAGCTTAATCCTGCATCATCCTTGAACATGCCTGGAGTTTCATTTACTCAGGACTTATCTTGGAAAGATCATATTACATCTTTTATAAAATCTGCTTCCAAGAGATTAGGTGTGCTAAGCTGACTCTGTTCCTTCTTTACCCCTGCACAATTGTTGACCTTATACACGGGTTATATTCGACCATGTTTAGAGTACAACTCTAATGTTTGGGGTGGCTCCCCACATACAGCTCTTCTCAATAGGGTGGAGTCAAAGGCTTTTCATCTCATTAACTCTCCTCTTACTGACTCCCTTCAGCCTCTGTTTCTTTCCTGCACTGTTGCATCTTTATTTCTTATCTGTCATTACATCAATGGTCACTGCTCCTCTGAACTGTCTCCATGCATTCCTCCACCTCTTCGACGGGCGCGTAGCACCCGTCTAGCAGAAAACTCCCATCCCTTTTCTGTTCAACAATCTAATGCAAGAGTTGGCCGTTAGTCCCACTCATTCATTTATGTAACAGGTCAGCTCTGGAACTGTCTCCCTCTGTCTGCATTTCCTGCTGCCTATGAGCTCCTGTCTTTCAAACGCAGTGTGTCCAGGTATCTCAAAATGATCTGATCTTGAATTTGGCTCTCTCTTGTATTTTGGTTTTCTCTTGGAACGAACAAGTTTGCGGGCTCGCGATGATTGGTTGCTTCTTCCCCAAGTAAAAAAAAAGAAATGGGGGGTGATCCCCCTAATGTAATGAAACATATGATGCAGATTTGAAAGATGCACTTTTATGTTATGGCTTCATATTGATATGATGTATTTGAAAGGACCTATTTCTAAAAAGCGATTTTTACCTTCCCCTCCCCCCCCTTTTTTTTTTTTTTAATTTGGGGGCGTATAACCTGGACCTTCCCCCAGTTTGGACCTAAATTTAATCAGATGATCAGATGGTCACAGCCCATCGTTCCTATAATTTCAGCCAAAATCACACCAGTAATTTTTCGGTAAAGTTGTTAAAAACAGACTGACAGACAGGCAGACAAACAGACAAACAAACAGACAAACCGAGTGAAAACAGCACCGGTCCCCGAGCCCCTTCGAGGCGGGGACGGATAATAACCTATAAACTCATTCTGTAAATCTTTAAATGGTCTGTAATTATTATACACCTGCTCGTTAAGAGGTTTAGCCAGTATCCAGGAAACACTGTATAGTCCTTAAATGTTTAACCTAAAAAGTGAAACATCCGCCACCTATATGACCTAAGGGTTGAATATTTGATATTGTTTGTGGCCAAGATCTTCGACAGATTCTTTCAGTGTAGAATTACTGTAACCTTCCCTAACCCTCCAGGCTTCCACAAAGCTTGAGCCACACCTGGTCAAAACCCCTGATTAATAAACCTCCATAAACAGTGGATGGTGTAAAATATGAGTTTTTGCTCAGGCTAGCACCAGATGAGTGTGGCAAGCTTCCGAACTTTTTACTCGTTAAATGGGTATCCATCTTGGAAAAATGGGTCAAAATAGGCTTCTGGTGCCATGTTTTTTTTTTTTTTCTAAAGCACATCCATTCCTTCTCTACATCAATATCCAACCTATAGAAATTCTTACATAAAATACCACACCATCATAAATCAAAGCAACTTCTGGGGTGAGACAGAGAAAACATAGTATCGAGATGTGTGTGTGTGTGTGTGTGTGTGTGTGTGTGTTTGTTATCAAGGATTGAGTAATACAGTGCTTTACCCCCTGCATTACCTATAGGCCTACCCTCTTTATTTTGTCAATATTCAATAGCACTCCAACATTCTCTCCCACTAATGGTCACAAATGAACCCTTCGATCTGGCTCACTCAGCGTGTCTGAAAAGTTCACATCTAGTCGAAACCGCGGAGGGGAGGCAAATCTACCCTTTTATGTCTGATCGTTGTCCGACTGTATTATATGCAAAACAGTGCATTATTTGAATTTTCTTTTCATATAATCATGTTATAAGAGTCTTGTCCTCTCTATTGATATTACTTTAGTCTTACATGTCAAAGTATGTCTTGAGCTTAAGGCTATAATGGAGGGAAATGTATAGCAGGCTACTATGGTGACCACGACTGCTGCGCTGCCACATTCACATATTGGCTGGCGGAGGGTGGATAACTATGTTGGAACTTCGTAGCCACCATTTATATACAGTATATGTAAGTCTTTAATCTTGTAATAGGTGACTCTTGAGTTTTGGTTAAAGTTATTTTGGTAACTGAAGAGCAGGAGGAGTTAAAGATGAATACAGGGAGTTGATCTTGATTTATTATCTTTAAACAAAGTCTAAGTTGAGCAGCGTATGTATTATACAGGGACTTAATATACTAACTAAGTCTAGTCAGACCCCTCTTATTCGCTCCCTCCACTACCTGCCGGTTCTATGGCCAGTCCCTTTCTGAGCTCTGATTCCTAAATTCTCGTTTAGCTGGTGATAGGCATTCTGGAGAGGTGCTAACGTCATTTCCTTTTGGCCCCTATTTTTTACATTGACCTAACCTCTAGAATATCCCTCCTCAGGTAGAGCTTGGTCCACCCTGAATAGCAGGTAGACGTGGATCTCTCAGACACCAAAATATAAAAATTGGGGGAAAATGTTTATGTTTCGTTTATTCCAATACTGAAAACAGAGTAACATATTTAATGCTTCCGCAACACAAACATGTAAAAAAAATGAACAATTCTTATCTCTTTATATCTGTAACAAACTTTTGAAAAAGAAAGTAGAAAAAACAGTAAATAAATTGTGACCTATAAGAAAAAAGAATGGTTGCTTGAGTGGTGTCATAGCATGGTATGGGATGGTGTTTCATGGTGTGAAGAGGGGATGGCAAACTCTGCAATTTGATCTGCAATCAGGGAGAACAAAACCCCCTCACACCTCAGGTAAACATGGGTCTCACAGACCCGTAACATATAAAACCACCGTTATACTGCGGAAACGGAGAGACACCTTGAAGTAACTCCCTCACCCCTTGCATGGACACACAAAGTTAGGAAGCTACGGAGAAGAACAGGGCTCCCTGGTATTTAGAAGTTAGTGAACTAGACAATGGGACATGGGGGGGTGGGTCTCACAGACCGATATCTACTTGAGCAAGGCTATATATGTATGTTCCTAACTATTATGTACTAAGATATTTTAGAGTCCTGACAATTGCTCGGTCACGCAGCTGGCGGTCCTCCAACAGCAATCATCATTGACATATGCTAATCTATTAATACATAATATTCTTCTTCTTCACTCTCAATACATAATATTGATTATAATATTGCACTGATATAATATGAAAATATTACAATGATCCAGTAATATAACATTTTAAACAATTTGTATACATAACTGAATAAATGCAATATGGTTAAATTGGTTATTGTATGACATTTTGTAGGATGTGTATGTATAATAGTAAAACACTTATATGCAATTAAAAAATAGTTCAAAGTTAATATTATGGTAAGAGCTATTAATATGTTAAATAATGATACTGGTATACTTCCATATCATGTGTCATTCTTCTTCTTCTTCTCTTTAATATAATAAATACTATATACAAAATATGTACACTTCATTCAGGGAGGGTAACTTGAATGCTTACTCTATCCCCACTAAATACTGACTCCAAATTTGCAATTTTTGCATGCATTCTTTGCATTGCGAACAGCACTACTGCAAATACAATGCAGAAGATTATAAAGACAGTAGGTGCTGGGCAATACACATAATATGGGTTGAACATACTCAAACTCAAATCTTCCCAGGGCTTCATTGTTTCATTGATCAGTTGCATAGTTTCAAACTTAGGTGAAGTCAACTTAATACTTGTGCCCATGTTTAAGTCCATATTAGGCAGTGGGTGGAAATGTTTGTGTGTATGATTGAGGATGGCGAAGTGATTGATGGTGGATAAAGTGGACATGGATGGTGTAAATACCGCACAGTAGTCGGGTGTTATGTATAATCCTAATGCTGAAGTATGAGATGGTGGTATATCTGGACACACTATGTAAACTGATGTGTTATGAGTGAAATAAAAAAACTGTGAGTGTCCGATGCATTGATGGTGTACAAGCTTATCTGGAGCAGAAGTGAAGTTGCAATGATTATGATTATTGTGATTTCTTATGATAGCCATTTCAGAAGGGACTGTTTCGGTAGGCTGAAAAGTGAAAATGTACGCAGGACAAAGGTGAACAGCCTGTAAGGATGTGCAGCACTTTCGTTCAATCGTTGATTCACTTGCGAGAGTGACAGTGTTCCGTCTCTTGGAGACCATGATGTGTTCGGTGTCTGTGTTGATGTTGATGATGACCAAAATGTTATTATTCTTAAAAGGGAAGGGGTGTATTTCGTATACTGTGAACAGGTTGTCAGTTATGAATGGTACATGAACTACTACTGATGTTTGTGTAAGTGTTGCATCTAAATAAGGATAATATTGCATGAATCTCCTACTTCGGAACAAAGGCTTCAATTTACGTTTATGTATGCCTTGACTAATTATCTGACGTAGCTCATGGACTGGAAGTAAGTCAATTGTGATTTTTCCATCAACGGCATTCGAAATTCCTTGCATAAGTGCCCTGTAACGAACTCTAGTGTTGTCTAATTGGAGTAGAATTGTGTCAATGTGTTCTGTCGTGATGGAGAAGTGTTGGAAAAGTGTTATGTTACCTTCCATGTCATGTATTTTATCTACACTTTCGAGAGCTATGTTTTCCACCTTTTTCAGATTTTTCACAATTGTCTTCATTGCTGAGTTATGTCCTGCGATGAATTTATCTTGGTATGTTAGTACCTGAGCTATTTTATTAAATTTTTGTTTAATTCTTGAAGGTCTTCCTCTGTAGCCAGTCCAAAGATGTTCCCAGGAACTGGACCACCCAGGTCGAGCAAACCGCGCTTTTGGCGATTACGTGTGATGTTGTTCTTGTAGCTCAATACCTCCATTCCATGAGATGAGAGATTTTGGATCATGATGAGCATAGGTGACTTAGCCTGTACTATTTTCCATTTCGCTAACTTCACTATTTCATCCACTTCTTTTGTGTTATGTGCCTGTGAAACATAGCTCCCTATCATGAAGTCCAGGGCTCTCATGGGTCTCGCGATGTTTTCTAGATAAGAAGGTAATTCATATAAGTAATCCAGACTGATTTCAGTACTCATGACATCTTTACGACTGACGTCGTGGCCGTTGGAGTTATGAGGCATCCTTGCAGTACTATGTGTTGGGGTCTAAGTGAGCATATCCTCTTGCTATGTAGAGGAGAATCCATAGCATAAGTCCCTTCATTGTTACCTACCGACAAAAAAGAAAATCTATAAATTTTCTAATATGGTCATGCTGTGGTCGATGATAGTGATGATGTGCATTACAGTTAACTAAAGTAGAACAATAACTTGATTGTTATTTCATTTATAGAAGGAGTTTAAGTCGATATTTAAATCTCGTAAATCATGCCTTGTAGATTTTATTGGAACAGTTGCACCTATGTTTGATTTTTTGGTAAATTACCTTAACTTATTTTTGTAATTATTGTTGTTTTCTTGATTGGTTTCATGAGTTACGTTCGGTTCCTAGGTTGTATCCGAGACTGTATAGTTATTGGATAGTTCCATTGAAACTCGTTTTAAATGGTCAATATGAACTTATTTCTCTTCGCCACTTGACAGTGACCTAATTAAAACTTTGTTTGCTCTTATGTTACTTACTCTGTATCGTCCCTCAAATTTTGGGGATAATTTATTGTCTCTCGTATGAATGATACCATAAACAGTGTCTCCAAAGCTGATAGGCGAGTCTCTTGCCTTTTTATTAAATACCTCCGTCATTTCTTCCTTGGACATCGTTAATTGTTTTTTTAATCTTTTGTGCATGTCCTGGAATTCACGTAAACGAAGTTTAAGCATCGTAATAGTGTCCACCAATACCCCACTTTCAGCTGCATAAAATCGTATGGCGTTACCTGGAGTTGGTTACTATCATTGTTCCGACCACGCGAGAGTAATTGGTTAAATCCCGTTGACCCAATCTCATTTGAACTAAATCGTTTGGCCATAGACGAAATAATATTTAAGTATGAGAGACCGATGGAATGTGCCCGGGGCTGTCCTCAGTCCCACTGGCATCCTTCTATACTGATAGTGTCCTCTATTTGTGGAAAAGGCAGTGTATTTAAGTGACTCCTGATCTACAGGAAATTGATAATAACCACTTAGCAGATTGATCATAGAAAATACATTATTTTCTGGTCCAATATTCTGTAGGATGTCGCATAGCAGTGGCATGGGAAATCAGTTTAGGATTTTGTGATTGTTTAGTTTACGGTAATCTACTACCGCACGCATTTCTCCATTTCGTATGGGCACGAAGAATAATGGGGCATTCCACAGGGAGACTGATGGCTTAATACCATACCTTAGCAACATGATTTTTTTTTAGCTGAGTGATATGATAGGAATATTTTTGCCTCCACCTCTGTTAATAACATATGATACACAGTTAGCCCACTGTGGATACACAGTCAGGAGAGCACCAGGGCAACACACCCACCCTACAAAATTCACTACAAACTAAAGATAAAGAAACAAATACGTCAGTTCTAGATGATGATTGACAAACCCCCTCTGATGTAGCGAGTGAGGACTTTGTCTCTGACTTGCATACCTGTGAAAATATACTTAACAGGGTTCATCATTCAGGGAAAATCTATTCCACTATTCCCTCAAAACACGATAAACAAGTCCAAGTTAAATTAACAGAGCAACCAGTGAAAATGAATACCACAGATCAAGCTCAGATATTCGTTTATCATGATAAAACTGCCCCGAAATTCTCTCTCACAGAAAAAGATCGCATTGACGTCATTTCATTGGTCAATCAGTGCGAACAGATCTTTATTAAAAGACACATTAAAGATGAACAAGAGAAAATTCCTATTTTTTCTTCTTGGATTAGTCAGGAAAGATGTTCAGCAGGAGACTTGTTAAGGTCAGATAAGCTCCTCAGAGCTAAGACATATGATGATTTTAAAACTGAATTTTTAAAAAAATTTCCTGGAGGTATGAACTTTTTGTCAGGTATAATCCGAGAATTACATAAGATTGTAGATCTTGTAAGGGAGCACACTACAAATCATGTGCTCAGTGAAATAACTGCTGATATCTCCACAATCAAAAGAACATTATTAGCTACCTTAGAAAACTCAAACTGGATAACAGGAGATGGAAAGATGCTCTCAGACCTCGTCATGGACATCACTGGTTATGTAGCTGCCCTGTGTAAATTACCTGATAGGATCCTTAAGATTGCCAAGGCGATCGCGTACACCCCAGGTATGTGCTTACTAGACTTAATGAACGACGTAGAGATGCAGTGTAGCAAAGCAGGGATGATCGAAACACAATCACAGTCTAGTAGAATGAAAGTGTCTGAGACAGTATCAGCTATCAAAACAGCTGCAACTACCCCAAACAGATAACAAAATCGATCGCGACCCCAAAACAGGCAGAGGAAACAACCAAACGTGTTACATCGATCACAAACACCAAGCCACAGGCAGTTTCATATGTTTCGGCGCAGCCCGAGCAGATCTCACGCCACAGACACCACTAAATATGGGAAGTCATCTCACAGACCACAGTCAGAAGATAGGTCCATTCTGTGTCATTATTGTGCAACACCAGGACACACAAGGAATGAATGCCTTTTGAAAACAAAAGAGGATAGACAAAAGACACAAGGATTTGGTCCCTACTGTAGGTATCATCGGTGTCAAGGGCACTGGACCAGTAACTGCAAAACAGTAGAAAAACTAGTGTCCATTCTCAAATCGGGGGAAGACCAAGTCACGACAAAAAACGAACAAACGTAAAGAAAAGTAAGTCTAAAATTCACATAGGAGGCATGTTGGGAAATGAGTGTATTTTGATACCAGCCGTATGTGAGGATCAAAACGTTTCCTTATTTTTAGACACAGGCTCTCCAGTGAACTTAATAACACAAGAAGAAATAAATAAAATTTTTAGAAATAAGAAGAAAGTAATTTTTTCTGGAAGAATCTGATTTAGACTTATATAAAGTAGATGGCAAACAAATCACAGTAAACGGTATGATACGGTTAAACGTCAGTTTCACAGAGACTACAAAACCAATCTCTGTATTTTTCTATATCGTTGAAAACTTAGCAATTAGAGCTCATATTTTACTGGGATTAAGATGCATGAGAACAGAGAAAATAACTTTACTCCCACAAATGAATGGAACAGACTTTGATAATGAATTCATAGAGGAAATACCATCAGAGCCCTCACCGATTACTAAAAGAAAACCAAAAATAATTGGTCATATTAAAAGCTTAAACAAATATACACAAACTGATGAGTGTGTAGATCCACTCACCCCCCCCTCCCCAGCCTCCAGGACTAGAAACCCAGGTAACGGTGCTGATTTATCAGTTTTTCCCGCCCATCTCACCAATGAGTTTGCTGTACCACCTAACTCCTATATGAAATTACCATAAAGAGCAACTTACGGAATAGTACTGTTCTTGTCTTAGAAGAATTATGTATAAGTAAAGGGATTGTCAGTAGAAAAAGCATTATGTCAGATGAACCACGAAGGACAAACTCAATTATTCATATTTAATCATATGGATGGGGAAGTACAGTTGAAAAAGGGGACTTGTATAGTTAATATTGAAAAATGTCCCGCCCCTGTGAAGGAAATAGTTGTAGCTGGAGTGACAAGTGAAACAAAATCTACGGACACAAAAAACATAAAAGAGAATTTAATTCACTCAGGCGAATTTGATGAACAATATGATTTGTTAACCCTGTTGGAAACACACAGGGAAACTGTAGCATTACCCGGAGAATAATTTGGGTGTACTAACCTGATTAATCTCAAGATTAATGTGCACCCAGATACACCACCAATTTTCGTACCAGCCTACCGGATCCCACAATCTCAGCGTACACTCGCAAACCAGTATGTCGGTGAAATGTTCTAGAAGCCTGTGTATGTATATGTGTATATGTGTGTGTGTGGTCACGAGGCGCTGTTTGTGGGCTATTGTGCTGGTGAGAGGCATTCTGGAGAGGTGCCAACATCATTTCCTTTTGGCCCCTAGGTTTGACATTGACCTAACCTCTAGACTATATATGTATGTTGCTAGCTATTATGTATTAAGATATTTTACAGTCCTGACAAGTACACCTGGCCACAATAGTGCGGTGTGTGAGTTCCTAATGGAGAAGTAACGAACTTAAAGAATAAGGAGATTATAATAGTTGATTTTTGCACAAAACAACGTAGTATCAGTAAAATGGTCAAAAATTAAGCTGAGCATAGTGAAATGGTGGATTCGGTCATTCCCAGCATTATATTAGACAAAGTAAAGAACACTCTGAGATGAATGAAGAGGTGAAAGGCTGGAGGTGATGATGATATTACCGCTGATCATACTAACTATACATGTGAGTTTGTATTATGTGATCCAGCAAAGTTATATACCAAATGTTTAGAGATAAGAACTTTAACCAGATCTCGGTGAAAAGGAGTCTGATAGTCTGTTTCACAAAACGTTTACATTTAAGACCTAAAGAGCTACGGTTCAATTCTTATTATATCTCTTGTGACCAGACATTCCGTAAAAGTTATAACAAATTAATTGTGTCATAAATTTGATGAAGATAAGCCGAGAGAACAAGAGCAATTTAGAATAGGTTGCTTGACAACAAACCATTTCAAGTTCTTAATGAGATGATTGAGAAAACTTCAAAATATGAGAAACTTCTGTGAATGTCCTCCTTTTTTATTATTATGGAAAAGCATCTGAATTACTCGTAGTTGAAACAATTGCAGTGATGAGGCAATTTGACAAGTGAATGAGTGATCGGAAATGAAACGGGTGTTGCACCTGCCAGGGTTATATGCTGTTGGACATCAGGTTGAAACACAATAATTAAGAGGGAATAAAAGCACACTGTAAATATCAGATAAAATACAATTAGTAGAAATGAAAACTCTAACCTTCACGAATGAGAAGGTTCCCTCTCTCATACAATAGGCATCGTCGCAAAGCACTGACTAAAAACAGCCCAGTCTATCCCGTCTGGTACTTGGCATCGACAATACGAATCTCCAAGGCTAAGCACTCCACCAGCAATTGTCAAATAGATAAGGAAATCGTGTATTCCCCAGGGAAAGGAGATGCAACCCATTGGTGTGGGCAATGTGAAAGTGGCATTAAATCATCACCCACCCGTGGGACAAGGCTCAGTAATTGTAGGAGCTCAGAGTTTCGCATATACCAGTTCTACGCATTCCAGGACTCCTGCAAACAATGCCAAATTATCTATCTGCGTAAGGATAATAATTTGATGCAGCATGCCAATGCTGAGAAGGTTGTGATCCTACGGCAGAAAGAGGGCGGGTGATGCTGCCTTAGCCAAAAGATCCGTCTGTTCATTCAATGACACACCTTATTGGCCGGAACCCAACAAAACCCTTCTTTAACTACGGCTTCACAGAAAGAAAACGCTAACGTAAAATGGAAAAACAATAGCAGAGACAAATTAAAAAAAAAAAAACGCATAAAGAGCATTGTAGAAATTACTAAGAATAACAAAGCAGTCGCTGAGAGGAGAAAATATCATCTGTAGAGGAAATAAAATCAAAGTTAGTTCTGCTGTAAAAACGGAAGAAATACCAGGAAGGGTACAGTCCAGACAGAGGAAGGAAAGACAACACCAAAGCCCATCACAGCTTCAGGCCTAGAACCATCTCCATAGAATGGAATAGAGCCCTCATGGGAGGAGGCATGTTCTTGAGAGAGACGGGAGGGGTAACTTAGAAATAAGTGAGCTCCTTTATCCAGAAATGGGTTGATGAATGATGGCGTAATCTATCACGCGCTCAGTATTCAAAGAGATATGTGCTCAGAAATTGATGGAAAGGATTATGTTAGGGGCTACATGGAGAGGTAAAAAAAAAGAATCCTGGATCAGGGAACAGACAAAAGCAGGAAATATAATCACTATATCGAAAAAGCACAAATGAACTTGGTCAGGTTACAATGTTCATGAAACAGTCGATGGACAGCCAGGCTAACTGAGTGACAACACAAAGATGGAGTGAGAACGATAGGCAGAGAGAGGACAAGATGGCTTTGGAAATTTCGGAGATTCGCTGTGACTAAATGGAACAAGCTAACAGGCAAGAGGTATGAATGGATCGATTCAGGCAGATGATGATGATGATGATGACGGTGATGATGACGATGATGATGACGATGATGATGTTTCTGCTACACCAACGTATCTCTCCTGGTTCAACATTCCACAACAAAAAACTTTTAAATGTACTTACCCTATCATAGAGGCAGGCAGGTGTCAGTACCAGATGGAAGATTAATATTATCGTGCCGTGTGTGTGTGTGTGTGTGTGTGTGTGTGTGTGTGTGTGTGTGTGTGTGTGTGTGTGTTTTATCAAGCAGAGAGCTATGCAAGGCATCTTAACTCCTACACTACACTCTGTCCCAACATCCCCATGCCTAACAGTCCTATCGTCACAGCCTCATTGCCACTCCTCTCCCTCCTGATCCGAGTAACAAATCAGTGTTTCAACTCTGCACATTTGTCATGCCTGGGATTGAATTTACTGGAAATTGAGGGATAGGGTAAAATTTCTGCTTTCTTGACAAGCTGCTGCAAAGTTGGATAATATAACCAAGAAAGTGCATCACAGGGTGCAACACCTTGGTGCTTCAACTGAATTAAGAACTGACCCTTTGATTTGTCGCATGGCGTAGATCTTCAAATGATTGTTCATATAATCTACCTATCTATCTATCTATTGCCAGATACCTTAATCCCTTATATGGGGTGGCCACAAACAAATCACCTCCAAGTCACCCTGTCCCCCACCATTTCACCGTTCTGCTCCCAATTCACACACCCCTTTCTCATATACCTCTCCACTCCATCTCTCCACCTCATCCTCGACCTTCCCCTCCCTCTCCTCCCCTCCACCTCACTCACATACACTCTCCTCGTCAGTCTCTCGTTCTCCATCCTCTCCACATGGCCAAACCACCTCAGTGTGTTTCTCCTGACGCTGCCTATCACATCCACATCCACACCACAACACTCATTCACATCGTTATTTGTCAGTCTGTCTCCATAGGCTCCCCTCAGATAACTCATTTCCACTGCTCTCACTCTTGTGTCCTTCCAACAACGTCCAAGCTTCACTTCCATACGTTAGAGTTGGTATCACACTAATGTCATGTAATAACTTTTTCACTTCCATGCTCACTTTCAAGAAACCAGCAACATTTCTTCCTTGTTGTACCCATTCAAGCGCTTCACCATCCAAACATCCATCCTTACTCATCACACTACCCAAGTACTTAAACGTACTCACATTTTCCATTTCCTCATGATCCAGCTTCACTGTACATTCACTGACTTCGCCTCTCTCGAAGACCATAACTGTACTTTTCCCTACATTCACCTTTAGATTCCATTTCTTATACACTTTCCCAAACTCATCCACCAAGCCTTGCAGCTACCCTTCGTCTTCACTTAGCAATACAGTATCATCTGCAAACAACAGCCCAGGGAGTTACCAAACACTGCCCTCTATCAACAGGGCCACTCCAACACCCACTGCCCTACCTTGTATCTCTTTTATAAGCCCATCCATACACAGATTGAACAACCATGGAGACATGACACGTCCCTATTTCAACCCAACCCTCAAGTACTGTAGAAAAACTCACTCAGTTCACTATCCACACACACTGCAGCCTTAGCACCCTCATACATACTCTTCACAGCATTCAGCAACTTCCCATGTACTCCATTTATTCTTAGTACTTTCCACAATCCTTGTCTATCCACCCTTTCATATGCTTTCTCCAAATCCATGAACGCCGCAAACAAATTCTTTCCCTTCTCTAGAAACTTTTCCACTAAAGATCTAAGAATGAATATCTGATCTACACAACCTTCATAAACCCTCCCTGTTCTTCTCCAACTAATTCCTCTGTTATTTCCTTAACTCTGTCAATAAATGTCCTACCGTATACTTTTCCTATTACACTAAGAAGACAAATGCCCCTATGATTACCACACACTTCTTTTTGCCTTTCACTTTGTAAAAGAGAATAATTATACCTGACGTCCAATCCTCCAGGACTCTACCTTCCTCCCAGGCCAATCTACACATCTTCCACATCCATTCTACTGCTAGCTCCCCCCCATGCTTCAGCATTTCATCACACACTCCATCAATTCCTGGGGTTTTCCCTAATTTAACTTTCTTTATTGCTTCCACAATGTCCATTCTACTGATTTCTTCCTGTCTTCTCACCTCCCTCCTTCTCCCAACCATCCTGCAGCCACTTATTCTCACATTTCATTCTTTCTCTATGTTCAAGAATTCCTTAAAGTGTTCTCTCCATCTTTTCACTTTTTCTTCCTTCTCAACTAGTAATCTACCATTTTTATCTTTCACTCCCCTACTAACTTCATTGCCACCCTGTCTAACTCTCTTCACCTCTTTCCAGAACATTTTATTACATTCCTTTCACTTGACACTCAAATTCCTTCCAAATTCTTCATCCACTCTCTTCTTACTCTCTCTTACTAATCTTTTCACCTCTCTCTTCCTTTCTACTTATAACTGTCTCTTCCGTCTTTCATTTTCTTTCATGCCCCTATTTCTCATCGATTCATTATATGCTTTCTTCTTTTGTGCCACAGCCTGCCTCACCTCTTTATTCCACCATCCTATTCTTTGCACCCCTTTTTGTCTTCTCTTCACCCAACATACCACCTCACATGCTGCACATATTTCTTCTGTGAATATCTTGCACACACCTTCAACGTCTCCTATCTGCTCCAGTTCATATTTACTCAGTCGTTCCTCCACTTCTCTCTTATATTGTCTTTTTCTCATCCTTTTGTAACCTTTCCACTCTCCTTGCATATACTCCTTCCTCCCTTCCTTCAATTCTTATATTTCTCCATTTTACTTGGACCTTGATTCTGACTACCACTTGGTGGTGGTCAGAAAGTCCTCTCCCCCAGCCTCTATAAGCTCTTGCATCCATGACACATCTTCGCATCCTTTTATCCACACACACATGATCAGTCATTGCCTTCCTTTCATTCAGTTCACCACCCACCCTTCTCATCACTCGCCATGTATACCTGTGGATCAGTTTGTACCTGAAGAGGGTATTGGCCATCACCAACCCCCTCCCGGCACAAATGTCTACTAAAGCACTGCCATTCTCATCAATCTCAACAAGCACACTCCACTCACCAACTACTCCATCCACCTTCACATTCCCTACTTTACAATAATTCATATCTCCAATCAAAAACACTCTCTCATTCTTTTCAAACTTTTCCATGCACACTTCCACATTTGCCCAGAACTCTTATCTCACTCTGCTTGCACGATCTTGCCTTGGCGTATGCACGCATACAATCGCCCACATTTGTAGTCCACCTTTCAGTCTTACCCACACAATCCTTGAGTCAACTGATCCATATTCTCTTATATTCTCCTTCCATCTTTTACTCACAACAATACACACTCATTCTTTTGCTCTCTCATTCTCACATACTCCTGCACACATACCCTACCCATACTCTCATTTTCACACACTTTCACTTCTCCATTTAGTTTCAGTTAATCCACATACATCCACTTTTGCACGCTCAAGCACCTGGACAATCTCTCTCTCTTTCACCTCATCATTTGCACCCCTTACATTCCACGTAGCCATCCATTCCATGTCTTTTATCCGGTTCTTGGTCGTCATCTTTGGTCAGTCCTGGTCCGAGGCTTCTTGTTTGTTTTTTTAGTTAGCTGTTTTCCAGGGAGGAGCACTAACCCTCTGCCAACCCACTTGCTGTCACGTAGGGAACACGTGTCGGTTGGTTATAAGGTTACCACCCAGTGCTGTATATGATTTCCCGGTTTACAGAAATCATTTGGCCATTCGATGTAGAGCTACCATAAAAACAGGGTACCAGTACACTAAGTGGGTGGATGATGGGCGCCCCCACCTACCACCATTACTTGTCAAAACAAGAATTCAACCAACTTTGTTTCCCAGAACTGTTTAAAATGACTTTGGTGAGTGACCCTGACATCTGACTTTTCATAGTGACCTTGACTTTCGAAAACGGAATCTTTGTAGTGGTTTTTAGGTAAACCTTTCCAAAGTTTAGTCCACACTGGAGAAAACAGATTAAAGTTGATCTTGTCA
The DNA here is from genome assembly GCF_032717465.1 of Coenobita brevimanus. Lineage (NCBI taxonomy): Eukaryota > Metazoa > Arthropoda > Malacostraca > Decapoda > Coenobitidae > Coenobita > Coenobita brevimanus. The sequence continues at coordinate 25,448,524 of NC_136984.1, forward strand.
TATGATCGCTTTTGGGCAGGACAGTTCCACGCCAACCCTCTGAAATTCCATAACTTCAGCCCCTCTCAAACTCACCCGGCTTTCTTGGAGGAAATTATGGTAAATTTTTACAATGACCTAACACTGAATAACATTGTTTCCAATTGGTTAATTATATATTTTGTTCTACTGTGACTTTGAATTAAGTCGCAAATCACTAGTTTTCGAGTTTTATACCAAACAAACCCACGCTCGAAACCTAGTGGCTGTATAGCTATTTTGTAAAAAATGATAAAAACTTGAAAATGGAATTGGAAATTCCATAAATCGCTTAAAATGAAAATATGCAGATACGAGTGAATTACAAGGCATCAACATTACCCCACCTTCACCTCACTTTCCCTAAACTAGAACCTGGTAATTCGAGCCTGACCAAAACCAATTTCCGACATTACCCTGGTCACTGATCGTTACCAGACGCAATAAAGCATCACACAAGGAGTCCATATGGACACTGGCTTTAAGTCTGAAAACTTGTGACATCCTTATCCAGACCTATAACTGGCTGTAATCGTGACCATAACCCACGAGCGAAAACAAATGGGTAGAGGCTTTGAATACACTGTATTATGGTGAGATAAAAACCCATTGTTTCTAACGGATAAAACAAAAACAAACCACCACTACATACAAATTAATACTTCACGCTCTCTCACTTCCTTGTATTTTTTCCATAGAAATATCCTGGAAGACTCTTATAAAAAAGGATGTAATGATTCTAGATATATACTGTACCTGGGAATCCGGGGTCATGGAATCATGAAAAAGTATAACTAAAGATACATCTACTTATATATCGTGTACTGTATACATTTAATATGTTGGAACGGTGAAATAAGAAATACATTAAAAATAAATGAGTAAAAGTATAAACATCCACAATTATTATGGCTCCTATGTCGTGTTAATGAAATCTGAGACTTAAGAAAAATTACTATGATATTAAAAGAGAACATTACATCATATTGTCATTAGACACAATGGAATCGTGTGATTCATTTGAACTAGTACCACTTTAACCCATGTCCTTCGGGGGGTTGAAACCGCCACATGTCCTTACGTATAAAAATTCTGAAGTTAGTCATTTTCACACATATCTCAGCAACCATACCACCTGGAACAATCGGATGACTATCAAGATACCCAACAATCCTTCCTCTTTCCAATTAACCCCTATCCACCGGCTGACGTGTATGCACGACAGGATTCGGGGCGTGGAGGGCCGCTGGTTGACTTGATATACCACACTCACCTTCCTGGCACTGTTTAAGTGTGGGCCCATTTTCAGTGATACCTACGGGGTACGTAGGACCCCCAGGTACCCTGTGGTTGCGCGGTTCAGTTTGTACTCGGCAGTGGTAGCGAGAGGTGCCATTTCATCTTCCTTGACACCATCTGATTCTGTCCCACTACATGAAGGGCCGATTGCCTTATCAATCCCCATGAAAGTTCAGCCCTTATTGCCAGGTAAAGGGCTTAGTGATAGTGCCATAGGACGTGCCCTTGACGATACTGTCTCTCATATACTCAGCACGCGTACGTCCTCTGAGGAGAAAAAAAAGCTACCACGTGGAGAGTGAGCTCTCTCGCTCTCCAACCCCTACTCGCTCTCCGACGCCAGAGAGGGCTCTCCAACTTCTCCAGGAGGAAGGGGCAGTCTATGAGAGTGATGATTTCGGCGATGAGGAGGTGCAAGATGACCCAGGACATCGGGAAAGTGACCGCAGACCTGGCGGTCATCTGCAGAAAAAAACGCAGCAGAGCCTTTGCCCCCACACTCTCACTGCCTGCTTGTGCTCCCCCACACCTCAGTCTACCACTTCAAGGGCAGAATCTCCAAAACCAGGCACTTCAGGAGTGGTATGAGTACTGAGCAGGTGTGTGGGGAAGTGTAAACAGTGTACAGCAGTGCAGAAGTTTGTGTATTTTCATAAATGAGTGAAATGTGTGATATTGTAAATGAATTATAGAAAGTGCTAAGATATAAGTCAAGTGCATATAAGTGATTTATAGTAAGTGCAATACAGGAGTTGATACTGTTTATTGGATATTGGTTAGAAAATTATTGGATATACCTTGAGTTTGCCTACCTGTTATCTGAAAGAAAACCATTCATGAGTGGGCCACAGTGAACAATACCTGCTTCGGTATACCTAAATTATTTCACTCAATACTCAGGGGGATTGTGCTAAATATGAGCATCAGTGTATCTGTGATGTGAAGTACAAATAATGTTAGTTGTGTAAAACATTTATATGATTTTCACTATAACCCTGATCAGTACAAAGCAGTCTGATTTACAGTACAAATAATTACCTCATACTCTACGATAATGCGTGAAAGAGCAACAGCATTTACTTGTCAAAGTGCAATTACCCGTAATCGTGATGTAAAGAGCAGTTCTAAGTGTCTTAGTAAAGGAGAAATATGATTATTTATGGAAGAAGTGAGTACAGAAAAACGACGAGATATTTCTTTTCCCACACACCTGCGGGGTTTAGTGGCATGGTGGTGCGGGCGGTAAATCCTTGGGTGAGCCACATGAACCGGGTGATGACTCATTTTCACGGTGGTGAGTAAGGAGTAGAAAAAACGAGTGGAATAGTCCGCATTCCAAGGATGCACGGGCAGTGTTACAATCACCATACCAATCAGTGCTACCAACGCTAGCCGGCTGGGCCAATGCCATGGTTAGTGGCCTGCGCTTGGAGCAGTGCGCCAAAACAAGGAAAACACTCGTTTTCAACTCATCCTTACTCATCGACGGGACCACTTGGAGACCTCGGGATACCTTCACTGGAAAGAAGAAGAGTTGGTGAGTATTACGAACTTTCATTGAATTCTCTAGCTATTATAATTTGGCAGATATAAGGGTTTGAAGTAAGAGTATTTTTTCCAAAATCTCGGAAATCGCCCGCAGGGAGGAGTGTGCTGCGGCCGGGAACCCCCCGGCGGCTAAGGGTTAAAGTTTCCTGAGTCCACTAGCTGGAGTTGTTGAGGAGCACGGAGGTGAATGATAGAGGTAACTTTTGCCTGTTCAAGAGGCTGTGTTCAGATGCTCAAGGTAGCTGAAGTCTTTGGCTGGTTGCCGCGTGCCGCTCTCTTGCATTGATATGCTGCTTCCCAACACATTTCCCCAGCTGTGAAGCAAGTCTCATTCACTTTGTACTCATGAAAAAACTTACCAGTTCGCTCGTTTTCTAGCCACTCCAGTGTAACACTGTGCCCGATAGTATACAGGGGATAATAATCTTACGAATAAAATTCCCTGACTGGAAAATCATGCTTTTTTCTAAAATCACTTAATTTCAAACTATATCATTTTTATAACAGTGTGCACACCGCCTACTGTGCTAAACACGTATTATTCTATAAATCCCTTACGGTAATACTAAACTAAATCATTATGAACAATCAGTTAATTTCTTTTCATGCTATGTACTAACAAAATCACATAATCGCTTATATATACGGTTTATTATTATTTTAGAAGTCAGTATTTTTAAATACTATAAACACACGTCACTGTCTGACGTGTATATAATTATACTCGTTCCTATCGTAAAAACATACACGTCACTGCCACAAACATAATTTTATCTCGTCAGTTTCGTGAATTGCACGTCACTGACATACACTTCTTTGCACGTCACCTGCTACTCGCACGCCACCTACGTCACTGTCGTAAACTATATACAAACTTCATTCTCGTAAACTCTTTACACTGTGGGAGCGAAAATCTTGGTGGAAAATCAGTTTCGCCCAGGGAGGGCAGCTATGAGGTTAAAGTAGAGAGGGTGGCGAGGCATCGTACGAGAGGAGGGGAGCCAGGATGGTGCCACGTTCTCTGTGTGATAAGTCACGTATGTCGATGACGACTTATGCCTCAACAGAGGAAAGACTAGTACGTCCAATTCACGCCTTGTGACACTATCGTTAAGTTTCTTTCTTGGGCGCATTGGTGGTGGTGGGGGTAGGATTGAAGAGGGGAGAGATGGTGTGCCGCTAACAGGCAAACAAGGAACTAAACTATTTTACTATGTGAAGTTATGACTACAAAGGCAACTGCGAGACTGACGCTGCCTGATATCCATTCAGCTGACACTTGACACCATATTTATGGACACGTTCTTCAAATTACGGTGTAGCAGCTGAGTGCGTGATACCTTGTGACCCAAAGGGACAAGAACCCCTCATTCATCACGTGATACCTTGTGACCCGAAGGATGAGGGTTATTCGGTGAAGTTATTCGAGGTGTTTAGATGGTTATGAGAAAATTAATATTTCCCCCTAGTGGTTATATATCAAAATTATCACAACCTGCTTGAATTGCTAACATAGGCGGAAGTGTGTAACCGTTTGTAGTCATGCCTTTTGATGTATAGCCAAACTTTCTCCCTGTTCCTAGCTGTTGTTGATTTTCAGTCTTTCTGTTATGCTGTTATTTGAGTAGAATGGTTGGTAAAGGTCAAAGGCAACTGCAGTCGACATTAGAAATCCCATTATCGCCAGAGATGAGTTTTACAGGCCATTATGTACCACAGTGTGGCCACAGTGCTGATAGAGAAAAACTTATTTGAAAACTTTTCCCGACTATTTATACCTTTTTTTATGTGTCAGACTCTGGGCAAAGGCTTAAGGGCCTAATTCCCAAGTCCCTGTAGTCCTCCTTGGGGCCCAGTAGTCCTCCTACATTTCCACATGTCTCCACTTCGGCGCTAACACTCACCATCCATATTGATTACATGCTGGGGCTGTCTCATAAAGGACTGGAGTACTGGTATTAGAGGAGGTACTTTTATGACATGTCGGCTAGTCATCTGGTAGATCAGAAAAGTATGCTTTTTAAGAAATTCAAATCCTTAAACTGTTCCCTCTCCCAGCCGGGATTCGAACCTGGGCCCATTAGAACTGCAGGCCGCTCTCTACCGATTCTGCCACCGCCTTCCCCTGATCATACTTTGGTAAAAAAGAAAAAAGATAAACGATAAAGGAACAGATGTATATGACTGTGGAAATATTTTGGTCATAGTTTTATTAACAACCTGTCTATGCATTTACCACATAGCTTTTAAAATATAGATGCATAATATGTTCACCTACTTCAGTGTCAAAATGTTCCTGTCAGTGCCACATTGTTTTGAAAATCACCATGTAAACATTCTGTAGGAAAAAAAAAAATGTAATTAATTTGTGAAGGAGAAAAACTGGAAAAGAAACTCATCATTTAAAGGTAAATCATGAAAAATGGTAAGATGCTATAATAGGTAGTGGTGTACCCAGTTGGTAAGTGTCTGGGTGCACTCTGGGGATCACATTATGAAAGTTAAATAGAGGAAATTTACCCGTATTGCATGAAACAGTCTCTGGTGGTGCTGTATGGATTGATGCCTATGGCACTTTGAGCCCGGTAAGTTGTGTGGCATTAGCTGATACCATTGGATGCAAATGGTTATCATGCTCAATATGATAGTAAAATGCCCGTACAAGCTTCATGATCAGTGTGATGCTTGAGTATTTTATATTTCACAAGGATTGAAGGGATCGTTACTTCATCGTTGAAACATACACTAATTTTCGGGGCCTTGGAAACAAACCTTCGGTATTGAAGTGGCATGCAAGTTCCTATATTATTTAAAAAAAAATCTAAGCCACATGACGCAGATTAGGCGTGTCTGTCATTCTTTTTTTCACTCTGTTATGTGGGATGCAGGATGAAAAGACCTACTTACCATAAGCCCTCTGGAAAAGACAGTCATAAAATAGGGAGCTGCATTCCAACGTACAATCCATACGGCCATCAGACCGAGATTTATTGCCTACAAAAGGGTCATTAAGGTGGATAATAAATGGTTCAAGAGTACGCCCCACATCCAGAGTACATCCAGGTCCCCAATTGTAGTAATAAGAATAAAAAGCAATGGGGAAAAACATCGACTTCAAGAGTGTGTCCCGACTGAGACAGGTAAGGGTTAAAAAATCTTATGTGCCGAGGAACCAGGTGAAGGTGTAGCTGGGGTAATGAGAGCACGGGCAGTGTTCATTACCTTTTTGAGCTTAAGTTGTGCTTGTGGTGACTTGTTAATACATTAATAATGACTCGTGTGTTTTCCAAAGGCTTACCAGAACACATAGAATTAATAACAATGTGAAAATGCAAAACATTAATGTGACTCATTATATTTTTTACCTGCTATATGGACTTAATAATTCAAAAATATGGCTCAGATCCCCTTTCACTGGGAAGCCTGTGAGGCAACATGGGTGAGTGTTAGTGAAGGATGAAAACCCTCTCATCATCAGGATGGACACGAGACGATATAATTCACCCAAGAGTAAGTCACAAGAGTCCGACATTTGCAGTGCTGACGTTGTTAACTGTCTCATGATCGGAACACCTCGAGTGCTACGTTGCAGCTAACGGGAGGTGCATTTACCCAGCTGAGGATGTCATAAGGGGGCTAAGTGTACTAATACAGCCATCATATACTCACTAATGTTCAGGCCATTCCTAGCATTTAATACCGCCAGTGTCATAGGATTTGATTTCCACCTTCACTTCGATGACATTTTTTTTTTTACACAAGCGATCCTGATATGTAGACATGTGGAGTCACATGGAGAGACAGACTGACAAATGAGGAAGTGAAGGAGAGTTGTGGTGTGGATGTGGATGTAATAGGACGCGTTAGCATAAACACACTGAGGTGGTTTGGCCATTTGGAGAGGATGGAGAGCAAGAGACTGACGAGAAGAGTGTATGTGAATGAAGTGGAGGGCGGGGAGAGGAAGGGGGAGGCCAAGCATAAGATGGAGGGATGGAGAGGAGAGGTATAAGAGAGAGGGGTTTGTGAGCTGGGAGCAGGGCAGTGAAATAGCGGGGAAAAGGGTGACGTGGAGACGATTTGTTTATGGCCACCCCTCACGGGATTAAAGAGTCTGGCAATAGATAGAGACAGATTCTAATGTTACTTTCGGGATAGGGTCTAGCCATGAAAAGTTAAGCTATATATAAACCCTCAGAATCGATGTTGAACCGATTCTTTTTTTTTTTTTTTTTTTTTTTTGCAAAGGAGTTAGAACCAAAGCCCAGAAGCCCGTAAGGTTGTTCCCTCCAAGAAAAAAAAAAAGATGAAAGCCAAATTCAAGACCTGTACAATTCATTATGCCTGGACACACTGCTTTTGAAAGATTGGAGGTCATTGGCAGTAGGAAGTGCAGACAGAGAAAGACAGTTCCAGGTCTGACCTGTTGCGTACTTGAAGGACTAGGAGTAACAGTTATCTCTTGCATTAGGGTACTGGATAGCAAAGGAATGATAGTTTGTTGCTAGACGGTTGCTACATGCCCACCATAGTGGCAGAGGGATGCAGCAGACAGTTCAGAGGAGCAGTTACCACTGAAGTAGCGATAGAAAAGAGATAAAGACACAAGAGTGCAGCGATGATACAGAGGTTGAAGGGTGCTAGTAAGAGGAGGTGAGTTAATGAGACGAAAAGCCTTTGACTCCACCTTGTTGGGCATACCTGTATGTGGGGAGCCTCTTTACACACTAGAGTTGTACTCTACACAGGGATGAATAAAACCCGTGTACTAAGTCAACAATTGTCAAGGGTAAAGGAGGCACGGAGTCAGCTTGGTACACCTAAACACTTGGGGGCAGATTTTACAGGATAAGTAAGATGAGCTTTCCAAAATAAATACCAAGAGAATGAAACCCCAAGGATGTTTAAAGATGATGGAAGATTGAGATGGATATTGTTAAAAATTAGAGGATACTCGTGTCGAAAATTTTGACAGGTTGAAAGATGTAAGAACTGAGTTTTTGAAACACTAAAAACAAGATTTCTTTTACCCCAGTCAGAAATATGAGTCAATTAAGATGTTAGAAGTGCCCTACCCTCATCCCTTGTTTGCTGAATTAACTGCTGAATTGGACACTGTGGGATGCAAATGTAAAGTGAAGAGTGGACTCATTAGCATGTGAGTCTGAAGGGTTACATGTACAACATCAAGGTCATTGATGAATAGAAGGAAGAGGGTTGGTGATAGGACAGAGCCCTGAGGAACACCATTGTTGATAGCTCTAGTAGAAGAACAGTGACCGTTTACAACAGCAGCTACAGAACGACCAGAAAGGAAGAGAGAGTTGAAGACACAGAGAGAAGAAATGAAACCGTAAGCAGGCAGTTTGGAAAATAAACATTTATGCCAGACTCGAACGAAAGCCTTTGAGATGTTTAGTGCAATGACAATGATTTCGCCAAAGTCCAGAAAGAAGGATGACCAGGAATTTAAGAGTTAGATAAGAAAATCGTAAGTGGAGCGTCCCTGGCGGAACCCATACTAACGATCGGAAAGAAGGTTGTGATAGGAAAGGTCTGTCTATCCAGCTATTGGCAGATGCCTTAATGCCGTAAGGGGCAGCCACAAATAAATCACCTCCATGTCACCCTTTCCCTTGCCATGTCGCTGCCTTTCTCCAGCTCACATACCTTTCTTTCATATATCTCTTCACTCCATCCTTCCATCTCATCCGTGCCTCCACCTCTCTCTCCCCCCCCCTCCTGCATCTCACTCAAATACACTCTCCTCGTTAGTCGCTCACTATCCATCCTCTGCATGTGGCTGAACCACCTCAGTATATTTCCTCTAACGCTTTCTGTCACATCCACGTCCATACCAAAACTCTCCTTCATTTCCTCATTTGTCAGTCTGTCTCCATTGAACTCCACATCCTCCTTTCAAGTAACTCATTTCCACTGCTCTCACACTAGACTTGTGTCCTTACAACATGGTCCAAGTTTCGCTTCCAAATATTTGTATCGGTTACACAATACTGTCATGCATCGACTTTTTTACTTCCATGCTCACTTCCCTGTTTCTTATCACTGCTTTCAAAGAACCATCAACCTTTATTCTCTTTTGTTCCCTTTGAAGCACTTCATCATCCAAACGTCCTTCCTTATTCATCACACTACCCAAGTAGTTTAATGCACTCACATTTTCCATTTTCTCATCATCTGACCTCATAGTGCATTCGTTGACAACATTTCTCTTGAAAACCATAACTTTACTCTTCCCAACATTCACCTTTAGATTCCGTTTCCAACACGTTCTCACACTCTTTTACGAAGCCTTGCAGTTCCACTTTATCTTCACTTAGCAATACAGTATCATCCACAAACAACAGAACAGGAAGTCTCCAAACTTTGCTGTCTCCCATTACAGCCGCTCCAACATCCACTTCCCTACCTTGTATCTCTTAAATTACCTCATCCATATACAGATTGAAGAACCATGGAGACATCCCTGTTTCTATTCGACATTCAAATGAGAAAACTCAGTCAGTTCACCATCCACACGCACTGCGGCCTTGGCACCCTCATACATACTGTTCACGGCATTCAACAGTTTCCTTTTTAATCCATATTTTCTTAATATTTTCCACATTCCTTGGCTATCCACTGTCTTATGTTTTCTCCAAATCCATGAAGGCCACAAACATCTTCCTTCCCTTCTCTAGAGACACTTCCACTGAGGACCTAAGAATGAATTTCTGATCTACACAACCTCTTCCCATCCTAAAATCTCCCTGTTCATTTACTAATTCCTCTGATATTTCCCAGACTCTGTCAATAATTATCTTGCCATATACTTTTCCTATTACACTAAGAAGACAAATTCCCCGGTCATTAGCCAGAATTCTTTCTCCCCTTTTCCTTTGTATATGGGATTGATTATATCTGACTTCCAATCCACCATTACTTTACCTTCCTCCCAGGCCAATCTGCAAATCTTCCGTATCAGTTCTACTACTATCTCTCCTCAAGGCTTCAGCATTCTACCACCCACTCCATCAATTCGTCGGGCTTTCCCCATTTTGACTTTCGTCATTGCGTCCTCTATTTCCATCCTACTGATTCCTTCCTCCCCTCTCACCTCCCTCCTTCTCCCAGCCATTTTTTTCTTGGATTACTTTCATTCTCTATGTTCACCAATACCTCAAAGTGTTCTCTCCATCTTCTTACTTTTTCTCCCTTCACCACTATCAGTCAACCATTTTTATCTTTCACTCCCATACTAACTTATTTATCACCCTGTCTAACTGTCCTTACCTTCTTCCAGAACAATGTTTTACATTCTCTCCACTTTATACTCAAATTCCTTCCAGTTTCCTCATACACTCTCTCCTTACTCTATCTCACTAATCTTGCAACCTCTCTCTTCCTCCCAGTATCTAACTTTCCCTTCCAACTCTCAACTTTGTTAAGAATAAATTCGAAATCTTTTGAAATACAGACTGGTAAAGCAACATGGCATAGTTAGAGGGCCAGGAATGGTCACCCTTCTTTGGAACAGGCTGAATGAGGGCAAACTTCCAGCAGGAAGGAAAGATACAAGGTGACAGACAAAGACAAAAGACTTTGCCTAGGCAGGGAGTAAGCACAGAAACACAGTTCTTGAGGACAATAGGAGGGACCCCAACAGGCCTATATGCTTTGTTAGTATTGAAACCAATGATAGCAGAAACCACATCAATTGAAATAATTTTAATGTCAGTCATGAGGAAGTCAGAGTGAGGAAGTGAGGAAGGAGCAGCACCGGAACTGTCTAAGGCCGAATCAGGTGAGAAAGTCTGAACAAAGAGTTCTGCTCTTATCAGTAGATGAAACAGGTACAGAGCCATCAGAGTGAAAAAGAGGAGGAATGGATGATGGTGTAAAGTTCTTACAAAGGTTTCTGGCAAGGTGTCAGAAGGAGCTGGAAGAAAGGGAGCTGGCGAAATCAGAGTATTTAGTACATATGGAATTATTTTTTGATGAGCGAAGAACTTGCCAGAAGGAGCGGGAAGAAAATGAATTGAAGAGATCAGAGCATTTAGTACAAATGAAATCATTTTTAGCAGGGCAAAGAACAGACTCTGCACAATTCTACGCAAAAACATAAAAGAGTTGCAATTTTGGAAGGGTTGGTCTCGGTACCTTTTGTAGGCCCTCTCCTTGTTGTGGACAGCATTAGAAGAAGTGTGATTTAACCTTTTTTTTTTTTTTTTGGGGGGGGGGAGGGGGACGGGGGCATGGGCCATTAGTCAGAGGATAAGTGAAAGGAATGTATACTTCCATGCCCATGAGAATAACCTCCATAATGCGCAAGTCACACTCAGATGGCTCTAGGCCATGGAGGCAGTAATCATTCAAGGGAAAGTCAAAGAAGTATTGTCTGAGTGCCTCCCAAATAACAGCTTTCAAAGTGTCACAGCCGCTGCTTCTTGTGAGGGTCCACAGGCCTTACTGGAATGGTAGGACAGGTCCAGGGGATCAGATTGTTACTGGAGGAACCCAACGGATAGAGAAGATTAAGCAGAAGGCTTAGTTGTAAGGAAGAGGTCAAGTATCTTGGAACTCTCTCCAAGTACGTGAAGGATCCAGGTAGGGTGTTGTACAAAGTGCTCTAGGATATTAAAGATAGAAAAAACAAATGTAGGCTTGTTCACCAGGGGAATCGGTAAATGGAGAGGAGCGCGAAAGGTAGTGGTGACCACTGAAATAATCTTGAACGGAGATTTCAGAGAAAGAAGTTGATAGGATGTGTTCCATCTTAGAAGTAAGGTACTCGAAGAATTTTCCATAGTCAGTAGTATTAGGGGACAAGTAAACAGCACAGATATAATTAGTTAGAAAATGACAGGATAGTCGAAGCCAGAGAGTAGAGAATTCAGATGATCCAAGTTCAAGAACACGAGAGCTCGATATGTTGTTGCGTACATACACACAACAACCACTTTTCACTTTGAAATAAGTATAAAGTAGGAGGATACAGAGAATGGTTTGCTATCAGTCGTCTCAGACAGTTAAGCCTCTGTGAAGAAGAAAAGGTAAGGTTTCGAGGAGGAGAGGTAGTGTTGAACAGAAAGTTAGAGGAAAGGCCGCGAATGTTGAAGAATGAAGTGAGTTAGACACTGGTTCCAGGTATCTCGCTTGGTCGTCGCTGGGAGAAGGGTGGATGGTGGGAGCATTTATGGTCTCCCCCCTTCCCCCTCAAAGATTCCAAGGCTTGATGCTGAGACGCCATTTTTAACAAAACTTTGAACTAGGAGTGTAGTGTGTAACGTGCATGCATGTACTCGTAGTTTGTTGTTGACAGAGGATCTTGTATTAGAGAGCATGCTGCCCGTGTTACTGAAACACTGAAAGGTTCTGCAAAAAGGTATGGCCTGGAGCAGGTTCCAAGGGCTGATGAAAGGGAAACTCCAGCTCTCCCTGTCGTCAGCTTTCCATCCACCTTGGGTGTACCGCCCTGCTCAGATAGCGCTACAATCTGCCTATTGGCAGGAAGAATACGTAAAATACACCAAATACGCCATATAGTTTAAGAGGCAGACATGACCATGACTGAGTCCGGTAATGTCAAGAGATTTCGGAAACACTATTTTCCCTGTTTGGTTTCATAATACTGTAGATTTTCCAAAGAGTATAATATAGCCACTTATAACACAGTGAACAGTTGGAATATATGTTTATAATTCCCTTCCATTTGTTTGCCGAGTATACTGCTGGTTAACATAGACAAGGGTAAATAAAACGATTCCAGAGGACTACAGAGGACTATACTGCTGAGCGAACAGAGACAATAGGTAAATATTCGACAGAGTCACTGTACTTTTGAGTGAACAGAGACAAGGGCTAATTATTATACAGAATGACCATACTGCTGAGTGAACAGAAACAAGGGCTAATTATTATACAGAATGACCATACTGCTGAGTGAACAGAAACAAGGGCTAATTATTATACAGAATGACCATACTGCTGAGTGAACAGAAACAAGAGGTCAATATTATATAAAATTCTACAGGATAACTGGGCCTTACCAAGAACCAACCATCTGATTTATACCTCATAGCCAGCCTAGTCTTTACATTTCATTCTTGCTACTTTCAGACGATTTTGATACAGCCTAGGAGTTTTCCCGAGTTGTGAAGTGAAAGGGCTGTAACTAACCCCTCCTGAAGTAAGTAAAAACGACCGCCATGGGGAGAACGGTATAAAAATAGCATAATTGGCTTAAATGGTTCACTGAATCTCGTGGAGTCGGCATTAATCCGATATTGTTTCTTACACTGAGACAAAAGTGAACGAAAATCGAGTTAAAGTGAGCTTAGGATGAACCTGAACTTCCTTAGCCTAATTATGCGAGTCCTCAAAAGAAGATGGAATTGGGCATTTTCAAAGGGTAATAAAGGGCACGGACCTATCACATTAGCGACTATGAACGACAGGCGGAGGGCGATACTCTAATTATCCTTCCAGCAAAGTCTCTTGCACAGGAATTCCTTTGCACGAATGGGTTAAATCTCTCAACACAAGGATAACTTTTATGTATAATTTAGGTCGTTTGCAAGTGATTATACTGTACCTGTTCAGGATAGACTTACCTAACTGGGGAGGTCATACGCAGCTGTTGTTAATCCCTTCAATACAATAGTCTTTTCTAGTTTGGTTAGATTGGCTGTCTCTATCCGGTATAATTAAGAAAATGTTACCATACTCCCGTGAAATAAAAGTTTCTACTGAAAAGTTTTACATGGCGACGAATGCAGATGAAGATATGGACCAAACTGGGCACTGAGTATTTTGCGACTCGTTTGGGTTCTAGGTGTGACTTTTAGTGTGCTCAGACCGGACCTCAAGAGAAATTCGATATTATAGTGATCCCTGAGCTCTTACAAATACTAAGCAAAACTCTTACTTAGAGAAGAAAGCAGAAGTTTGAGGTGAGGTGATCAGAGAAGCAGCTTGTATGAGGGGCTTAAGAGAAGGTTGTATTTGACCTCCACTGCTGCTGCGTCTGTACCTGGTAAGGAACGGTGCACGAATGGACTCTCCCACCCTTCCATATATTACTGAACAGCTGTGGCTGCAAGGCAGTGGGGGGGGGAGGGAAGGGGAGTGGAGTTGTGGCTGATTTGCCCTTCCTCTTACCCCCTCCCCTCCCCACACACGGTGAGTCATATTCAGATTGACACATGCATCGCGACATTTATATACGGAATATATATATATATATATATATATATATATATATATATATATATATATATATATATATATATATATATATATATATATATACCCCTCCACAATATGTCTACTCCCAATGTATATATGTCCCCCCCCCAATGCATACATGCCCCCACTAACTTTGCTAGGTCAGCATGCTCTCCCACGCCTGAAGACGGCGTTATTGCATCAGTTCTTAGCAGACAGCCGACACGGGTAGACTGTTTTACTGTGAGGTTGTAATAAACTCCTTATCTAGTTGTTTGTACACGGAGTTTCTATCACCAAAGGATTGCAAGTTACTTTTGGTAGCAGCAGTGTTTCGAACCATCACATTCTGACCACCTCCTTGGATTTTTAGTGATACAACAAGATACACGACGTCTCGCATCTGCCAGCCTCTCCCCTTCCTCCGTGCCTCTATACCTTGGATGTGCTTTTCGAGTGTACCATTTTTCTCGCCAGTGCTCACCTCTCAAACAACCGCACGTGTCACCGTCGCCGACCTACGCACCTGTTGCACCTGTTCCCAGCACCTGTTCCGGACTCATCATAGCTCCTGCCCCCACGGTGCCACTTATCACTGTCTGCCCGCTGTCTGCCCACCACCATTCTCTGCATTTGCAATTCACCAGCTCTACACCTGCCTTGCGCCGACATCTGCCTCACCACCCACCACCGGCCTCCGCCGTCGCCCGCATCTGGTCTGCATTATGGAGCCTCCTAAGACCGCCACTCCCTGCCGGTGATTCATCGCGGCGTCTCCTCTCCTCTCCGCCCAGCTGTCTCTACCCCACAGCCCAGCCCCGCCCCGCCCCACCCCAGCCCAGCTACGCCCAGCCACCCTGCACGTCATACCTCTCGACACTCCCGTTTCTACTGTGTAACTATAGTATATCTTTCCTTTCTATAGAGATTATCCTCGATTTTCTCTACAGATTGGTTATTGTAAATATTCCATCTCATTTCCATTGCCCCATTTTCATCTTCACCTACGTTATTTATTATCCATCTCATCCTTCGCATTTTATTTAAACCATCCATGCCCGCACCTTCATTCATTTTCACACCTAGTGTATTCCATTCTCTCATTGTTATTTATACATTTCCACCTACGTATCCATCTTCATCCTTTCATCTTCCATTGCCGCATTAAATGTCATACTTTCCACGTCAACCGCTTACCACCCGCCCTCTCGACCCAGAAACATCATCTGCTCATACCCCGTCTGCCGACTCTAACACAATCACTCATTTACGAAGTGGCAAAGAGTACCACCGCCCTGTACCTGAGACTCCCGTTTCACTTCCCGCAGAATCACTTACTACCCGTCCTACCCTCGTAAACCCAGATACTTCCTCCTCTACTCCTGCCTCTACTCTCCCTTCTTCTTCCTCTACTCCTTCCACTGTCGTTACTTCTCCTGCCTCCCTTCATACCCCGTCTTCCTCGTCCTTAACTGCCACTGCCTTCTCTCTCTCCCACACCTCTCCTCCCGCCACTTCTGCACTTCCAGCCATGGCCAACCCTCCACAGTCTATCTATCTCGACGATGCCAATCGTCCCAAATTTACCGGCCAGGACCCAACTTGGTCTGTCTATGATTTCCTCAGAGAAGTCGAAACTGAAATAAATAATAGACAAATTACCGAGGAATCGCTCAAAGTAGCTTACCTCCTCGGTCGCTTGCATCACGGTAAATCAGACATCGGATCCGCGATCCGTGCAGGACATTTCGATAGCATTCGTACCTTTGCTGATTTTCGTACGGAACTCATCAGCCTTTGTTGCCAGCATTCAAATTCTGCGTCTCTCATGGGATTCATTAATCTCCTAAACCAACTAGATGAGGACTTGCGCGTCCCAGCGCAATATGCCAAGCTCCGTGAAGCTGCCGCCGCCATGAAAGCAACTAGTAGCGAGATGCTCCAATTACTGGGAGGCACGAAATGGTTAGAAGACAAGAATAGCGTTCCAATGCTTTCACTCACCAACTTTGCTGACTTAATTGGTTACCTGAGATTCCTTCACTGGCTTACTCCTAAACAGCGAGAGCTAGCCTTGGAAATCGGTTTCAATCCAGGAGATAATATTATTCAGGTCACTAAAGCCATTCATGAAAGAACAGGTTCGAACTACACGCGTCAGGGCACCACCCAACCCTTGACCTCCTCAGTCTGTCACACCTCCACTACCCCAAACCAATCTCGCTCCCGTCCCACCACACGCGGCAGACCTGCCACACATCGTTCTCCTACAGCAGGCCGTGATCAATCTAGCGCCAGACGGGACAGACGATCTTCGATTCTTTGCTGGTACTGTGGTCATCCTGGACATCGAGCATCCAGTTGCGACCGTACATACAGACGTCCACACTCCCAAACCAGACAGCGTACGCCTTCCCACTCACGTCGTCCACACTGCAAATACCACAAATCAAGCACGACTCACACCACTGAGGAATGTCGTTACCTCAACCGCCCACAGTCGGGGGAAGCGCCGCGCCCGTATCGGACCAATATTACGTAGAACCAGAAACCCAACTCTCCATCCGCCATGTAGGTCCCATAACATCCTCGGGTTTAGTCATTCTCGGAAGCAGTCATGACATACCAACGTCATTCTTCTTGGACACAGGATCTATAGTAAATCTCATCTCCGAAAATTCCTTACAAATTATTCATCGCCATCACAACCACGTCAGTTTCCTAGAACCACCAGACATTCGCCTATGTGGTGTTAACGGCTCAGAGTTTAAGGTTAAGGGAAGAGTCACCCTTGAAGTCAAACTCCACAGAGCTTTGCCCCCTATCCTCATTGAATTTCATGTCACTAATGACTTGCAGTATCCCGCAGATGCCCTTACTGGTTTCTCCACCATGGCACAACATTCCATTGCATTATTACCTGCTTGTGGTAGTATAGACATTTCTGGATTCCCGGTTTACACTATGGAATATCCCCGTCCTGTTCTTACGATCAAATCAGTCCTTCAATTACCTCTGTCCCTATCACTACCAAAAAGTCCAACCCAGCCCAAACCACCACTCTCATCATCTGAGAATACAGAGATCATTCCTTTACTGACTGCGAGCAAGGACATAAATTCCTCAATGTCTCCTGATACATCATCTCAGCCCTCGAACATGGCTCTTACATCCTCTCCCGACAACACTATCGCTGACTCAGCCATGTCTCAGTTACCTACCTCACACAGTCTGAATGATCTCCAACACGCAGAGACGAAACGTGCAGTAACGAATACGTGCACAATTTTGTTACCGCATGAGTTCACCAAAGTCTCTGTTTGTGTTCCCGGTGCGAAAGAAGGAGTCGATGTACTAACCCTACCTGAGACGTGTTGTGTGAATGGCTTGACTTATGAGTCAGCGTGGTGTACAGTCTTAGAGGACAGTTTATGCTACCTGTACTTACTCAATGTCACAAATGCTCCACTAAAACTTAAAAGTGGTGTAAAAATTGGAGACTTCCTAGTATACCCAGTGGCCGTAAAGGTGTGCCAGGATTCCTCAATTCCTACTATTCAGACTGTTGATACGCCAATCGGTGTATGTACTATTAACTCTACGGGATCTGCACCGACGCATTCACCCGATATGCTCTCACATCTCACATGCACAGATTTCCCAGAACATACGCCTCAACTCCTCGACCTTCTGACCTCGTACAGAAACGTGGTTGCCTTACCTGGTGAACCGATGGGTAGAACAGACCTTGACAAACATACGATTGAACAACTCCCAGGAACTCAGCCGATTTACATACCAGCGTATCGATTGCCTCACAGCCAGAGAAAGCAAACAGATCAAATGGTACAGAACATGTTAGACCAGGACATTATTGAACCCTCCGTCAGTCCATGGAATAGCCCACTTTTCTTAGTACCAAAGAAGGACGGCAACCTTAGACCAGTAGTCGACTATCGTAAGGTCAATTCTGTCACCGTTCCAGACCGTTTCCCGCTACCTGTCCTCACTGATTTGCTAGAATCCCTTGGTGAAAATAACGTAGTCTTTTCATCTTTAGACCTCCTCAGCGGGTACTGCCAGGTCGAAATGGAAGAGTCCTCTCGCCCAGTTACAGCCTTTAGCACCCCTTCCGGACATTTTCAGTTTAAGAGACTCCCTTTTGGTCTGAGAAATGCTCCTTCCGTGTTCATGTGACTTATCCATTCAGTCTTCAGCGGTATGATGGGACACTCTCTTTTTGCTTACCTAGATGATATCATTGTTGTGAGTAAATCCATCCCTGATTATTTTACCAAACTCCAGCAAGTCTTTGAACGCCTCCAGCTCGCATGCCTAAAAATCAATCTCAGTAAATGTGACTTCCTGCGAAAGAAAATCAAATTCCTAGGCCATGTCGTAGATGCACAAGGCATTCATACTAATGAGGATAAAACTAAGGTGATCATTAACTTCCCAGAACCTACCACTACCGACGCTGTACGAAGTTTCCTGGGCCTTAGTGGCTATTATCGTCGCTTTATCCGCGATTACGCGAAGATCGCCGCTCCTCTGACCCACTTACTCAAGCAGAATGTGCCCTTTGTTTGGACTAACGACCAGTCACAGGCTTTCCAAAAGCTAAAGACAGCTCTTGTAAATGCCCCTATTCTAACGTTCCCTGATTATGCCACACCATTCCTTCTCTGCACAGACGCCTCAGGCACTGGATTTGGTGCGGTTTTGATGCAACTAGATGAAGCATCAAGGAAGCGCGTAATAGCGTATGCTAGTCGCACCCTTACAACCGCTGAACTTAACTACAGTGTCACAGATCTCGAAGCACTAGCGGTAATCTGGTCCTTGAAACATTTCAGAGATATCGTCTATGGTTATCCAGTGCATATCCAAACAGACCACCTTCCACTATGTGATTTGTTAAAAAATCGCAACCTAACAGGTAGGTTAGCTAGATGGTCTGTCATCATCCAGGACTTTAATCCCACTTTTCAATATGTACCAGGCAAGTTGAATGTAGTTGCAGACGCACTCTCACGTCATGTAGCAGCAGCTATAACAACACTGCAGCCTGAAGAAACTGAAAACACTACACTAACGTCAGACGTTGTTCGAAACTTTCAACGCCAAGACCCCATGTGGTCCAAAGTCATTTATTTCCTAGAATCTGGCGATGCCTTGACCTTACCTACTCTGCCAGTATCACTAGATGAGTTCATGCTAGATGATGATCTCTTGTACAGGAAAACATTGCTAACAGGCAAAGATATGCCCAATCGCGAAGTACGCCAACTTGTTGTCCCCACTGCCCTGATACCAAAGGTTCTTCATATTGTTCATAATACTCCTCAAGCTTCCCATCCAGGTAAAGACCGATGCTTGTGCCAAGCACGTCTCAAATACTATTGGCCAACCATGCGCCGCGATATCAATGCCCACTGTGACTCTTGCCCCTCCTGCCACCGCCACAAAGGATCAACCAGCTTACCAGCACCTCTCTTACAATACCCAATCCCGTCACGACCATGGAAAACTGTCTCAATCGATCTCTTAAAACTACCTCTCACAGAATCTGGCACTGAGTACTTGTTCGTAGCGGTCGACCACTTCTCCCGCTACTGTGTCCTCGTCCCCCTCTCCGACAAGACCGCGAAGAGCGTTGCCCGTGCCTTTGTAGATCACGTAATTTGCCCATTCAGTACCCCTCATACCGTTCTTACTGACAACGGTACAGAATTCAACAATAGCCTTCTCGATGAGATCTGTCACCACTTTCATATCAGTAAGTGCAATGTCGTGCCTAACCATCCGGCTTCCAATGGCCTTGTAGAACGCCACAACAGTAAAATCTTAGAGTGCCTCAGACATCTCGGCTCCCATAGTTCGTCCTGGGATGACTGGATTCCCCAAGTGGCATCCTCCATCAATAGCTCCATCAATGCATCCATTGCTGAATCTCCCTTCTTCGTCCTCTTTGGTTTTGACAAGGTCCTCCCATACTCTCTCTTATCCTCAAAGCCAGAACCCATCTACAACATGGATGATTATGTTAAACTAAAATTGGCCAACGTCCAGACAATCCACCAGTATGTCCAATCCACTTTGGCTTCCTCTCAGGAGGACATGCTGCAGCGCCAACATAAGTCCGCCTCTCCTATCACTATTAATGTAGGCGATCTTGTCATTGCCCATTCCCATACGCGTTCCTCTAAGTTGGATGACAAATTTACAGGGCCCCACCGCGTCCTCACTCGACAAGGCAACAAATTTCACCTTCAGGACCTGTCCACTAGGGACACCAGATGGGTCCACGTCGATGACTTAAAGCGAGCACCCCGTGGCCTCGTGTTGGAAGAGTCACTTACACAACCTCCTGCCCCCTCTTCCCCTCCTCCCATCCTTCAGTCTACCTTGTCTCCACCTATCCCTCAGTCTCCTTCATCTCCATCTCCACCTGCTCATTCATCAACCAATCAATATCGGTCCAAACTGTGCTCTGCCCATCAACCTCTTCACGACCTCCCCCATTAACTCTACCCTGATTTTCTAGGTACGATGTTAGCGATCTCCCTGCTGGCAGTGCTGACCCTCCTGGGGTCTGGGTCAGGTCAGGACAATGGTGGAGTACGTCCCGGGGCCTTGGTCGGCTCAGGAGGCGAGGTAATGCTTATCGACGACATCGCCTCTTTCCACTACGATCTTGCGCCCCTGGCCGACGTAGTCATTGCCCTACCTGCCTACATGCACCAGCTCCACGGAATCAGGAACCATCTCACGGCCCTCGTGGGGACACAACCCAAATGAGTATCTCTATAACCTTTTCCTCCCACTCTCCTGGCAGTTGCAATACATAAGTAACAGATTCACTGAGCTCAATGACACATTTTCCATTCAGACACCCGTGGGTCGTTCTCTTGTGAAACGAGGTCTCTTCGACTTCGGCGGTGAGATTCTGAGTGGCTTGTTTGGCGTTGCTACAGCCCGTGACATTTCTGGCTTCAAATCTGATCTCACTCATTTAGCTTCCGCCCTAGAATCACAACGCCGAGTCATTAAAATCCAAGACACTATGTTACAGAAGCTCACAACCCAACTCAAAGAAGTCACGTCCACTCTAAACAATTTCACCGATATCTTACAACGCCACCTTTCAGATCTCAACGTTATCTCCCAGTTCTTCTACCTCAAAATCAACATGGATAATCTCCAACTGGCCGTTGACTCTCTCCTGTCTCAAGTCTCTACCTTGGTTCGTATCCTGGTCGATGCTATCAATGGACGTGTCACTGCCGACTTAGTACCTGTCTCAGCTCTCCGTTCTGTCCTGGAATGGGCTCACTCCACCTTCGGTCTCTCCCCAGTCCTCCCTTACTCCTCCCTTGAATATTATTATCCTGTTCTCGAAGCCACTCTTCTCACTACATACGTCGTCGTCCATATTCCTCTCCGTTCTGCCATAACCTTTAACCTTTTCCATATCATTCCCTTCCCTTTCCGCCTCAACAACTCCTTGTTACAGGTATCTGTTCCTTCGGAATATTTCCTCCTCTCCCATGATCATCCTTCCGTTGCCTTCCTTTCTTCCACAGACCTCCAGCAATGTTCCTCCCTTACTCCAACCTCTCGTCTCTGTGCTGCCCACCTTTTCGCTATCTTCCCTAGCAGTGCTACACCCTGTGAGTCTGCTTTAGTTCGCAACCATTCCATCTACTCGGCCTGTTCTTTTGTCCCAGCTCCTGACCTCCCAGTCCACCATGCTCACCTCAACCATGTCCAGTATTTCTTCTTTGCTGTTCCCATCTCTGTCACAATCATGTGTCCTGGTTCTTCCGTTCGCTCCGTCCCCGCTAGTGGTCTCTACAAAGCACCTGACTATTGTACCGTCAAATCAGAGTCCGTCATCACTTACGCCACTCGCTATCACCAAGCTGTTCGTAAACACTCCTATGACATCTTTCAACCAATCGACATGCCTTCAACCCTACCATCTGCCAACATTACCATCACCTCCCCTCACTTGTGCATGCTCACCTTCCTCAATGACAGTGATTTCATTATGGATTAAATTTCTCTGGCCTTCAGCCGTTCATGGGTTCATCCGACAGTTGTGTTTCCCCTTGTGGTTATCGCTTTCATAGGTTTTCTACTCATCATCTGTGCAGTGCATTGTTGTGTCAGAAAAATGGAACGTCGACTCCAGGAAATCAGAGTCGCTACCAGCATAGTTCGCCCTACACACGACGTAGACACTCCCCGTCCTTAGTGCCCTCACATTCAGTGACTAGCAATGCCATCTGACAATTAACCAAACTGTGAACAGCACTCTGCCTACTAGAAAATGATGGTATTTCTTTCATGCATTACTCAGTGACAGTGTGTCCTACAGAAAATCCACAAAAAAAAAAAAAAAAAAAAATGAAGGAAGAACAACAATAGAACTCTCATATCTACTCCTTGTTTATCCTGTATCAAACTATTATTGTGTAATTCCCATTATGTTCATATATCCCTTCGACCCTTACTAGATTTGTACCTATTATTCCTTGTATATCTTATATGTATATATCCTTCTAATTCCCTCCCCTCAACATGGCCATGTCTCCCCTACTGCCCCTGTATCATACTTATCCCTTGTACAAACCTCCCCGGTCCTGCCTTACTACTATAATCACCCCCCATTAACCTCCTGGTGTCAGGAGACACCATCTCAGCTACCCGGGGGAGTAGTGTACCCCCTCCACAATATGTCTACCCCCGATGTATATATGTCCCCCCCCCAATGCATACATGCCCCCACTAACTTTGCTAGGTCAGCATGCTCTCCCACGCCTGAAGACGGCGTTATTGCATCAGTTCTTAGCAGACAGCCGACACGGGTAGACTGTTTTACTGTGAGCTTGTAATAAACTCCTTATCTAGCTGTTTGTACACGGAGTTTCTATCACCAAAGTATTGCAAGTTACATATATATATATATATATATATATATATATACAGTGTTGTCTATCGGAAAATCATGGGACTTTCAAGTTTCGTTTAATCGATTTTTTTTTCGGATAAAAGATACTGTAATAATATGTAGGATACAAGGGAACAGTATTGTAATCACCCATCACCCATTTCTGGCGACGTCTAGCCCACCACCACCACCAGCACTCCAAAAGCCACTCAATCATCACCAAAACACTTCATACAATGTAGTAACTACGTATGTAACTGCACTTTTGTAATTGTAATAGAAACTATCAACATAAATCTTCACTCAAATATTACGTAATTCATTGTAAGCAACTTTACCTCAACATCCTTCCCTCCTCTTTTCTACTGTGATGGTTTTGTCGCTATTTCTTCTACTGATAAAGTAGATCTCTTCGCTCAGACTTTCTCCTCCAATTCCACCTTAGACGATTCTGTTGCTGTTCCTCCATCGCTTCCCCCCTCTGACTTCCTCATGACTGACATTAAAATTTCTTCAGCTGATGTATTTTCCGCCATCACAGGCCTAAATACTAACAAGGAATATGGGCCTGATGGGGTCCTTCCTCTTGTTCTCAAGAACTATACCTCTGTGCTTACACCCTGCCTAGGGAAACTTTTTCGCCTCTGCCTATCAACTTGTACCTTTCCTTCTTGCTGGAAGCTTGCTCTCATTCGGCCAGTCCCAAAGAAGGGTGACCATTCCCAAACCTCTAACTATCGTCCAATTGCTTTAACAACCTGTATCTCAAAAGTTTTCTAGCCAATTCTTAATAGAAAAATTATAAAGCATCTTTCCTATCACAACCTTCTTTCTGATCGTCAGTATGGGTTCCATGAGGGACACTCCACTGGCGAACTTCTCACCTACCTTTCAGACCCCTGGTCATCCTCCTTTCGGGACTTTGGCGAAAGCTTTGCGATTGCACTTGACATCTCAGAGGCTTTCGATCGAGTCTGGCATAAATCTTTAATTTCCAAACTGCCCTCTTACGGTTTCTATCCTTCTATCAGTGCCTTCATCTATAGCTTCCTTTCTGGTCGTTCTATAGCTCCTGTTGTAGACGGCCATCGTTCTTCTCCTAGATCTATCAACAGTGGTGTTCCTCTGGGCTCTGTTCTATCACCAACTCTCTTCCTTTTATTCATCAATGACCTTCTAAGCTGTACATCTAACCCTATCCACTCATATGCTGATGACTCCACCCTTCACCTTTCCATTTGGTTCCCGCAACGTCCATCTCAGCAGTACTACAATAAATAAGGGATGAGGCTATGGCACACCTAATGTCTGACTTGGCTCGTATCTCTAACTGGGGTAAAAATAATCTTGTTTTTAATGCATCAAAGACTCACTTCTTACACCTATCAACCCAACAAAATCTTCCACA
Organism: Coenobita brevimanus; assembly: GCF_032717465.1. NCBI lineage: Eukaryota > Metazoa > Arthropoda > Malacostraca > Decapoda > Coenobitidae > Coenobita > Coenobita brevimanus. The sequence goes on from NC_136984.1 coordinate 25,472,979, forward strand.
GATATACCCGCTAATGTTTAACAATATTCAGCTTAATCCTGCATCATCCTTGAACGTGCTTGGGGTTTCATTTACTCGAGACTTATCTTGGAAAGATCATATTACATCTCTTGTAAAATCTTTTTCCAAGAGATCAGGTGTGCTAAGCCGACTCCGTTTCTTCTTTACCCCTGCACAGTTGTTGACTTTATACATGGGTTTTATCCGCCCCTGAATGGAGTACAACTCTCATGTATGGGGAGGTTCCCCACATACCCATCTTCTCAATAGGGTTGAGTCAAAGGTTTCTCGTCTCATTAACTCTCCTCCTCTTACTGTGTCCCTTGAACCTCTGTCTCTTCACCACACTGTTACATCTTTATCCCTTTTCTATCATTACTTCACTGGTGGCCCTTGTGAGAGAGGATATTGTTTGGAAACTCCCTGTACTGTTGTTTGCAGATGATACTGTGTTGTTGAGTGAAGACGAAGGGGAGCTGCAGCGGCTTGGTGGATGAGTTTGGGAGAGTGTGTAAGAAACGGAATCTAAAGGTGAATGTAGGGAAGAGTAAAGTGATGGTCTTTGAGAGAGGTGAAGTCAGTGAATGTACAGCGAGGTCGGATGGTGAGGAATTGGAAAATGTGAGTACGTTTAAGTCCTTGGGTAGTGTGATGAGTAAGGATGGAGGTTTGGAGGGTGAAGTGCTTGAAAGGGTACAGCAGGGAAGAAAGGTTGCTGGTTCTTTGAAAGCAGTGATAAGAAACAGGGAAGTGAGCATGAAGGTGAAAAGGTTACTACATGACAGTATTGTGATACCATCGCTAACGTATGGAAGTGAAGCTTGGACGTTGTTGGAAGGACACAAGTCAAGAGTGAGAGCAGTGGAAATGAGTTAAGAGGAGCCTGTGGAGTCACATGGAGAGACAGGCTGACGAATGAGGATATAAAAGAGCGTTGTGGTGTGGATGTGGATGTGATAGGAAGCGTTATGAGGAACACACTGAGGTGGTTTGGCCATGTGGAGAGGATGGAGGGTGAGAGACTGACGAAGAGAGTGTATGTGAGTGAGGTGGAGGGGGGAAGAGGGAGGGGGAGGCAGAGGATGAGATGGAGGGATGGGGTGGAGATGTATTTGAGAGAGGGGGGGGTGAGTTGGGAGCAGAGCAGTGAAATGGCGGGGGATAGGGCGACGTGGAGGCGATTTGTTTGTGGCCACCCCAAACGGGATTGAGGCGTCTTGCAATAGATAGATAGAGCAGACTTCACTGGTCACTGCTCCTCTGAACTATTCGATTGCATTCCTCTACCTCTATGACGGGTGTGTAGCACCCGTCTAGCAGCAAACTCATCCCTTTTCTGTCCAACTCTCTAATGCAAGAGTTGGCCGTTACTCCCAGTCCATCATTTATCCAACAGGTCAACTCTGGAACTGACTCCCCCTGTCTGTATTTCCTGCTTCCTATGATCTCCAGTCTTTCAAATGCAGTGTGTCCAGGCATCTCGAAATGATCAGATCTTGAATTTGGCTCTCTCTTGTATTTTGTTATTCTCTTGGAAGGAACAGTTTTGAGGGTTCTTGCCCTTTCGTCCCTTTTCCTCGCAAAAAGAAAGCAATACGATCAAATAAAGTCTTAAACCTATTTTTTTTTTTTTTTTCATATTTTCTGTTTCCTTATTCAATAATTTCCACATCATCCACATCATCTCCCACACCATCCAGACAGACTGAGGGGGCTGGCGCAACCATCGCTCGCTCTAGTGACTAGCGGAGCAACCATAAACTAACGCTAGTGGCGCGAAACAAGCCCACTGTGTTTGATTTATCGGATAGATTTCAGATTTTTGCGGTTAATCGAAATGAGAACGTTTTAGTAAAACTTACGGTTAATGGCATATTACGGTTAAAAGAATTTCGGATAAAAGAGACTCCACTATATATATATAGATAGATAGATAGATAGACAGATATATATATATATATATATATATATATATATATATATATATATATATATATATATATAAATATATATATATGATAGCAGAGGTACGCGGCGTTGCCCAGGCCGAAAAGGTGAACACTCTAATCATATTTGTTCTAGTTCAGTTTTTCTAATCCAGAAAGATCATGTACCCCTCATGCTTTTGAAGAGGGATTATAAGAGGTCCAGGAATTTACTATTTCAGCTTTCAAAGACTAACACATTTTATTTATGCATACTGTTTACTACTCCCATTGACCTCAAATGACCTCCAACCAGTGACCTCACATGACTTCGGAAGTCAACCTCACATAGTCTATGTCCAAACTGGAGGTCATGTGAGTCTCCAAGTCTCAGGCTGCTTTCACACGAGCGGCTCTTGCCTAGAGGTCTATAAATACATTGAGTCCAATGGGACCGTTCACATGAGTCAGGAGTGAGAAAATAGCCGCCACGACAGCTGCCGTCGACCACCTGGATCACCAGACCAAAGCGGCAAAATTGCCGCCGCCCTGACTGCTTGGATAGCTAGAACGCAGTGGCAATAAAGCTGCAAGGTTGGCTGCAAGGTCACGCGTTGTTATGGGTCCATTCACACAAACGGTTTTGCCTGCGGTGGCAGTTAGGTTTCAGCGCTGAGACAGACAACACTCAACCAGTTGCTCTATAATATCAGTAGCTGGCATGTACGATAATCATGCAAATATTAATTCATATATTTTTTCATAACTTCGTACTCAAAATGTACTAGGGTATATAATTACAGACGTATTAACCCTGTAGCTCAACGTTTTTTGAACACTGATGACTTTAAATTGAAGAACTGTGTCATGGTATCATCAGCTTTCAGGCCTTCATACAGTGTAAAATGCACCCAGCCAGAGTCAACTGCTGTTCAAGGGATGGATCGAGAATTTCCAATGTTCCTATTTTCTCATGAACTTGTTCATTAAATAAACACACATAACTTTCCTCCTCACGTCCTCTGTCAAGAAGAGACAGTGACACGCAGCAGTTAAAATCGTCCATGTGAAGGGATGACCAACATTGCACATCCAAGCGAGTGGGTTAAACCGCCATGGCAGAAACCGCTCGTGTAAATGTAGCCAATAATTGGGATGCTGGATCCATTCTTTAGAGATGTATTACCAGTGACCTCAAATGACCTCAGAGGCCAACCTCACATAGCCTATGTCCAAACTGGAGGTCATATGAGTCTCCATGCCAAAAAATTGGGCTGCAAGGGTAACCGGCGTTGCCCGTGCCAAAAAGGCAAACACTCTACAGGTGCCCCTGAATGACCCAAATCTGAATTTTGACGCCCCTAAAACCATCGTTGGGTCACCCTGATTCAGAATATATATGGGTCTGTGGGTCTCTGGCCCTTGGTTTGGGCGTGATTGAAGGACAAACAAACATACAAACAATGTGAATTAGAGAGAGAGAGAGAGAATAATTACCCGTACCCACCCCGGAGGGGCTCGGGGATGGGTAGTGTCTTCACTTGGTTTGCTGTTTGTCTGTCTGTTAACAACTTTACATGGAAATTACTGGTGTGATTTTGACTAAAAATACAGGGAAGATTGGCGATGACCTTCTGATCACCTGATTAACCCTCTTGTTACCAACTGATGCATGCTGCATCCAACCACTAGAGAGTCCTTGGGACACAGGCCTGGGCGCCCAAGGCCTGTCACCGTGCTATTCCTGTGCACTTGATAGTTCATAAACAATTAATCCTCACACCCTTATTTATGCTTCAATATTTTTTTTTACCGTAATCCTGAATAAATGTATTTGCTTATGGTCTTGTAAAAAAAGATTAGCTGAATGAAAATTTGCCTTAATTTATTTATTTTTACTTCCATTTTTTTTTTCTCATAGAAATATAATGATTGTAGTAAATGTTACTGAGAAAAAGTTATAGGGAATTTATCTAGCTACCTTTGGTATATGAGAAATTACTGTAGGTCAGTTAGGGCATCAGTGTGTTCCTCATAACGCTTCCCATCACATCCACATCCACACCACAACGCTCCTTTATATCCTCATTCGTCAGCCTGTCTCTCCATGTGACTCCACAGGCTCCTCTTAAATAACTCATTTCCACTGCTCTCACTCTTGACTTGTGTCCTTCCAACAACGTCTAAGCTTCACTTCCATACGTTAGAGTTGGTATCACAATACTGTCGTGTAGTAACTTTTTCTCTTCCATGCTCACTTCCCTGTTTCTTATCACTGCTTTCAAAGAACCAGCAACCTTTCTTCTCTGTTGTACCCTTTTAAGCACTTTACCCTCCAAACCTCCATCCTTACTCATCACCCTACCCAAGTACTTAAACGTACTCACATTTTCCAATTCCTCACCATCCAACCTCGTTGTACATTCACTGACTTCACCTCTCTCAAAGACCATCACTTTACTCTTCCCTACATTCACCTTTAGATTCCGTTTCTAAAAAACTCTCCCAAACTCATCCACCAAGCCTTGCAGCTCCCCTTCGTCTTCATTCAACAACACAGTATCATCTGCAAACAACAGTACAGGGAGTTTCCAAACACTATCCTCTCTCACCAGGGCCACTCCAACATCCACTACCCTACCTTGTACCTCTTTTATTACCCCATCCATGTACAGATTGAACAATCATGGAGACATGACACATCCCTGTTTCAACCCAACTTTCAAAGAGAAAAATTCACTTAGTTCACCATCCACACGCACCGCAGCCTTCGCACCATCGTACATACTCTTCACAGCATTCAACAACTTCCCATCTACTCCATATATTCTTAACACTTTCCACAGTCCTTGTCTATCCACCCTGTCATATGCTTTCTCCAAATCCATGAAAACCGCATACAACTTCTTTCCCTTCTTTAGAAACTTTTCCACTAAAGATCTAAGAATGAATATCTGATCTACACAACCTCTTCCCTTCCTAAAGCCTCCCTGTTCTTCTCCAACTAATTTCTCTGTTCTTTCTGTAACTCTGTCAATAAGTATCCTACCATACACTTTTCCTATTATACTAAGAAGACAAATGCCCCTATGATTGCCACACACTTCATTTTCCCCTTTTCCTTTGTACAAGGGAAAAATTATACATGACTTCCAATCCTCCGGGACTCTACCTTCCTCCCAGGCCAATAAGCACATCTTCCACATCCATTCTACTACTATCTCTCCCCCATGCTTCAGCATTTCACCACACACTCCATCAATTCCTGAGGCTTTCCCCGATTAAATTTTCTTCATTGCTTCCACAACTTCTATCCTACTGATTTCTTCCTGTCTTCTCACCTCCCTCCTTCTCCCAGCCATTCCCCAGCCACTTATACTCGCATTACTTCCATCCTCTATGTTCAACAATTCCTTAAAGTGTTCTCTCCATCTGCTCACTTTTTCTCCCTTCTCCACCATGTGGCCATGTGGAGAGGATGGAGGGTGAAAGATTGACGAAGAGAGTGTATGTGAGTGAGGTGGAGGGGGGAAGAGGGAGGGGGAGGCCGAGGATGAGATGGAGGGATGGGGTGGAGAGGTATATGAGAGAGAGGGGTGTGAGTTGGGAGCAGGGCAGTGAAATGGCGGGGGACAGGGCGACTTGGAGGCGATTTGTTTGTGGCCACCCCAAACGGGATTGAGGCGTCTGGCAATAGATAGATAGTTAGGGCCAATTTTACGGAGGGCAAAAAGAAACTATCTTATGCTCAAGCAAGGCCTGTCGCACAGTGGCTGTGGCAGAGGGGTGACACTGGGTGCGGAGTGGGTTGAGCGCGGCAGAGGGATACACAGGGACGCAAGTAGTGCTTTGTCTTACCCAGAAAATGGATGCAAAGTAATTCCAAAACCAGAAAAACAGGGGCCATTTTGTTCGATGCAACCAGCATTAAATGGTAGCAAGCGGTTGAAATGTACGCAGATGCGCCTGCATCAAATGGTAATGAGTGCATGAAATTTGCACAGCATCCAAAACACCAAAGGGTTAAAGTTTGGCCTAAACTGGGCCGAAACCCAGGCTGCAAGCCCAAAAATGTACAAAAAAATCATTTTTTGAACATAACTCCTTTCAAATTCATAATATGGACATAAAACCAAAACCTAAAGTTACATATTTCAAATCTGCATCCTATAAGATGCCTCATCACATCAGTGGGGCCAGTCCCTAGTTAGCGGTAGCGGGTCAATATCAGGTGGGCCAGGCTTAAAATTTCAATGGGCATCAGTTCGTCAATTTTCATCCGATTTGTTCCAAATTTGATATGAGACATCTTTGCCTATATCCTATTGTGTTTATACATAAGCACTAAAATGACTGCCGGGGACGGGTTTGCTGTGCCTTGGTACTGCTTTCTTCTTTATTTTTGTTGGGTAGAGTGCATATTTCACATTTTTACCACCACCAGTTATTACCAGCTGTGATACCAAGTCTGGTATTATTTTCAGTTTATCTGTCTGTCTGTGTGTCTGTGCGTATGTCTGTTAGCACGATAACTTCGCAACCGCTGAAGATATCACTAAAAAATTTTAAGAACTGTGTAGTTGGGGAAAAAATCGATCACGAATTCGAAATTGGTGGAAGTACAGTAGGTTGAGGTCTGTGTGTCTGTTACCACGATAACTTCGCAACCACTCAAGATATCATCACAAAGCTTGACATGTGCGTAGTAGGGATGAAAATCTCCTTGGCATTCGAAATTGGTGAATCTATGAGGACTGCGTGTCTGTTACCACCATAACTTAGCAACTGCTCAAAATGTAAAAAAAAATTACAGGTGAGTAATAGGAATGAAGATATAAGTTCCAAGATGGTGAAAGTAGGTCAAGGACTGTGTGTCTGTTACCACGATAACTTAGCAAACGCCAAAGATATCATCACAAAATTTTACAGCTGTGTAGTAGGGATGACAATCTCCTACGAGTTCGAAGTTGGTGAAAGTAGGTCAATGTCAAGGTCATATTCCGAGCCGAGCTAGATATGCATCGACTTGCAGCTGGTGTGATTCCCCCATTGGGGGATTTCTAGTTTTCAATTTGTCTGTGTGTCTGTTAGCACGATAACTTCGCAACCACTCAGGATATCATCACATAATTTTACAGGTTTGTAGTAGGAATGAAAATCTACTACCAGTTCGAAATTGATGAAAGTAGGTCAAGGTGAAGGTCATTTTCCGAGCCGCACTATCCATGTACCAGATCGCGACTGGTGTGATTCCCCCTTGTGGGGGGCCTCTAGTTATTATCATTATGATTATTATTATTATTATTATTATTATTATTACTATGAATATGCCTATCATCTTCCTCCTGCTTCGCTTTCTCCTCCTACACCTCTTCCTCCTCCTCCTCCTCCTCATCATCATCATCATCATCATCATCATCATATTCATCATCAGAAGCAGCAGCAGCATTCTGCCACCATAACTTCTGCATACGATGTCTCCAAACTGAAAATGCTTATGAAATGAATATCTTAAACTGGATAACTGGATAAAAGTGCCTAAAGAGAGCAACCATTACACATGAAAAACGTAACAATAACGAAGAGGTTATGGGAGAAATCTAGTATTATTAAATCCACACACACACACACACACACACACACACACACACACATTTGATCAAAATCTGTCTAGCGCAATGTTGCATTGCGATTCCACAAAACTTTCACAGCTGATGATTTTCTTCATTCAACTAAGCAATGAAACAATAGGGCGTTTTTTTCTTTTTTTCACTCTTGGGTGCTGGATTTTTCTTAACTGACCTTCTCAATTCCCCAAAATGTAAACCACTGCCATGTATATTCTTATTAACATTGAACGAAAAGAATATTCCTTCAAGCGGGGTGTTTTGCGAGCAGCACCGATTCCCATGTTATGTCCCTCTTGGCAGACTACCTTACTTCGTGAATATGATGTTGTTAAGAAAGAAGTTCTACAATATCTCGGAGGCCAACGAAATATGATTTAATATATTACTACCGAAGCTTAAGTTAGTTAAATTATAACCTCATCAATAAGGCTACAAGCTCTGCAATTCTCTCTTGCTGCTACCAGACGATGTTATGAGACCTCTCTAACTGGAGACGTAAAATGTTACTTTCATTTTTCATTGGTTACCAGACGTCCATTCCAAGTTGAAATGGATTCTATAGAAGTGGAAAAATAAACTTAAGAAATATATCTCGGGATCCAAAAATTTAACCAGTTCAGCTGCATGGCGTATATTACTTTCATTATTGTTAATGACGCGGGAATACTCTGCTCAACACACTGTTTTTGAAGACAAAGAATTAAACTAAGCCTTGGTAAACTCCGTCACTAATATAGAATGAGTGTCTCACAGCTGAATAAAATTGTGTGCTGGTAACAGGGATAAAAATTTAACAAACATCTGCAAAGTATAAACTAAATGACGTTGCGGGGATGGTGTATTCCAAGCCCCCCAAGAACCAGGAGACAGTACGCAGGCCAGGACGGATAATACAGTAAGCACAGGTTACCCTTTACCATGGTACACACACACACACACACACACACAGGGATTCAATATAGGCGGACGTGTGACACCGGCGCTCCGTACCAAATCATCACGGCCAGTGGCATTACCTAAATAGTATCTTTGTATGAGTCAAGCTCAGTACCAGGTTAGACTAAATGATTGTTCATTATTAAAAGGAAAAAAATAATAAGTTTAAACATGACTTGTAAAAACAGGAAACAGAACCAAGACGAAAGAATACGCTGAGTCATGTCTGAGGTTTGTTTAGACTACAACAACACGGAGATTGTAAGTACATGCTTTGCACTTTAAGTATTGCAAAATGGATCCATACTTCAGTAAAACAAATTTGGAAAAGAAAAGGGATAAAGGTAAAAAGCAAAGTGATGATTTCTACCAAGAACTGGTTGAAGCAGAGACCCACAATAGACTGGTTGAACGTGTAAACAAACTAGAAATGGCTTTCAAAAATGAAATTGATGAAATAAAGAAGCAGATGCACTTGCAAAAGGAAGAAATAAAAAAACTAGGAAGGGAGGCCAACAAGAAAGACACAACCATCAGTGAACTAACAGCGGAATTGAGTACACTTAGGAAGAAAATGAGTGAAATGGCAAGTACAGTAATCAATCACGAGAGTGTTATGGAAGAGTTCAAAAATGACACAGAGACAATTAGGCAAGTAAGCAGTCTTATAGACCAGAGCAGTGATATTGAGGAGAAGATAACACAAGTGAATGAAGCTGTGCAAAGCTACAAAAATGATGTAGAAACCACGTATGCTGAAATGGTGAAAGTAAAGAAAGACTTAGAAACAAGGGTGGAGGAAAAAAGCATTAAAATGGAGGTGAAAAGAATAATCCAAAACAATCCAAAGTTAGTCAGAGATTCAGTAGAGATAAACAAATCAATAGTAATCACTGGTATAGAAGAGGAAGAAATAAAAAACAAGATCACAAGAGACAAAAAGGAGATCGCAAATGTAATGAGCTTACTGAAAGAAGTATCAGAGGAAATCTGTAGTAAAGACATAGAGGAACACAAAAGGTTAGGGAAATACGAGAAAAGCAAGACAAGACCTCTAAAGGTGACTTTCCAGAGTGTAAACACTGTGGAAGAGATACTAAAAAATGCAAAGAATCTTAAGGAAAAAGAGGAGTTCAAAAATGTATGGATAAAAAGATGCCTAACACAAGAGGAACTAGAATTACTGAAAGAGAAAAGGGGGGAAGCAAAAACAAAAAATGAGGGAAGATCAGAAGAGGAGAAGAAGAAATTTTTTTACAAAGTAATAGGATTGCAGGTACGAAAGTGGTACACAAACAGGATGGAAGAAAAAGGATGAAGGTAGTAGAACCATGTCATGACAAATATATAAACAAGATGATAAAGTTGATGTACTCAAATGTGGATGGAATGGTATCTAAATTACTAGAGATGAATGATTATGTCAGAGAAAATGAACCACAAATAATATGCCTAACTGAAACAAAATTAATACCAAGGATATCAAATGACATACTAAACTTAGAGGAATACAATATATGGAGAAGAGACAGAAATTTAAAAAAAGGAGGAGGAATTATAATATTAACTAAGAAAAATCTAAAAGTCAATGAAATAAAACTAGATATACCATCACAAGTAGAACTGATTTCCAGTAGAGATCGACACATCTGAAGGTAAAGTAATTGTAGCCAATTTGTACATGCCACCCAGATCAAACACATGGGAAAGAGACGAATATGAGAACCTGGCAGAGAGTACAATTCAGAGTGTAAGACAATTGCTACATAAAATGGAAGAGAAATCGGAAAGAATTATACTAACTGGGGACTTCAATACAAATATGAATTGGAATACTCTAGATATAAATAGCCAAGAAAGCTGTTGGGACCAAAAGCTCCTGGATCTCGTACAAGAGTTTTTCTTAACGCAACATGTGAGGGAAACCACCAGAAAAAGAGGACTTGATGTACCTTCAGTGCTAGATCTAATATTTACAAGGCAAGAAAATGATATTGACAGTTTATTATATCACCCTCCACCGGCAAAAGCGATCATGCAGTACTAAATTATAACTTCAGGATAGCATATGACATAGTAAACAGCAATGATAGTTACAAAAAGAGCCTAAACTATAAAAAGGGAAATTATCAAGACCTAAAGAAGAATTTCTTAGAAGTTGATTGGGAAAATGAGCTTAGAGGACAAGATTTAAATGCTGTATATAAAAAATTTTGTGAATTTTATGAAATCGGAGTCCAGAAGTACATCCCACAGCACAAAGAAGCAGATAAGAAAATACAGAAATGGTTCAATACAGAATGTAAAAAATCAAAAGAAAGAAGAGATTTGTTGTGGAATAGATACAGAAGACACAATAGTGAAAGGGCGAATAATAATTACAAACATGCATGAAACGACTATACAAGAATAAGGAGGGAAGTCCAAAAACATATTGAGGAGGATATAATAAATAAAAGTAGTGATCAACCAAAGCTGTTATAGCTATATCAGAAGCAAAACTAAAGTAAAAGATATAATACAATCCATTACGGACGAGGGAATCACTTATACACAAGAGAAAGATATTTGTGAAGCACTAAATAAGAATTTCCAATTAGTTTTTACAGAAGAAAAAAATTTTGAGAGGGACTATGTGGAACATGCATGTCCACACATACTACCAAATATACAAATAGCAGAAAAAGTAATACAGGAGGAGTTAAGTAGATTAGACAGAGGAAAAGCAAGTGGTCCTGATGAAATTTCATGTTGGGTATTACGAGAAGGTGCAAAGGAGTTATGTAAACCATTATTTATAATTTTCAAGAAATCCTTGAGTCAAGGTAAACTACCTGATATTTGGAAAAAAGCAAATAATGTCCCCTTATTCAAGAAAGGAAATAGACAAAATCCACTCAACTACCGACCAGTATCACTGACCAGTGTTGTAAGCAAGGTATTAGAAAAAACTTATAAGAAAAGCTTGGGTAAATCATCTAGAAGAACACAGTATGATAACAGAAAGACAGTTTGGTTTCAGAAAAGGAAAATCATGTGTTACTAATCTGTTGAGCTACTATGACAGAGTAACAAACACAATACAGGAAAGGGAAGGATGGGTGGACAGTATCTATTTAGATTTCAAGAAAGCTTCTGACACAGTACCACACCAAAGACTTATATGGAAACTATACCATCAAGGAGGAATTCGAGGCAAACTGTTTTGTTGGATGCAAGACTTTCTCACAAAAAGAGAAATGAGGACAGTACTAAGAGGAAACTACTCATCATGGAAAGAAGTGACTAGTGGAGTACCACAGGGTTCAGTGCTGGCACCAATCATGTTTTTAGTGTATATAAATGATATAAACAGTAACACTGGAAATGAGAGCTATCAGAATATGTTTGCAGATGATGCAAAAATACAAAGGAGAATTACTAACACAGACTCTTGTAAAGAGCTACAAGAAGAATTAAATAAACTTCATGAATGGAGTAGTACATGGCAAATGGAAGTCAATGTGGACAAGTGTCATGTAATCAAGTTTGGGAAAAGTGGAAAAAGACCTGATTGGGATTATAAGTTAGGAAATAAAACCTTATACACATCAGAAAGAGAGAAGGACCTAGGTGTGATTATTAATAACAGACTATCTCCGGCTGACCACATCAGCGAGAAGGTATGGAACATGTATACACTGCTTGCAAATATGAGGATAGCATTCACATACATAAAAGAAGACATGCTAAGAAGGATAATAACATCATTCATTAGACCAACCCTGGAATATGCATCAGTAGTCTGGAGTCCTCATCTCAAAAAGCACATAGACAAGATGGAAAAAGTTCAAAGGGCCGCTACAAGATGGATACCAAGCTTAAGGGACCTAAGCTACGAAGAAAGACTAAATAAACTGAATCTTCCAACACTACAGGAGAGAAGGAAAATAGGTGACATGATAATGCTATATAAATGCGTATCAGGAAAGGAGAAAATAGACATAAATGATTACTTAACATATGGAGAAGCATCAGCAAGAGGACACTGCAAAAAATTGCATAAGAAGAGAGGTGATAAAGACGTAAGGAAATTCAGTTTCCCAAACAGAGCAATTGATCAATGGAATGCACTACCGAATGAAATAGTGTGTGCCAAAACAATTCACAAATTTAAGGATATGTACGATAAATATGGTTTAAGACACGGGACAGTACGAGCTTGACTCATTCCTGTAAAGATACAATTAGGTAAGAACAATTAGGTAAGGTAAGAACACACACACACACACACACACACACACACACACACACACACTATCCATCTCTCTCTCTCTCTCTCTCTCTCTCTCTCTCTCTCTCTCTAAAATGTATGCGTGTGTGTTCTTACCTCATTGTTCTTACCTAAAGGCTCGCACTGTCCCGTGTATTAAACCATTTTTATCATACATATCCTTGAAATTATGAATAGTTTTGGCACACACTATTTCATTCGGTAGTGCATTCCACTGATCAATTGCTCTGTTTGGGAAACTGAATTTCCTTACGTCTTTATCACCTCTCTTCTTATGCAATTTTTTGCAGTGTCCTCTTGCTGATGCTTCTCCATATGTTAAGTAATCATTTATGTCTATTTTCTCCTTTCCTGATATGCATTTATATAGCATTATTATGTCACCTCTTTTCCTTCTCTCCTGTAGTGTTGGTAGATTCAGTTTATTTAGTCTTTCTTCATAGCTTAGGTCTCTTAAGCTTGGTATCCATCTTGTAGCGGCCCTTTGAACTTTTTCAATCTTGTCTATATGCTTTTTGAGATGAGGACTCCAGACTACTGATGCATATTCCAGGGTTGGTCTGATGAATGATGTTATTATCTTTCTTAGCATGTCTTTATCTATGTATGTGAATGCTATTCTCATATTTGCAAGCAGTGTATACATGTTCCGTACCTTCTCGCTGATGTGGTCAGCCGGAGATAGTCTGTTATTGATAATCACACCTAGGTCTTTCTCTCTTTCTAATGTGTATAGGGTTTTATTTCCTAACTTATAATCCCAATCAGGTCTTTTTCCACTTTTCCCAAACTTGATTACATGACACTTGTCCACATTGAATTTCATTTGCCATGACCTACTCCATTCATGAAGTTTATTTAATTCTTCTTGTAGCTCTTTACAAGAGTCTGTGTTAGTAATTCTCCTTTGTATTTTTGCATCATCTGCAAACATATTCTGATAGCTCTCATTTCCAGTGTTACTGTTTATATCATTTATATACACTAAAACCATGATTGGTGCCAGCACTGAACCCTGTGGTACTCCACTAGTCACTTCTTTCCATGATGAGTAGTTTCCTCTTAGTACTGTTCTCATTTCTCTTTTTATATGAGTCTTGCATCCAACAAAACAGTTTGCCTCGAATTCCTCCTTGATGGTACTGTTTCCATAAAAGTCTTTGGTGTGATATTGTGTCAAAAGCTTTCTTGAAATCTAAATAGATACTGTCCACCCATCCTTCCCTTTCCTGTATTGTGTTTGTTACTCTGTCATAGTAGCTCAACAGATTAGTAACACATGATTTTCCTTTTCTGAAACCAAACTGTCTTTCTGTTATCATACTGTGTTCTTCTAGATGATTTACCTAAGCTTTTCTTATAAACTTTTCCAATACCTTGCTTACAACACTGGTCAGCGATACTGGTCGGTAGTTGAGTGGATTTTGTCTATTTCCTTTCTTGAATAAGGGGACAATATTTGCTTTTTTCCAAATATCAGGTAGTTTACCTTGACTCAAGGATTTCTTGAAAATTAAAAATAATGGTTTACTTAACTCCTTTGCACATTCTCGTAGTACCCAACATGAAATTTCATCAGGACCACTTGCTTTTCCTCTGTCTAATCCACGTAACTCCTCCTGTATTACTTTTTCTGCTATTTGTATATCTGGTAGTATGTGTGGACATGCATGTTCCACATAGTCCCTCTCAAAATTTTTTTCTTCTGTAAAAACTAATTGGAAATTCTTATTTAGTGCTTCACAAATATCTTTCTCTTGTGTATAAGTGATTCCCTCGTCCGTAATGGATTGTATTATATCTTTTACTTTGGTTTTGCTTCTGATGTAGCTGTAAAACAGCTTTGGTTGATCACTACTTTTATTTATTATATCCTCCTCAAACTGTTTTTGGGCTTCCCTCCTTATTCTTGTATAATCGTTTCTTGCCTGTTTGTTATTATTATACTCCCTTTCACTATTGTGTCTTCTGTATCTATTCCACAACAAATCTCTTCTTTCTTTTGATTTTTTACATTCTGTATTGAACCATTTCTGTATTTTCTTATCTGCTTCTTTGTGCTGTGAGATGTACTTCTGGACTCCGATTTCATAAAATTCACAAAAATTTTTATATACAGCATTTAAATCTTGTCCTCTAAGCTCATTTTCCCAATCAACTTCTAAGAAATACTTCTTTAGGTCTTGATAATTTCCCTTTTTATAGTTTAGGCTCTTTATGTAAATGTCATTGCTGTTAACTATGTCATATGCTATCTTGAAGTTATAATTTAGTACTGCATGATCGCTTTTGCCGAGTGGAGGGTGATATATTAAACTGTCAATATCATTTTCTTGCCTTGTAAATATTAGATCTAGCACTGAAGGTACATCAAGTCCTCTTTTTCTGGTGGTTTCCCTCACATGTTGCGTTAGGAAAAACTCTTGTACGAGATCCAGGAGCTTTTGGTCCCAACAGCTTTCTTGGATAATTATATCTAGAGTATTCCAATTTATATTTGTATTAAAATCCCCAGTTAGTATAGTTCTTTCCGATTTCTCTTCCATTTTATGTAGTAATGATCTTAAACTCTGAATTGTACTCTCTGCCAGGTCCTCATATTCATCTCTTTCCCAAGTGTTTGATCTGGGTGGCATGTACAAATTGGCTACAATTACTTTCCCTTCAGATGTGTTGATCTCTACTGCAATCAGTTCTACTTGTGATGGTATATCTAGTTTTATTTCATTGACTTTTAGATTTTTCTTAGTTAATATTATAATTCCTCCTCCTTTTTTTAAATATCTGTCTCTTCTCCATATATTGTATTCCTCTAAGTTTAGTATGTCATCGGATATCCTTGGTGTTAATTTTGTTTCAGTTTGGCATATTATTTGTGGTTCATTTTCTCTGACATAATGATTCATCTCTATTAATTTAGATACTATTCCATCCACATTTGAGTACATCAACTTTATCATCTTGTTTATATACTTGTCATGACATGGTTTTACTACCTTCCTCCTTTTTATTCCATCCATCCTGTTTGTGTACCACTTTCGTATCTGCAATCCTATTACTTTGTAAAAAAAATTTCTTTTTCTCCTCTTCTGATCTTCCCTCATTTTTTGTTTTTGCTTCCTCCCTTTTCTCTTTCACTAATTCCAGTTCCTCTTCTGTTAGGCATCTTTTTATCCATACATTTTTGAACTCCTCTTTTTCCATAAGATTCTTTGCATTTTTTAGTATCTCTTCCACAGTGTTTACACTCTGGAAAGGTACATTTAGAGGTCTTGTCTTGCTTTTCTCGTATTTCCCTAACCTTTTGTGTTCCTCTATGTCTTTACTACAGATTTCCTCTGATACTTCTTTCAGTAAGCTCATTACATTTGCCATCTCCTTTTTGTCTCTTGTGATCTTGTTTTTACTTCTTCCTCTTCTATACCAGTGATTACTATAGATTGTTTATATCTACTGAATCTCTGACTAACTTTGGATTGTTTTGGATTATTCTTTTCACTTCCTTTTTAATGCTTTTTTCCTCCACCCTTGTTTCCAAGTCTTTCTTTACTTTCACCATTTCAGCATACGTGGTTTCCACATCATTTTTGTAGCTTTGCACAGCTTCATTCACCTGTGTTATCTTCTCCTCAATATCACTGCTCTGGTCTATAAGACTGCTTACTTGCCTAATTGTCTCTGTGTCATTTTTGAACTCTTCCATAACACTCTCGTGATTGACTACTGTACTTGCCATTTCACTCATTTTCTTCCTAAGTGTACTCAATTCCACTGTTAGTTCACTGATAGTTGTGTCTTTCTTGTTGGCCTCCCTTCCTAGTTTTTCTATTTCTTCCTTTTGCAAGTGCATCTGCTTCTTTATTTCATCAATTTCATTTTTGAAAGCCATTTCTAGTTTGTGTACACGTTCAACCAGTCTATTGTGAGTCTCCACTTCAACTAGTTCTTGGTAGAAATCATCATTTTGCTTTCTACCTTTATCCCTTCTCTTTTCCAAATTTACTTTACTAAAGTATGTATCCATTTTGCAATACTAAAAGTACAGAGTACGTACTTACATTCCCCGTGCTGCTGTAGTCTAAACAAACCTCAGCTGACTCAGCGCATTCTTTTGTCTTGGTTCTCTTTTCTGTTTGAACAAGTCTTGTTTAAACTTTTTTTTTTCTTTTAATAATGAAAAATCATTTAGTCTAACCTGGTACAGAGCTTGACTCATACAAAGATACTAATTTAGGTAATGCCACTGGTCATGTTGGTTCGGTACGGAGCTCCGATGTCGCAAGTCTGCCTCGATTGACTCCATCTGTGTGTGTGTGTGTGTGTGTGTGTGTGTGTAAGTATTTGTATATGTGTATGTAAATCACGTTGTGATGTAAATATACTCTATTTATTATAATTATATAACACAAGCATACTTTGAAATTCAATAATTGCATGTGATATTTATATATTTGGGGGCGCTGAATTTAAGCCAGATTTGCGCTACACTGTGCAAATTAAGAGCTAAAACAATATCAAGTACACATCTGCCCAGAACAGCCTAAATATAACGTTCAAGGATACACTTTGCCCAGTTCCACGTAAACATTACAAGTATACTGTATCTCCAATTACATTAGCAAGTGGAAAGCACCCAAAGAGCACATAACTCTGCCAACGTCATTGCCATTAAAAAGGATCCGAATATGCGTCCGTGGAGATATTGTGTGAAATACAAAGGATCCAGATTCCCCCCCAAATTTAATCAACTTTTCTTTGACCCATGGCCCACTCTTCTACAAAATTTGACTGAATTTTGTTGAGAACATTTGGAGATACTGTGCGAGATACATAGGATTCGGATTCGGATCCAGATATACGCCCCCTACAATATGTCTACCCCCGATATATATATGTCCCCTCCCCAATGCATACATGCTCCCACTAAACTTGCTGACCTAGCACGCTTTCCCAGAGCCCAAGCCTGGGCGAAGGCGTTACTGCGTCAATTCTGAGCAGACACTCAAGAAGGGCAGACTATTTTTGTCAGAGCTCGTAAAAAACTCCTTAACTAGCTGTTTGTACACGGAGTTTCTATCACCAAAGTATTGCAAGTTACATTTAGTGGCAGTGGTGTTTCGGACCATGAGACTCTGACCGCCTCCTACACTATTTAGTGACACCAACAGATACACGACGTCTCGCATCTCACAGCCTCACCCCTCCTCAGTGCCTCTCGTGATGTAATAACCGGCTGTGCCTCCAGGTGTACAATTTCTGTCACCAATGCTCACCTCTGAAACAACCCCACCCACACACCTTGTTCCTGACCGCAAGTGCCACCATCGCCGACCTACGCAACTGTTTCACCTGTTCCCAGCACCTGTTCTGAACTCATCATAAATCCTGCCCCCACGGTGCCACTTATCACTGTCTGCCCACTGCCATTCTCTGAATTTGCAACTCAACAGCTGTACACCTGCATTGTACCAACATCTGCCCTCACCCCCACCGCCGGCCCCGACGCCGCCACACCTTGCCATCACATGTAGTCTGCATTAAGTGAGCCTTCTAGGACCGCAACTCCCTGCCGGTGACTCATCGGAACGTCTCTTCCCGTCTCGACTTAAGCCCAGCGAGAAGTTCCGCATCTTCTAAGACTCATCCAACATATCGCTCCAGTCTCGTCCCCAGCCACTCTCATCTCCGACCAGCTATCCCTCCAGCACCGCCCCACCCCGCCCCGCCCAAGCCCCGCTATGCCCAGCCACACCTGCACGTCATACATCTCGTCAATCCCGTCTCTACTATGTAACTATAGTATACCTTACCTTTCTATAGAGATTATCCTCGATTTTCTCTACAGATTGGATATTTTGTAAATATTCCATCTCACTTCCATGACCCCGTTTTCATCTTCACCTACATTATTTATTATCCATCTCATCCTTCGCCTTTTATTTAAACCCTCCATCCCCTCACCTTCATTCGTTTTTACACCTACTCATGTATTACATTCTCTCATCTTTATAATATACATTTCCACCTACATATCCATCTTCATCCTTCATCACATCTTCCATTAATCGCTTACCACCAGCCCTCTCGACCCGGAAACATCACCTGATCATACACCGTCTGCCGACTCTAACACGATCACTCACCTAAGAAGTGGCAAAGAGTACCACCGACTTGTACCTCAGACTCCCGTTTCACTTGCCACAGAACCATTTACTACCTATCCTACACTCGTAAATCCAGATACCTCTTCCTCTTCCTCTACCTCTACACTCCCTTCTTCTTCCTCTACTCCTTCCCCTATCGTTCACTCTCCTGCCTCACTTCATACCCCGTCTTGCTCGCCCTTAACTACAACTACCTTCTCTCTCTCTCCCACTCCTCTCCTTCTGCCACTTCTGCACTTCCAGCCATGGCCACCCCCCCCCCACAGTCTATCTATCTCGACGATCCCAATTGTCCCAAATTTACCAGCCAGGACCCAACTTGGTCTCTCTGATTTCTTCAGAGAAGTCTAAATCGACATCCACAATCGGCAGATTACCAATGAATCGCTCAAAGTAGCCTACCTCATGGGTCATTTGCACCACGGCAAATCGGACATCGTATCCCCGATCCATGTAGTCCATTTCGATACCATTAATACCTTTGCTGATTTTCGTACAGAACTCATCAGAGTTTGTTGCCAGCATTCAAATACCGCATCTCTCATGGGATTCATTAATCTCCTAAACCAAATGGATGAGGACTTGAGGGTCCCAGCACAACATGCCAAGCTTCGTGAAGCTGCCGCCGCCATGAAAGCAACTAGTAGCGAGATGCTGCAATTACTGGTAGGCACGAAATGGTTAGAAGACAAAAATGGCGTTCCAGTGGTTTCACTCACCAACTTTGCTGACTTAATTGGTTACCTGAGATTCCTTCACTGGCTTACTCCTACACAGCGAGAGCTAGCCTTGGAAATAGGTTTCAATCCAGGAGATAAAATTTTTCAGGTCACTAAAGCTATTCATGAAAGAACAGGTTCGAACTACATGCGTCAGGGCACCACCCAACTCTTGACCTCCTCAGTCTGTCACACCTCCACTACCCCAGACCAATCTCGCTCCCGTCCCACCACACGCGGCAGACCTGCCACGCATCGTTCTCCTATTGCAGGTCGTGATCAATCTAGTGTCCGACGAACAGACAATCTTCGATTCTTTGCTGGCACTGTGGTCGTCCTGGACATCGAGAATCCAGTTGCGACCATAAATACAGATGTTCTCACTCCCAAACCAGACAGTGTACGCCTTCCCGCTCCTGTCATCCAAAATGCAAATACCACAAATCCAGCACGACTCACACCACTGAGGAATGTCATTATCTCAACCGCCACCAGTCGGGGGAAGCATCGCGCCCGTATCGGCCCAATATCAAGTAGAACCAGACACCCAACTCCCCATCCGCCATGTTGGTCCCATAACATCCTCGGATTTAGTCATTCTCGGATGCAGTCATGACATACCTACGTCATTTTTCATGGACACAGGATGTATAGTAAATCTGATCTCCAACAACTCTTTACATATTATTCAATGACATCACAACCACGTCAGTTTCCTAGAACCACCAGACATTCGCCTATGTGGTGTCGAAGGCTCAGAGTTTAAGGTTAAGGGAAGAGTCGCCCTAGAAGTCAAACCACACAGAGATTTGCCCCCTATCCCAATTGACTTTCATGTCAATAATGACTTGCAGTATCCCGCAGATGCCCTTATTGGTTTCTCCACCATGGCACAACACTCCATTGCATTATTACCTGCCTGTGGTAGTATAGACATTTCTGGATTCCCAGTATACAGTATGGAATGTCCCCGTCCTGTTCTTACAATCAAATCAGTCCTTCAGTTACCTCTGTCCCTATCACTACCAAAAAGTCCAGACCAGCCCAAGCCACCACCATGATCATCTGAGAATACAGAGATCATTCCTTTACTGACTGCGAGCAAGGACATAAATTCCTCAATGTCTACTGATACATCCTCTCAGCCTTCGGAAATGGCTCTTACCTCCTTTTCCGACAACACTATCACTGACTCAGACATGTCTCAGTTACCTACCTCACACAGTGAGAATGATCTTCTCCAACACGCAGAGACAAAACGTGCAGTAACGAATATGTGCACAATTTTGTTACCGCATGAGTTCACCAAAGTCTCTGTTTGTGTTGCCGGTGCGAAAGGAGTGGATGTACTAACACTGCCTGAGACGTGTTGTGTGAACGGCTTGACTTATGCGTCAGCGTGGTGTACAGTCTTAGAGAACAGTTTATGCTATCTGTACGTGCTCAATGTCACAAATGCTCCACTAAAACTTAAAAGTGGTGTAAAGATTGGAGACTTCCTAGTATACCCAGCGGCCGTACAGGTGTGCCAGGATTCCTCAATTCCTACTATTCAGACTGATGATAGTACGACAATCGGTGCATGTACTATTAACTCTACGGGATCTGCGCCGACATATTCACCCGATATGTTCTCACATCTCACTTGCACGGATTTCCCAGAAAATATGCCACAACTCCTCGACCTTCTGACCTCGTACAGAAACGTGGTTGCCTTACCCGGTGAACCGATGGGCAGAACAGACCTTGTCAAACGTATGATTGAACTGCTACCAGGAACTCAGCCGATTTACATACCAGCGTATCAATTTCCTCACAGCCAGAGAAAGCAAAAACATCAAATGGTACAGAACATGTTAGACCAGGACATTATTGAACCCTCCGTCAGTCCATGGAATAGCCCACTTTTCTTAGTACCAAAGAAGGACGGCAACTTTAGACCAGTAGTCGACTATCGTAAGGTCAATTCTGTCACCGTTCCAGACCGTTTCCCGTTACCCGTCCTCACTGATTTGCTAGAATCTCTTGGTGAAAATAACGTAGTCTTTTCATCTTTAGACCTCCTCAGCGGTTACTGGCAGGTCGAAATGGAAGAGTCCTCTCGCCCAGTTACAGCCTTCAGCACCCCTTCCGGACATTTTCAGTTTGAGAGACTCCCTTTTGGTCTGAGAAATGCTCCTTCCATGTTCATGCAACTTATCCATTCAATCTTCAGCGGTATGATGGGACACTCTCTTTTTGCTTTCCTAGATGATATTGTTGTGAGTAAATCCATCCCTGACCATTTTACCAAGCTCCAGCAAGTCTTTGAACGCCTCCAGTTCGCAGGCCTGAAAATCAATCTCAGTAAATGTGACTTCCTGTGAAAGAAAATCAAATTCCTAGGCCATGTCATAGATGCACAAGGCATTCATACTAATGAAGATAAAACTAAAGCGATTATTAACTTCCCAGAACCTACCACTACAGAAGCTGTACGAAGTTTCCTGGGCCTCAGTGGCTATTATCGTAGATTCATACAAGATTACACAAAGATCGCTGCTCCTCTAACCCACTTACTCAAGCAGAATGTGCCCTTTGTTTGGACTAACGACCAATCACAGGCTTTCCAAAAGCTAAAGACATCTCTTGTAAATGCCCCTGTTCTAGCACTTCCTGATTATACCAAACCCTTCCTTCTCTGCACAGACGCCTCAGGCACTGGACTTGGTGCCGTTTTGATGCAACTCGATGAAGCATCAAGGAAGCGCATAATAGCATATGCTAGTCGCACCCTTGCAACTGCTGAACGTAACTACAGTGTCACAGATCTCGAAGCGCTAGCGGTAGTCTGGTCTTTGAAACATTTCAGAGATATAGTCTATGGTTATCCAGTGCATATCCAAACAAACCACCTTCCACTATGTGATTTGTTCAAGAACCGCAACCTAACAGGTAGGCTAGCTAGATGGTCCGTCATCATCCAGGACTTCAATCCCACTTTTCAATATGTACCAGTCAAGTTGAATGTAGTCGCAGACACACTATCACGTCACGTAGCAGCAGCTGTAACATCACTGTACACAGATCCGCCCCCAAATTTTATCAGTGTTTTCTTGGCCCATGGCCCACCCTTTCACAAAATTTCATTGAAATTCATTGAGATCTTTATGAGGTATCGGGTGGACAAACAAACAAACAGATAAGCATAGATGCATACGTAACCTCTTCCAACTTGGTTGGCAAAGGTAATTATCATATAGTTTAAAGTCATGCTGCAGTATAGGTAATGTGTATCTGGTAGTTAGGTTCCATAAAAAGATCATAAAGAAGATAAGAAAAATCTTATTCTAACATCATTTTTAAGGTGTATGGACTGATGAAATAAACAAAAGATGATAAAAGGATTTATACAAGAGAGCATTTGGTAAAGGAGGACATTCAGAGTTCGATACCCAATAGTACAGTTGGAGAAATTTCAACGGAAAATTACTAACATAGATTCTTGCAAAGAGCTGCAAGAGGAATTGAACAAGCTTCATGAATGGAGCAATAAATGGCAAATGGAATTTATTATGGATGTGTCAGGTAATAAAATTTGGTAAAAGTGAGAAAAGACCAGATTGGTATTATAAGTTAGGAAGATCAACCCTATACATATCAGGAAAAGAGAAGGACCTAGGAATAATTATCAATAACAGACTATCTCCAGATGATCACATCAGTGAGTAGGTACGAAACATGTAAACATTGCTTGCTAATATGAGAATAGCATTCACATATCTAAATGAAGATATGCTGAGGAAGATAATATCATTCATCAGACCAAGTCTGGAGTATGCATCACAATAGTCTGGAATCCTCATCTCAAAAAACACAGATAAGATTGAACAAGTACAAAGGACCGCTACAAGATGGGTACCAACCATAAGGGATTTAAGTTATTGAGAAAGACTGGAAAGATTGAATTTACCAACGCTGCAGGAGAGGAGGAGAGTAATAGACATGATTATGCTATATAAATGCATCTCAAGGGAGCAGAAAATAGACATAAATGAATATATATCATATGGTGAAGCATCAGCAAGAGATCATTGCAAAAAACTGCATAAAAAGAGAGGTGATAAAGATGTAAGGAAATTCAGTTTCCCTAATAGGGCAATTGATCAATGGAATGCACTACCGAATGAAGCAGTGTGTGCCAAAACTATTCATAATTTCAAGGATATGTATGATAAAAATGGTTTAATACACGGGACAGTGCGAGCCTGACTCATTCCTGTAAAGATGCAATTGGGTAAAAACAATTTGGTAAGAACAAGCTAAGGCAATCCTCACGCCTAAGATATTAGGTAACTCGTCCCCAGATGATTAATTATAACTGTTTATCCAACCTAACTCATTCATACCCTAGAAATTCGAATTTTTACTGCTTCCCGCCTAACCTAATTTAATTTAAGGGCGGAAACTACCCGATAAAGCTTGAAGACGAATAATACGAGAAGCCGGAACGACCATTTGCCGTTTGTAAACGAAGGACGAGAGGCTCCGATCATGTTTCCCCTACAGAGAGCCAAGTACAAATGGCATATTTGTGGCGGCCTCTGGCAATCCTCCGCACATGCGCCGTAGGGGGCGGACAGATCGGGACAGGGGGACTGATTATAACGCTACACCGATCTCGATTAAACCTATTGAAATACCATTCTTGATCCGAGACATGAGTAGGTAAGTTAGGTCATTAATCGTTACAGGATTACTCTTTGGGCGGATATTAATTTAAACTAAGTAGGAGAAAGAGAGACTGTAGTTGTCGGAAGTTGAAACTCGTTTGTTGAGGCAGAATACTGCCTCGAGTCAGCTAGTCATGAGTCGACCAACGTGATGTATCGACCCCTGAGATTATTATATATAATAGTATATATTTATATCATTATTATATATATTACCTTATTATAATTTAATATAGTCATATTTATTTGGCCTTGGTCAGCGCGACCTGTGGCACATAACAATTTTCCATGTGTAGTGCCACACATTTGATATTCATGTATGTGTTTAGTAGTACTGTAATTTTAAGTTAGATAGGGTGTAACCTGAATATTAGTTTATAAGTTCCTATCCTAAGTAGTAGTTCATATGCTGGTGATTAGTGTAGGGCTAACTCTATTTTTGTATGTATGTATCTCTGTATCAATGCAGTGCGTGATGTAATTGTGGATGTTGAGCTATGGGAATTCCTCGTCTGGTTGAGTAATGAATAACAGATGCGCGCAGCTCTTCCCTCTTGTTTGTGCGTCATTGCCGGGCGCCGAGTTTAAACCTTAAACAGAATAATGATGAATATACAATTCTTTCCGTAACCTAGTTGTGAAATGTTTACTAATGAAGCTGCTAGAACCCAAATATATGTATGGTTAACAGTCCAAAAGTCCTAATTAATGTCATTTGTGAGTATTTAAAGGTCTCGTTTGTCTTGGCCGTCACTAGATGGCATGAGCTGCCTTAAAATTCAAAATGAGATAGTGATAGAATCAGTATCTAAATTAAGTAAGGAATAAACCCCAAATTTTCCCCAATTCAATCAAAAGTCCTGGCATCATGGGTACATTGTTAAATAAATTGTAAAGAGATTGAAACCCACCATATTTCAAAAACACCACCTCATTTGATTTAGCAGTGGCGTCGCTAGCGAGCTCACTCGAGGCCCAGACGTCGTATATAATGGACGTTTGTTCAGGTGAGCCGTCCACATTTCTTCTTCCTCTCCCTCTTTTTCTTTGTTTAATCCTTACTTGTCATGGACTATATGAAGTAATATTGTTGAAAGTTTAACGTAGACACTCGAGGCCCAGACGTCGTATATAATGGACGTTTGTTCAGCCTCCAGACTCTGGCGACGTCAGTGTGAGCATGACGCCTTCCTATAGCATTGTCCAAAGACCTGAGCATACACACATTACACTATCCATGAATTATTATATAAACCAAATGTAATTGTAATAGTATTATTGATCTATCAAGTGAAGTTTATTTTGTAAATAAGAAATGGAAATTTGGAAGTGATGTAATCTGGTAACGGAAGAGCGAAATTCAAAACCATTAACCGTTTTCTTTCTTGTAACTAAGGTTAGGAAGTTAGGAGCGTGGAAGGGAATTTAGTGACTGTGAGCAATGATGTAATTTTGAAATGAACCTCGAGGCTAAACAAGCCCGAGTGATTATGTATTCTTAGTGATTATACAATGTTTGAATAGTACCTCGAGGCTAAACAAGCCCGAGTGATTACGAATTCTTAGTGATTATGGTTTTTCTTCTGAATTATTCCTCAAGGCTAAACAAGCCCGAGTGATTATGCATTTTTAGTGATTATATAGCAATGATGCTTATGAACTGTAAATAGTCCTGAACTGATGTTGGATTCTAGAGAATTACCTGATGAGAGTATATTATATGGATGAAAATGAACACGAGTAATCATTCTTATTGGCTCGAGGCTATGCCAGCCCGAACAGATAACCCATGCTCGTAAAAAGGTCCCTGACTTGAGGCTATAGTCGAGCCCAAGAATAACTGACAGAAATAAAGTACGGTACAACAACCCCATACATCACTTGTATCAAATTGTTTTCGCCTGGTAATAATGTTGGAGGAATGATCATCCAAAACCCTGATAACATGTACAATCTTCTCTCATACTAAAAATGGTCATGTAATTAAAAATGTTTTGTGGAAATTAGCATAAAATTATTAAAGTAGAGTAAAGTATATATCTTTTCTTATTTTCTTAGTGTACCTAATCAAGGGAATTAAGTCCCCAAGCTTAATTCACTCCCCTTCCAATTCAAGATTCCTTCGCTGAGGGAACGACGACCACCTGTGGTACTGACTAAATCTAGGCTGGGCCAAAAATTACAAACGCTACCACAATTATTTTTCTTAAATAATTACCATCTACTAATATACTAAGTCGAGTACCACCTGTATTATCCATGGGTAAGTTAACCAGTGCCAACAACCGGTAAGATTATAAATATCCGTCATTACACTGATTGAAGAATACCGGTGGGATAAAATCACTAGCATTACACTGGATGAACAATAACGGTGGGGATAGTAAAAATTCATACCATTACACTAGTGTCAACTGGTGGGATAAAAATTTTAGGTATTTCACTGAATTACCAGCGTTATACTGGTGGCAATAGCGGTGGGATATTCATCGTTCCCAAATTAGTGGCGTTGATGAGAAAATGAAGGGAAGTGAAAGGTAAAGAGAGACAATATTTCAAAATTTAATTTCCTTTTTTTTGTGTGTGAGTAAGAATAGTACACTGGGGTCACCATGTCTCTGTATGAACAGTTGTTTGCTCAGACACAACCGGAAGCTGATCGTCCGTCACAAGTAGGGAGAGATCATGTAACCATTCAATTGGATGAGGCTGAGGAACAGTTCGGTGCTACTAATAGAACGCCGCTTTCACACTCGACCCCTTGTTCACACATTATGAGTTCACATCACTTTCTCACAAAACCGCGCGATATCCCAATTTTGGAATTAAATCAGCTGCAAGGGATAGAAGCTACATCTCGCCTCGAAATGTTTTGTGAGGCGGTGGAACAAACTCATACCAGCAACGCAACCAGAATCCAGGTTGCCAAGAGTCGAATGGGTTCCGAATTGGCCACTTTTATTCATAATTATCAAAAGAAGCATTTTGCACTGTCATGGCCCAAGCTTAAAAAATTCTTGAATGCGGAGTTTGCCATCGAGCTGAGTGTAGATCGAGCTTGGCAAGAGTTAGAAAACATGACCTATGACAGGGAGGAATCACCCCAGGCGTTTGTACATAGGTTCATGTGTAAGCATGCGGCTCTCGAAACAAAGTTCCCAAAAGAAAAGTTTCCCTCGCGAGATAAACGGATCAAGAAGAAACTGTGGTATGGTCTTCCGCTCGAGTCTAGGGAAA
The DNA here is from genome assembly GCF_032717465.1 of Coenobita brevimanus. Lineage (NCBI taxonomy): Eukaryota > Metazoa > Arthropoda > Malacostraca > Decapoda > Coenobitidae > Coenobita > Coenobita brevimanus. The sequence continues at coordinate 25,500,575 of NC_136984.1, forward strand.
AATTGGAAGGTTACCTTGATGACGGATATCCACTCCGTAAATTCATTGACAGGATCGAAAATGAAAGGCAGCTTCTCGAATAGAGGTATACCACCAGGGTTAATGCAATGCCGGATAGAGACAATAAAAATGAAGATCCCTCAGATACCAGTGTAGCTGATAATCCACCAAGACCATCCCATGATAACTGTCAATCCGAGTCAGACAAGGAAGTGACTGAATTGAGAGCTCAATTAAGGGATTTGAAAACAAATTTAGAGCAACTCAATCAAAAACAATCTACTCCTGAAACACCGAGGCGAAAATACTGTAGTCATTGTCTGAAGAGTTCACACACGTTGCAAGAATGTTGGGCTAAACCACCACCAGGCCACTGTTTTGATTGCCGTAGGTTGGGATGTCGTAGTGGCAGTAATGATTGCCCATGGCGCATAAATTGCAGCGCAGCAACGCGGAGCAATAACAGATTTCACCCACCCAGTCCAAATGCGGGCAGACCGCCACTCAAAGTTCCCCCATCAGGCTATTTGACTAACCGCAGGTATAACATCGCCCACGATAAGTGTCAGCGTGAATAATAAGATCGTGGAAACTGTTGTTGACACAGGGAGTTGATATACCTTACTTAAAGAGGCCACCGTGAAGCGGTTAGGACAGAAATAAATACGAGGAGAAATCCACCGAGATTACAGGGAGTCACAGGAGCGCCACTCCGTATCCTGGGTATGGTCAAAGTAGATATCAGAGTGGGAGATGAGAAAGTTCATCAACAGTGGTGTCCAGTCGTTCCGAATGCCTACTTGACTACTGAAATGTTGTTGGGATGTGATGTCCTTGGACAATCTCCGTTGATCTGGAATGGTGCGCAACAAGCACTAATGTGGGGAGGAGCCCCGTACGTCGTGAACTATGTTCTGCGGCGGAAAGGAAAAGTTGAGCGAGTCCAGGCCACCCCTATCAGAGCCGTCAGGAACCCTCAACAGTTGAAGCAAATTAATCTTGTAACAGTAGAGAGACTCACCCCATATCAAACCAAATTCATTGCCGTGCCAGTGAGTGAGGAGCCTAAAACTACTTTCCTTTTTTTTTCCCACAAGCACGTTTCAGTCATAATAGTCACCCTTACTTATTACAGGTGAATTCAGAGGGCCTAGTCTATTAGCCCCTCAATAATAGAGCCAAACAAGACAAACTGTTTCGGATAGGTACCATTCTAGGCTCATATGAAATCATTGACGACCCTCCTGTAAGTACAGTCAACTCAGTTACCAAAATCCATAATGACCTGATCCCTACCAGTGATCGAACTGATGAAAGCGGAACTCGTGTTCAACGACTCCGAAAGCTAATTGACGAACAGACATGGCCACAGATTCAGCTCAACAAGAAGAATTAGCTAACGTAATCCCGCAACACGATCCCCTCTTCATTTTGGAAAAAGGAGAACTAGGAACCATCAGCGGTCCCCCCGTTCACATTAAAGTAGCAGATCCACAGCCCAGCCGTGGACTGATCTATCAATACCCTGAACAGGCTAAACAGGTGATCGCTGAAATGTTGCAAGACATTGAAGAGAGAGAAATTATTGAAAGATCAACAGCTGCCTGGTTATCTCCTATTGTATTAGTTAACAAGCCAGACGGCAGCAAGTGCATGTGTTTAGATTATCGCCACGTGAATCAGCATCTAGCCACGGATATCTATCCACTGCCCAGACTGGAAGAGTTAGTCGAGCAGGCCGCAGGTCATAATTACTATGTGACTCTTGATATGCGTGAGGCATATTTTCAAATCATGCTGGACGAGGAAAGTCGTGATTTAACCACATTCAGTGATGGAGTCACACTTTACAGATTCAGGCGCTTACCATTCGGACTAAAATGTTCACCAGCCATATTTTCCCGACGAATGCAGGACATTCTTACTCCATTGTTGAAGCAAGGCTGGATAAAGAATTATTTGGACGATTTGATAACTTCGGCTGATGACTTCCCCATGTTGTTGAGTCGCTTACAGCAACTATTCACTTTACTCTCACAGAATGGGGCCAAGTTAAATTTAAGCAAATGTACCTTTGGGTTAAAAGAAGTAACCTTTCTTGGCCATAAAATCTTAGTGGCCGGGAGTACGCCGGACCCAAAAAACATAGAGGCCATCAACAAAATGAAAAGACCCACCAAAGTAAAAGAAGTCCAGAGATTCCTTGGAATGTGCGGATTCTACCGAAAACATGTACCTTCGTTCGCAAAAATAGCAGCTCCCCTTACTAACTTAACCAGATCCAGAGTAGCGTTCGAATGGTCAGATGAGTGTCAATCCATTTTTGATCAAGTGAAGACGAGGTTAGGGAATGCGCCAGTATTGGTAAGAGCCAATGTGACTCGACCATTCATTGTAACCACCGACACAAGCAACACCCATATTGGTGGCGTATTAAGTCAGATCCAACCAGACAACTCCAACTTGCCTATTGGTTACTTTTCCAAAAAGCTCAATCCTTGCGAGAGAAAATATTCCGCAACTGATAAAGAAGCATTGGCAGTCGTCCTCACATGCCGCAACTTTCACCATTATTTGTGGGGTTCCCACTTTACTATCTTGACAGACCATCAACCACTTACTAGCATTTTTAAGTGAAAAACCAAATCCCCACGTATGAACCGATGGATTCTCGAGATGCGTGAGTACGACTACAACGTGCAGTACGTCAAGGGTAAATATAATGTAGTCGCTGATCAACTTTCTAGACCTGTCAGAGTGATATTCCACCAGTCAGAAACCAACTGGCTTGGATTTAGTCGAGACGAGATGAGAGATAAGCAACGAGAAGAACCCATGTGGGATGAGTTAGTTAAGTACTTGCATAGTGAGAAGCTTCCTGCTAAAAGACTACCAAAAGCTATGCTGAGCCAGTTCGCATTGATTGACGAACTATTATATTTTGCCCGTGAAACAAATGATGGTAGCATCCAATATTGTTTGGTGATTCCTAAGTCAATCATTAACCCGCCCCGTCCCGACCACTTTTTGACCACTGGTACCCCCCAATCCCGACAATTTTTCGACCCTTTTTTTTTTTGCTAAAACTTTCGCTTTTGGTGAGAAACATCGAAAATTCATAGAGAAATCGCTCACCTGAGGTTTAAAATACTCATTACAGGTAGGAGAGCCTCCTTACCTTACCGGGTTTTCTATCAGGCTGGCACCAAAGAAAACGAGTTCTATGGGAGGATAACTATTTCACACCACTCATAAACGGTATTTATTTATTTACTGTTACGAATTTATATGTAGTACAAGAGTATATTGGTTTTCAAGCAGTAATATAGGCATTATAAGCATTGTTTCACTTACTAATACCTGACCTTTTTTTGCCACATTACCTGATCATCATTTCTAACTGTTTCTTCCTCTAATGCTATGTAAAGTGTGTCCTCCACATTGTCAATGATTGGGGAATCACTCTGGCCCTGAATTTCGTACCGTGGCATGACATGGCTATACTGGCCAGGTCACTGATAACAGGTGAATTGCTGAGAAAAGGGCATGCAGGGGGGGGGAGGAGGTCATGCTGGGTAAGGCATTGTCTCTGCCTGGCATCTTGTTGAGGAAGGTGTCCCGTGTATATGTACCAAAAATGACTCGCGAAAATTGAAAATTGTGGAAATTATGAACCTTGCAATTGCAGGACGTTGAAGTACGTCCTCGGGATTAGCTGTGACAAAACGTGAGGACGTGGAAGTACGTCCTCGGGACAGCGCGGGTTAAAGAAGCTATCAAACACGCTCATGAAATCTCAGGACATCTAGGTCAGAAAAAATCCATTAAGAAAGCCGAAGAACTATTCTATTGGCCAAATCTAAAGGTAGATGTATGCGAGTATGTGAAACAGTGTCCCACTTGTCAGAGATTCAAAGGTGAAACTGGGTTGCAGCAGCCTTGGAAAGGTTTCCCGCCTGTAAGTAAACCATTGGAACGTATCGGGATTGACTTGACTGATATGGTTGCTGAATCTCAGGGTTACCGCTATGTCCTTACTGTGATAGATCATTATAGTAGGTTTGTGAAATATTATCCCCTCAGGGATAAACATACACAACACATCATACACTGTCTTGGGCAATACTTCACCAACTTTGGGATGCCACGAGGTACCGTGCTGGACAATAGCGGAGAGTTCACGAGTGGAGAGTTCAAGAAGTTCTGCTGGAGGAACCAGGTGGACTTGTTCTACGTCACCCCTTATCATCCCCAGGGAAATTCCACAACTAAAAGGATGCATCGGACTATGAAAAGCATCCTAGCATCTCTCTGCAACGGACACCCCTTGCGTTGGCCTCAGCTGCTCCAATCGTGTCAAACCGTCATAAATCAAGCGGTCCATTCGAGCACGGGACAACAACCTTATTATGCCTTCTTCTCATGCCATCCCCCTCGCCTCATTGGTACCTTATTGCCTTCAGTGGATGCAGAGGAGGACGATCTGGCGATAGCACACACACTCATAAAGGGTACAAACCAAAGGATGACCAGGTGATACCGGGAGGTGGCCAACAGGCGGAGGAGAGCCCAGAAGGTTGAAGTCAATAGCTTGGTGTGGGCGAAAAAAGGGACCATACAGCCGGGTACCTGTAGAAAACTGAATGCCAAATGGGACGGCCCGTATAAAGTGATTGAAGTGCTGCTAAATGGAAGTGTTTATATCATTGAAAATGTATTTAGTGGAAAAAAAATACAAAGGGCTGCTGAAAAGGTAAAACCATATTACGGTACCAAGGAATGGCTCTTAGAACCACTGCAACAGGAGCTCGCCCCAGAGCCCGAGGATGAGCGGTTGCCGCCGCGAGTGAGGATTGCCCCTCAGAGGCTCATAGAGGAGTATTAGAAAAGTAGACAAGTGCATGTGACGAATGTTGTGAAACATAACTGTTTAAAGTTATGTTCCGGGTAGACTCATCCCCGAGGAGAGGGTGTAAAAAGAGAGAGAGAGAAGAGTTCCTGTTGGAACCGGGAAGTGCCTTACTTCGAGGGGAGTAGCTAATCCCCTCACCTTACAGTTAGCACGGTTTGTGAGGTAGTGGAGTCTTCAGGACAGAATGAGCGCTCACCTTTTTGCGGGCAGAAAGCTGGAATCAAAAGGACAGAGTGAGTGTGATTGCGAATGGAAGAATGTAAGGAAGCGCCTCCCATGGTGATCTCAATCTCGAGAGACCCTGTCGAGCTCAGGTGAGCGACAAGCTATACTCCAAAACCTGAGGCTGACTGGGGCATAAATTCCCTCATAACATCCCGAGTAAGGAGTGATCATACCTCCTAATGTAGTGAGTAAGCGACCTTCCAAGGTACGCATCAGGTGTTTAATGTGGACTGACAGGTGCCACCGATTGTGGGGAAAAGTATTCCAATTCAAAGTGTTCATAGCAGTTATAAGAGTAACAACATTCCATCCATGCACATGTCATAGAAAATTGACTTGGGTAAAATTTGCTTTCCGAACGTGGGAGCCGTGTAGTGCCACACATTTGATATTCATGTATGTGTTTAGTAGTACTGTAATTTTAAGTTAGATAGGGTGTAACCTGAATATTAGTTTATAAGTTCCTATCCTAAGTAGTAGTTCATATGCTGGTGATTAGTGTAGGGCTAACTCTATTTTTGTATGTATGTATCTCTGTATCTATGCAGTGGGTGATGTAATTGTGGATGTTGAGCTATGGGAATTCCTTGTCTGGTTGAGTAATGAATAACAGATGCGCGCAGCTCTTCCCCCTTGTTTGTGCGTCGTTGCCAGGCGCCGAGTTTAAACCTTAAACAGAATAATGATGAATATACAATTCTTTCCGTAACCTAGTTGTGAAATGTTTACTAATGACGCTGTTAGAACCGAAATATGTAAGATTAACAGTCCAAAAGGCCTAAATAATGTCATTTGTGAGGATTTAAAGGTCCCGTTTGTCTTGGCCGTCACTAGATGGCATGAGCTGCCTTAAAATTCAAAATGAGATAGTGATAGAATCAGTAACTAAATTAAGTAAGGAATAAACCCCAAATTTTCCCCAATTCAATCAAAAGTCCTGGCATCATGGGTACATTGCTAAATAAATTGTAAAGAGATTGAAACCCACCATATTTCAAAAACACCACCTCATTTGATTTAGCAGTGGCGTCGCTAGCGAGGTCACTCGAGGCCCAGACGTCGTATATTATGGACGTTTGTTCAGGTGAGCCGTCCACATTTTTTCTTCCTCCCCCTCTTTTTCTTTGTTTAATCCTTACTTGTCATGGACTATATGAAGTAATATTGTTGAAAGTTTAACGTAGACACTCGAGGCCCAGACGTCGTATGTAATGGACGTTTGTTCAGTCCCCAGACTCTGGCGACGTCAGTGTGAGCATGACGCCTTCCCATAGTATTGTCCAAAGACCTGAGCATACACACATTACACTATCCATGAATTATTATATAAACCAAATGTAATTGTAATAGTATTATTGATCTATCAAGTGAAGTTTATTTTGTAAATAAGAAATGGAAATTTGGAAGTGATGTAATCTGGTAACGGAAGAGCGAAATTCAAAACCATTAACCGTTTTCTTTCTTGTAACTAAGGTTAGGAAGTTAGGAGCGTGGAAGGGAATTTAGTGACTGTGAGCAATGATGTAATTTTGAAATGAACCTCGAGGCTAAACAAGCCCGAGTGATTATGTATTCTTAGTGATTATACAATGTTTGAATAGTACCTCGAGGCTAAACAAGCCCGAGTGATTACGAATTCTTAGTGATTATGGTTTTTCTTCCGAATTATTCCTCAAGGCTAAACAAGCCCGAGTGATTATGCATTTTTAGTGATTATATAGCAATGATGCTTATGAACTGTAAATAGTCCTGAACTGATGTTGGATTCTAGAGAATTACCTGATGAGAGTATATTATATGGATGAAAATGAACACGAGTAATCATTCTTATTGGCTCGAGGCTATGCCAGCCCGAACAGATAACCCATGCTCGTAAAAAGGTCCCTGACTTGAGGCTATAGTCGAGCCCAAGAATAACTGACAGAAATAAAGTACGGTACAACATCTCCATACATCGCTTGTATGTATCAAATTGTTTTCGCCTGGTAATAATGTTGGAGGAATGATCATCCAAAACCCTGATAACCTGTACAATCTTCTCTCATACTAAAAATGGTCATGTAATTAAAAATGTTTTGTGGAAATTAGCATAAAATTATTAAAGTAGAGTAAAGTATATATCTTTTCTTATTTTCTTAGTGTACCTAATCAAGGGAATTAAGTCCCCAAGCTTAATTCACTCCCCTTCCAATTTAAGATTCCTTCGCTGAGGGAACGACGACCACCTGTGGTACTGACTAAATCTAGGCTGGGCCAAAAATTACAAACGCTACCACAATTCTTTTTCTTAAATAATTACCATCTACTAATATACTAAGTCGAGTACCACCTGTATTATCCATGGGTAAGTTAACCAGTGCCAACAACCGGTAAGATTATAAATATCCGTCATTACACTGATTGAAGAATACCGGTGGGATAAAATCACTAGCATTACACTGGATGAACAATAACGGTGGGGATAGTAAAAATTCATACCATTACACTGGTGTCAACCGGTGGGTTAAAAATTTCAGGTATTTCACTGAATTACCAGCGTTACACATGCGACCAGTTTCATGCAACTGGCTGAGCCGTTGGGAGAGCCGCCTTACTCCTGAGACATTTTTATCCCCACCCAACTCCGTACCCAGCCATCTATGGGATGAACTCTGACTGAGGTTCACTACGGACGAAGAGAGTTGATGATCCGAACTTTCGTCGAGCATGTACACACGAACAAACAGATACATTGTTGCCAGCACCCGGTACCCACCTCTCGCGGCTAGGTGGCCCAGGTGGAAAGTTTGGCGACTGTACTTATGGAACTACTATAGTTGTCACTGCATGCACTTATAATGCAATTATGTGCCTGTGTCTATATGTATATATGATTCTGTATATGTTTGTACAGTACATACAGTATATGTATACTCTATGCAAATTTATTTGATTTTCTTATGTTTATGTATATGTTTATATGCATAAGTATTTGTTAATAAAAGCTTAAGTATAGGCCTATGTAAGTGAGTATATGTATGTGTATGCATAGATGTGTACTGTATATATATATATATATATATATATATATATATATATATATATATATATATATATATATATATATATATATATTGTTACGGAACAGAGAAAGATAATGTACACTTTAAGTGAGAATACTAATAATCAATACTGTCCCGTAAAGTTCCAGGTTCAAAAGAAAAGAGTTAGGTAAAATTACAAGTTAAAGTTTATTGCTCAAACTAACAACAAAACATTCAGGACTCATAAGGATAATGTAATGGCAAAAAAACAGGTAAAATATATGGGTAACTGCACTAGCCTCTATTAACACGAAATTAGCAAGAGTAAATTTACCTAAGTCAGCCCTGATAAAATGAAAATACACTGGGTAATGCTCAGTTAATGCAAGATAAATTATTACAGATACAAAATAATATTAATGATGGCTGACAATAAGAACCCCACACAAATTACAAAAACCCCACTAGGCCTAAGAATTAACCCTATGCTACACAGCACAAGAAAAAAATACAACAACAGTTATACTCAAATTACACAGCTGCTAGATGGTTGGAGACTTCCTGAGCACTCACAACAATAACTGTACAGGGGAGGACAGAGATGTGAACATAATGAGGAGTAGATCTAAGTGGCAATTAATGTAGAGACTGAGCTCATTATATAGGGGCCGGCAGAGCTTGATACAACTTGTAAGAAGGACGCGCAAATGAAGCCATGGGGACAAAGAGTTGACAATCCTGCTCTGAACAATAGAAAAGACGACTTACTCTACTATAACGGTAGAAGGGGGAGACTGAGGCAGAACACGCTCGTGATCAAACATGCAGCATACTGTGCGTTAAAATTACACAAAGGATGATGAAATCATAGGCTATGTAACAATATATATATATATATATATATATATATATATATATATATATATATATATATATATATATATATGTGTGTGTGTGTGTGTGTGTGTGTGTGTGTGTGTGTGTGTGTGTATGCATATGTGCATGTACGTATGTGTATATGTTGGTATGAATGTGTGTGTGAATGTATCACTGTATATATATGTATTGCATGTATATTTGTATATGTATGCTATGTGTATGTAGCCAGCATATGGGTATATGGCTCATATATTGTGCATGTATTTTGTCACATGTACAGTACATATGTGTGAGTGCATTGGCTGTACCGTGCATATGTTAATGCATACTCTTTGGAACTGACACTCATTATAAGTTTAGATATAAGATAAATATGTTAATGAATGTCTTGTGCATGTACTTGTAATGTACTTATGCCTCTGTATGTCTATAATTTATGTGTATATGTATCTATATGTGTGAAAGTATGTTAGTATATATGAATTCTCTTTGCAAGTTTACATGTGTATACATGTGTGTGTATGTGTGTAGGTCTTTACATATATGTCTGTATAGGTGTGAGTGAATTTTTTCTTATCGCATATATGTCTATCATTATCCTAAATTAAGTTAGTTTGTGATTAAGAGCGAACATATTTTTCATATGACCGGCTTGCTCACTGTACTTGTGGATTTTATTGTTCATTTGTGTTTACACTAGATTTGGTATACAATGACTTTGATTCTTAGAAAGAGACAGTCAGGACACTGATCTTAATTCACTCTAGCTAGATGAAGTGTAAATGTTTGAGGATCATTTTGATATTGTCTAACATAGGTGCCTTTTATGAGTTTTTCTCTCAAAGGCTCAACCTTTTTCTTTTCATTTATCGATCCATCATACAGTGTAACTGATATAGCTAAATAAATATCTATCTATCTATCTACCTATCTATCTCTATCTATATCTGTCTATCGTTCAAACACGACGGGAATTGACCAATCATTGACCGAGAGCATCACGCAGTGTTATCAATTCCACCTGTCCTCAGCTGGCAAAATCAGTGTGTCAGACTCCCTGAAATTGACTTTAGTCACTTTATTTATTTATATATACACATACTCATCTGGTGTTAGCCTTTTAGCCGACGAATTTCTATTACAAAGCAAATCAAAAGTTACAGCATAGTTACTTTGAGAGATAATGAAGAGCTGAAGATTGCACCAATAAAATGATAGCGCTACTGCAACGCTCCATTTATGGGTTATTAAGCAAAACTTATGTGCTTTTGCCAAAGAACTGAGTCTTCATCGGAAAAGAAGTATTCTGAAAATGTCTTTCATTTTTTCAGATACTGTGCATCTATTTTCTATTGACCTGGAAAATTACACATTGCCTGGATTTTCTTTCACATGACCTACGGGACTAGCTGTTGCACCCTGCTCCTTCTTCAGTTATCTGCATGTACTGTAGGATGCATTCAGATTTAGTGATCTGTACTGCATTATCAAAACATGTATATATATGTTTTATTCATTAGCCTTAATTTTTGTCGTAATTTCAAAAGCAGACTTATACTCATCTGGTTATCTCGATAGGTGGTATTTAAACATCTCTTTTGCAGGTTTCAACACAGTCTAGGATAAGATGTCTCCATCAGGCAGCAGTTTGTACTCCAGCATACTGTTTTCCAGCAGCATGCGTCTACCTTTTCATCTTTTATTTATTGTTTTTTTAAGCACCAGAGATCTTGCCACCTGCAGTTGCAGAGGGTGACGTGATGACGCTGCCATGGCAACACCCTCCTACTCACCTCTAGTTCGGACATTCAAACGCTTCAGCCCGCCCAAGCTATTACTCGTCCCGCCTGCCCACTCGCAGTCAGGAAGCATGCTTATGGCTAAATACTCAAGATTCTTAATAACTACTTCCACAGATCCTGAGTAAACTCCACGGTGAGGTGGACCACCAGACCTACAGAGTCGTGCTTGACTATATTTCTGAATGCGCTGTGCCCTTGGACGCCCATGTTAATGTAGGAAGCTTCCCTTCAACCCTTGCTGGTAAGCTAATTCTCTCTTCTGCTCACTTTCCAACCCCCCCCCCCTCCCTCTCTCTCTCTCTTTCGTTCGACCATCTAGACACAGAGATTTTTTTTTTTTTTTTCGCGTTTTTTCACCGTATCTCGAGTTCATCAGTGGTAGCGGAAGATAGTATAATGACCACATATTTTACTCTCTCTCTCTCTCTCTCTCTCTCTCTCTCTCTCTCTCTCAAGAAAACACACACACACACACACACACACACACAATTGGTCAATCAGGAGAAAGGGTTGATTAATACCAAAGTTCGCCACCCTCCTCACAAACTACTACTGCTTCAAATATTGATTCCCACCTATCAGCATAGGTGGAGATATTAATCTTGCATCCGTCAGTATTTATTATATTATTTTTTTATCATTATTTAGTGGTAGGTTGGGGAGCTCACCATCTACTCACTCGATGCAGTGCTGCTTTGAGTGTCTGCCCTTTCCTCTCTTCCTTCCTTCCTCTTCTTTCTTTCTTTCATTGTTTCCCCTTCCTTCTGCCTACGTGTGACTTTACACTCCCTGCTCTGTCTTTCTTTCCTCCACTCTTTCCTCTTCCTTCTGCCTATGGGTGACAAGCCAAATGGTTTCCTGTACACCAGGAAACCATTTACCACACTGGGTGGTAAACACGTAACCAGATTATGGCGCCTGGTGGTTTATTGGGTAATTAAAGCGCTCCAATCGGATTCAGCCTGAGTAGGTTTATATCCAAGGAGTGGTTGGGGTTTATTGCTCACGTAATGCCACTCAAGGGATGACTGAGGCTGGTCACTCCCATCTCAATTGTCATGACCAATTTTCCTAGCCTCGGGCTCCTATGCTCCTCATTGGGCGGCATAGGATTGGATGATGGATGGATGGATGGATGATGATGATGAAGATGATGATGATGATGATGATGAAGATGATGATGATGATGAAGATGATGATGATGATGATTATTATTATTATTATTTTGTCAGTTTCCGTCTCCGATTTTCATCATATTTGTTAAGGCTGTGCAGAACAGAGGATATTTCACTGACTCATTTTCAGCGACCTTCACCAACTTTTCAAGGTAACAGGTCCAAAAATGTCCAAAAATCACAAATTTTCAGCCTCAGTTTATTCCAAAACTAATATAGTTACATGAACATGGAGGGAAATCCCGTGATATAATTATTTTCTAAACATTCGTACGGAAAAAACCTGAAGGTCATTCATTCTTGACATTACGATATTTTGTTCACTACACTTTTCAACACTTTTAAATTGATCTTCCATACAGGAAAAAAAAAACAGCACTTCTTGGCCCTGGAAGTTTTGTCTGAAGTATCGTAAAGCCACACATGAATGACCTTCAGATATTTTCTGTACAAATATATGTCTGTCTATCTATCTATCACCAGACGCTTTAACCGCGTAAGGGATGGCCACAGACAGATCGCCTCCGTGACACCCTGTCTCCCGCCATTTCGGTGCCCTGCTCCCAGTTCACACTCCCTTCTCTCACATACCTCTCCATTCCATCCCTCCATCTCGGCCTCGGCCTCCCCCCTCTCCCCTCCCCTTCCACCTCACTCACATACACTCTCATCGTTAGTCTCTCGCTCTCCATCCTCTCCACATGGCCAAACCTCCTCAGTGTATTTCTCCTAACTCTATCTGTCACATCCACATCCACAATACAACGCCCCTTCACTTCCACTTCCATATTTGTCAGTCTGTCTCTCCATGTAACTGCACATGATCCTTCCAAATAACTCATTCCCACTGCTCTCACTCTTGACCTGTTTCCTTCCAACAAGGTCCTAACTTTACTTCCATACGTTAGAGATGGTATTACGACAATATCATGTTGCGACTTTTTTACTTCCATGCTGATTTCCATTTTTCTTATAACTGCTTTCAAAGAACCAACAACCTTTCTTCCTTGTTGCACCCTTTCAAACACTTCACCCTCCAAACTGCCATCCATACTCATCACACTACCCAAGTACTTAAACGCACTCACATTTTCCATTTCCTCATCATCCAACCTCATAGTACATTCAGTGACTTTATTTCTCATGAAGACCATAATTTTACTCATCCCTACATTCACCTTTACGTTCCGTTTCTTACACACTTTCCCAAACTCATTCACGAAGCCTTCCAGTTCCCCTTCATCTTCATATAACAATACAGTATCATCTGCTAGCAACAGTACAGGAAATTTCCAAATATTACCGTCTCATTAGGGCCGCTCCAACAACCAATGCCCTACCTTGTAACTCATTTATAACCCCTTCCACATACAGATGGAACAGCCATGGAGACATGAAACAAACCTATTCCAATCTGACATTCAGACAGAAAAATTCACTCCGTTCACAATCGACTTGCATTGCAGTTTTAGCCCCCTCATACATACTATTCACGGCATTCGGCAACTCCAATTTACACCATATTATTACTATTTTCTACAATCCTTGTCTGTCAACCCTGTCATAATCTTTCTCCAAATCCATGACTGTTGCATGCAACTTGTTTCTCTTCTCTAGGAGCTTCTCCACTGAAGACCTAAGAATGAATATCTGAGCTACACAACCTCTTCCCTTCCTAAATCCTCCCTTTTTTTCTCCATCTAATTCCTCTGTTATTTCCCTAACTCTGTCAATTAGTACCCTATCATGCACTCTTCCTATTACACTCAAATGTCAGAAAAATAGTTTTATCCCAGGTTCTCCTTCCATGTTCATGTAGCTATAATAGTTTTGGAGTATATTTAGGTGGAAAATTGATTATTATTGAAATTTTTGGACCAGTGATCTTGAAACTGAGTCAAGGTCACTGAAAATGAGTCAGTGTAATATAGTCATGGTGGCCTAAACCCTCAATAAAATGATGAAATTCAGAGATGAAAAATGATGAAATAGTAATAATAATACAAAAGACAGCAACTATCAGAAACATTTTCTGATCTCCACCTATGAGAGTATAGTTGAGAGGCACAACATACTTTTTTTTTGGTAATACCTCAAAAACCGTTGAGCAAACTGTATCCAAAACGTAAACAGACCTAGTCAAGGATCAGACAATACCTGTAGGGACAAGAAGTGACTTAATTCATTTTGTTTTTTCCTGTATGGAAGAGCAATTGAAAAGTGAGGTGTCTGAAATATCGTAATGTCACGCATGAATGGCCATCATTATTATTATTTTTTTTTTTTGTTCACACAAACGTTTGAAAATGATTCTGTCACGGGATATCCTTCCTTGTTCATCTATCTATAGTAGTTCTGGGGTAAACTGAGGATGAAAATTCATGATTTACTGACATTTTCGAACCTGTGACTTAGATAAGTCGGTCACGGTCACTGAAACTTTGAACTGAAACAGTAGCGTGGTGTTATACATCCTGAGTAAGTATGTTGAAAATCAGAGTGGAAAAGTGCCAGAATAGTAATAATAATAATAATAATAATAATACTGTAATACTACTACTAATACTAATAATAACTAGAAGACTCTAACTGTCAGAGACAGTTACTGATTCCTACCCATGAGAATATTGCTGGAGTTTTGCTTTTTGTAATAACGCAAAAACCGTTGGCCAGACTGCCACCAAAAATATACACACCCTGTCCAACACTGGACACGCCAGTTTTCAACATTTTTCAATTTATCTTCCATACAAAAAAAAAAAAAAAAGAAGAAGAAGAAGAAGAAGAAGAAGCTGCACTTCTTGGCCTAAGAAGTTTTGATCGGATATGTATACTTTTGGGTGGCAGTTTTGCCATTGTTTTGTGTCATAAAATAAAAATTCAACAACATTTTCATAGGTGGAGAGCAGTAACTGTCTTTGGCAGTTACAATCTTCTAGTTGACCTTCATCTATTACCTTTGGTGGAAATCCTTGTATCCTTCGGTAATTTTATTATTATTGTTCTCCACCTATTAACATGGATGGAGATCATTGTACCTGTCATTATTTTTATTATCATTATTGTTTCCCCCCAGAGTGGTTGCGCTCTTAGCCTTATAAAATAGTTGTCCCAGTTTAAAAGCAGAGGAAAACCTGGAGAGCGTCAATGACTAATTCAAGCGGTTATATAACCCACAGAGTACGTTCTCTTTAATGATTCTTATTATTAATACATTAAATGCTACTTTGTTTAACCCTTGTGGACAACTATACTGTAAATACATGTAAATACCTAGCAAAATTCCATTGACCTAACTGCACTTCCTGGGTGAGTATGAAGTCCCTCTCGTGAAAAACGAATGAGGGTTTAATACATATTTACATAGATAAAGGGAATAATTGGCTTTAGTTTAATTAAAACTAAGATTAAGTTAGATTCACCTTGTATATATCATGAAGTAAAATATAACTGTATTTAGTCTTGTATTTAATAGTTGTCATCTGTACAGTCCTATGAGGGAGAAGATGCTCGCCATGTTCACTCACTCTAGTTCCTAAGCCCGTTGAAGTAGCACTGCTGCTAAAGCTGGTTCAAGTTGCACGTTGTAAAATACGCACTAAAGGACGTTTGGATGCCCAGGCAACCGACCAAAACATCAGGCTCGTCGTCATCTGTTGTCCGACTCTTTCTAGCTAAGTAACATATGATTTGGCCAAATCTCAGGGAATTAGCTAAGAGGTAGGAGAACAATTACAGGTGAGTTGAAATATCAATTACACCTAAACCTCCTAAGAGATTTCTGTGAATTTACGTAAGATCGTGTTAGACTAACACTCGTCAGAGAAAGGAGTGTATAAAAATTTCTGACGATTATTATTCCATTACTTTTCTCCACCGATTTTCATCATGCCTAGTGAGGATGTACAGCACCATGACCCTGTTACACTGACCTAGTTTCAGTGATGTATTAAGTGATTATTAAACACAATAAAAAAAAACTAGCAGCTCAACTGGTGGATGAGTCTGGAAGAGTGTGTAAGAAACGGAACTTAGAAGTGAATGTACTGTAGTAAAGTGATGGTCTTTGAGAGAGGTGAAGTCAGTGAATGTACAGTGAGGTTGGATGATGAGGAAATGGAAAATGTGAGTAAGTTAAGTACTTGGGTAGTGTGATGAGTAAGTTTGGAAGTTTGGAGGGTGAAGTGCTTGAAAGGGTACAGCAGGGAAGAAAGGTTGCTGGTTCTTTGAAAGCAGTGATAAGAAACAGGGAAGTGAGCATGGAAGTGAAAAAGTTACTACATGACAGTATTGTGATGCCAACTCTAACGTATGGAAGTGAAGCTTGGACGTTGTTGGAAGGACACAAGTCAAGAGTGAGAGCAGTGGAAATGAGTCATTTAGGAGGAGCCTCTGGAGTCACATGGAGAGACAGGCTGACAAATGAGGAAGTGAAGGAGCGTTGTGGTGTTGATTTGGATGTGATAGGAAGCGTTAGGAGGAACACACTGAGGTGGTTTGGCCATGTGGAGAGGATGGAGGGTGAGAGACCGACGAGGAGACTATGTGAGTGAGGTGGAGGGGGGAGAGGGAGGGGGAGGCCGAGGATGAGATGGAGGGATGGAGTGGAGAGGTATATGAAAGAGGGGAGTGTGCGTTGGGAGCAGGACAGTGAAATGGCGGGGGCAGGGCGACGTGGAGGTGATTTGTTTGTGGCCACCCCGTACGGGATTAAGGCGTCTGGCAATAGACAGATAGATAGACAACTGCCAGGGCCGTATACCACCTGACAAAAAGGTAAAATACGCCATGAAAAGTAAAATTTTTCATAGAACAAAGTTGATATCCCCATGTAGAAATATCCGCATTGCATGACGTAATAATGGTCATATCAGCAACATCTGCATGGACGCAGGTGGTGAGGTTATAGCAAATTATTGGCGAATGCTCTCCGCTGTCCATTACAATGTGGTTTAGTCGTCCACATAAAATAATTGCCACATTTATAACCATCCGCACAACTACTGTGAAAATCAACATTAAATTCACAATCATTCTTTATTATAGCTATAGACAGTCCAGGGATAACATTCACAAAAAATATGACTGCAGGTATAATGACAAGTTGCAATTTATATACAACTGGCTCGGTGCTTTATTTGTGTGATGAGGATCCGAAACAGATGGGTCAGTGTCACAGGACACCATGATAACACAGTAGTCTATGTTATATGTTACAGTATGTATGTTACGAACGCATAATGTTTTGCAGGTGAATTGCATGGAAATGTTTCGAATCCAGTGTCATTAGGTTTTTCACTATTCGCCTCGTAGCTCAGTTCCAAAGTACCACTCACGGTTGTCCGTTCACCTGCCCTCTCTCTAACCCTGACTTCCACTTCCTTCCATCGAGGGGGGTACCGAAACTTTGGTTCGCGGGTGTACAGTGAGGTTGGATGAGGAGGAAGTGGAAAATGTGGGTGTAATTAAGTACTTGAGTAGCGTTGTAAGTTAGGATGGAAGTTTAGAGGGTGAAGTGCTTGAAAGGCTACAGCAGGGAAGAAAAGTTGCTGGTTCTTTGGAAGCAGCGATACGGAACAGAAGAGTGAACATGGAAGTAAAAATGTCGCTGTATGATAGTATTGTGATACCAACCCTAACGTATGGAAGTGAAGCTTGGACCTTGTTGGAAGGGCACAAGTCAAGAGTGAGAGCAGCAGGAATGAGTTATTTGAGAGGAGCATGTGGAGCTACGTGGAGAGACAATGACAAATGAGGAAGTGAAGGGGCATTGTGGTGTGGATGTGGATGTAATAGAAAGCTTTAGTAGAAATGCACTGAGGTGGTTTGGCCATGTGGAGAGAATGAAGAATGAGAAACTAACGAGGAGAGTGTATGCAAGTGAGGTGGACGCGGTGAGAGGGAGGGAGGCCAAGGCTGAGAGGGAGGGATGGTATGGGGAGGTTTATGAGAGAGGGCAGTATGAGCTCGGAGCAGGGCAGCGAAATGGCGTAATACAGGATGACATGGAGGCGATTTGTTTGTGGCCATCCCATACGGGATTGAGGCGTCTTATGATAGATAGATTATGATCTTTACCCAACTTAGGAAATGGGAGGACTACTGTGTAACCATCTTCTAATTACTGGAGATCATACCTTCCTCCCATATCAGATAAATATCTGATAAAAATAGAGAATCGTATGGTCAGTGGTGAATCATAGCATAAGGAATGTCATCAGATCCAAGAGCAGAGTCACTACACTGCTGGGGAGCAGCACACAGTTCGTGGAGAATGAATATAGCATTATAAGGTTCTCCTTCAATAGATACAAAGGAAATACCTAACCTCTCCTGTTGATGGCAAAAGAAGCTAAATGGCATGGTGAGATCTAATTTGAAAACATAAAAGTGTCTGCCAGGGCTGAAGCTACCTTAGAGGCGTTGGATACAGAAGACCCTTGGAGTTTAAATACCAGGGGAGGAGAAGGTGAATACTTGCCTGATATTTTCCTCACCTTCTTCCAGATCATTGGTAAAGGAGTCGACGAGGAGACACATGAGGCACGGGTTCTCCATGAGGTGCGACGTGAGTTTTTAAGAACCCTGCGATAACGAACTTTCTTAACCCACAAGTGCATGGTACAATTTGTTAAGTTTATTTTCACAAATCTATCTAAATATGACCTAAAACTACCATTTATGTATAAATTTTAGTTGTATCTTCCTTCATTATGAAGTTCTGAAGTGACCACTTAAATGGGCTCCATGCAATAGTGATGTCAGGAACTTATTCTGAAGTGCCCACTTAAATGGGCTCCATGCAGTAGTGATATCAGGAACTTATTCTGAAGTGCCCACTTAAATGGGCTCCATGTAATAGCGATATCAAGAACTTATGAAGTCAAGGTAGAATACCGTGACACAAAATTTTATTTTGATTAATAGTATTGTTTTCAATACTTAATAATGAAAATTTCATAACTGATCAAACCATAAAGAAACAAAAATATAACTATTTCCATATAACCTGGAAGACAATGAGAAATTCCAAAGATACATCACAATGTTGATTCAAAACTGAACACAGAACATTTCTAGCCCTCACTATCCTAACACAAATTCAAAACTTATATGGTATATGACAGGTATTTGCAAAAACACTCTTTGACCATTGTGCTAACAACTTCTGACTCTAGAAATACAAGCCTACTTCTTTGTATGATACTCAACCCAGCACTGAATATGCAAGGCTACATCACATTTTGTACATTTAGGTTTTACATTTTTCTTGCAGGCTCCACATCTGCACTGTGTTTCACCCATTACTATATTGTGGTCCATTCGGTCATACCTCACATGTTCTGGTGTTCTAAGTGGTACAGATCTGCCTGGGTTTCCAGAGGGTTTCAGAAGTACACCTACAATCTCTCTTTCAAAGTCAAGTTCAGTGACTTTGTGGATTTTTCTGTAGACTAGTCATCCATTCACAACTAAGGCATTCAAAAGAAACCTGAACAGAGAATAGTACCATGCACACATTCAGAACGATACTTTATATTTTCCTCTGAACTGATCAGATCTACTCCACCCATTCCTTTATTGTACTGCTGTATTATCTTTGTTGAGGTATTACCAATTTTTTTTTTGTTTTTTTGTTTTTTGACCAACACCTGCCTTTTCCCATTCCAAGAGGAGTAGTATTAGTTTTGTTAGTGGCCAGTCTTACCTCATTGTTATCATTCCAAAAACACAGCAATTCTCTTATCTGTTTCTCTGAACAATTCTGCATCACCCCGCTCTTGCTTCTTGATCACAGAAAAAGGAACACTTCTTACCATTCTTCCGAATGGTTCCAGTAAGATTGATATTTACCTCCCAAAACGATTCAAGCAGAGGCAGTGTTGTGAAAAAGTTGTCAATAAATTCATTACTATCTGGTGGCACAACTCTCAGAGCCATGCTTTGTACTACTGACACACCAATAGTCATGCCCTCCACATAACCTGAATCTCTTCCTTCATATAGTTTGAACTTCATAAGAAGTCCTTCATGAGAACAGAGACGCCAAAACTTGAACCCGAACCACATAGGCTTTCCCCTTATGAATTGTTTGACCCCGTGATGACCATAATATGGCTTCATGGCCTCATCCATTGCCCAGGTCATGGGAAGTGACTGGGCAAGTTCAAAGAAGATCTGGTTGAAGTGATCGAACAGAGGCCGCACTTTGTAGATTTTATCATCTACTGGCTTTTTAGTATTGTCTGCAAAGTGGAGGCTCAGGACAATTTCTTCAAACCTGTTGTCTCCCATTCCTCATTTAGTAACAGCAAGCTTTCGAGTGTCAGGTTGCCTCGACCAACAGAGGTGACGATTTGGCACTTTGTTGTATCCTGAAAGTAGAAATATACCAAAGACTTTGTAAAGTTCTTCAACAGTAACAAATAATTCCTTTCCAAACTTTGATTGATGATACTGGTTAGGTTTTATCATGATCATATTCATTAAATCATCATTCCAGAGCTTCTTGAAAGTTTCAACAAGTTTCACTTCCTCATTTGACCATTCATGCAAAATAGAAGGATTGTATTATTCCAGTACTTCTTCTTTGACACGAGTTGCTTCAAAGTCACACTTTTTCCATGTGTAGCTTGGCTTTGTAAGTCTCTTCTTTTTCTTTGGTGGTTGCACTTGCTTGCTTTCATCAGTAGCCTACCTGCTGTTACACCCTCTTGAAAGTCAGTAGGTATAATCTGAGATGAACAAGGCTTGATCCAAGAATTTCTGTTCGTAAAATCAACATGAGCAGGCTTTAACTAGTAATATTGCGCCTAGCAGTTTAACATTCTCCTCACCCATATCAACAACATCCTCACTTGGATCATCAGCATCAGATTCAGCCCCATCATCAGGTGGTTCTAATATTATGTTGTCCTGTGACATCTTCCTCATCAGCTGTCGAGTCCAAGTAGGCAATGGCATCCTCAGGATTTACAAACCTGAAATAGTTATAAAAGGGCACTTGGAGATTTACTAATATTGTTTAAAAATATATAATCATAAGTAAGAGGACAACGAGCGTTGACGTGAGGAGGCTTCAGGTACACAAACCATTAGTTCCCCTCCGTCCTATCATGGCTGCTTACAATACTGCTTCATTTAAATTCTCAGAGTTTCTTGTCCAATTTCTAAATGCCCTAACCGCCAATGAGTTCACAGTGAAGAACTTGTACGAGTTTGCAGATTCCCTGTCCAAAATTTATATACCTGACACTTATTTTATGTGCAGTTTTGATGTTACCACCCTTTTTACTAATATACCCATTGATGAAACCATAAACATAATTTTGAAAGTGCTCAATAAAGACATTAAACTTTTCAGGGGAATGACAAAACATGTATTCAAAGAAGTTTTGGCTCTTGTGTTAAGAATGGCTTTTTTATTTTCAATAACGAACTATACAAACAGATTAATGGTGTTGCTATGGGATCACCCCTTGGACCTACTTTTGCCAACATCTCTTTATGTTATTATGAAAAATTATGACTAAAAGATTGTCCAAGTAACATTAAACCATGGATGTACCGAAGGTATGTCGATGATACATTTGTCATATTTGGATAATCCGAGATGAACAAGGCTTGATCCAAGAATTTCTATTCGTAAATTCAACATGAGCAGGCTTTGACTAGTAATATTGCTCCTAGCAGTTTAACATTCTCCTCACCCATATCAATAACATTCTCACTTGGATCATCAGCATCAGATTCAGCCCCATCATCAGGTGGTTCTAATATTATGTTGTCCTGTGACATCTTCCTCATCAGCTGTCGAGTCCAAGTAGGCAATGGCATCCTCAGGATTTACATACCTGAAATAGTTATTAAAGGCCACTTGGAGCATATCCATGCTCAGGATTTTTTGCGCTATATAAACACTCGTCATGATAACTTATAGTTCACGATTGAAACAGAGTCCATCGGTTGTCTCCCATTTTTAGAGATCCTAGTTAGGAGAGATAATGGTAAATTCCTGTGTTCTGTGTTCCGTAAGCCTACTTTCTCAGGTTTGGATAGCAGTTTTTTCAGTTATTGTTGCAAAATGTTTAAAATCAATTCTGTTAAGACCTTGTTACATAGAGCATTTTTTTCCTTCATCTACATATTCTCTATTCCATGATGAGAGTTGCTTCCTAAGAAAATATCTTGTAAATAACGGCTATAGTGATAACTTGAACTATCGTCTTGTAAGGAATTTTCTTAACAACCACTACATGCATAAGCAACAAATCTCTACTGCTAGTAAGGAGGTAATTTATCTCAGTTTACCCTACTTGGGTGATATTTCGTTTCAAATGAGAAACCGTTAAATTCACAGCCTTGTTAAATTTTATCCTCAAATTGACTTTAAGATTATAATAAGTAATTCATTCAAAACTGGCTCATTTTTTCATGATAAAGACCCTGTTCTGACCGACATCCGTTCGTCTGTTGTTTATTGCTTCACTTGCCCAGGGCAGGGATGCACAAAACTCCGTCGGATGACAGCCTTAAGGCTGGCCTTAAATGAAATATTAAAGGCGGCCCTACGGCTGCCTCTAAGGCCCATGCACGACGATCCCTTGCCTTGTCTTAAGGCTGACTTAAGTTTCGTGCATTGGCCTCAGCTAAGGCTGGCCTTAACTGTAGGGAATGTTTTGGGGGAAATCTCGTGCGTCAGCTGAGACTCTTCCGACCAATCAGACGGCAGAACACAGAAACACTGGGCCAGTCAAAGAGCTTCATGAATCAGCTGGGGGTGAGAGGCCAGAGCGAGTGTTTGTGTTACCGGCAATGTGGGGAAACCCGTCACATAGAATGCCTAGGTAAACTATATAATGCTAAAATTTCAAGACAAGGTCTAAGAAAATCATCTGTATACATTTCCTTGGTATTCTGTAGATTACCGTGTTTATTTTAGGCAAAGTGAGAAACGACCAAACTGTAGCAAACCGGTAATTGTGAAATCAGTTATTTCAGTATGTTAGGCTAATTTAGACTGCGGTTAGGTTAGGCTGGGATAGCCTAGGCTACGTTCAGATTCGATATAGGTAGGTTAGGTTAGGTTAATTTTGGTAAACGCCTAACACAGCGCTCTTCTAAATTGGCCTAACCTAACTTAAACTTAACCCAGATTATCTTAGCCTAACCCCCTGTTGTTTATCATACTTTGCCATAAAAATGCTAGACATTCTACAGAATACCTAGGCATTCTAATAAAATCCCTAGGTAAAACGTATAAAGTCAGAATGAAATACAGTAAGCTTATTTCATACCTTGCCAAAAAATGCTAGACATTCTGTCGAATACCTGGGCATTCTATACAATATCTTATTTTCACACAATGCCAGTAACATTAACACAACAGTCAAGGATAAGCAAGTGAAGTACCAGTAATTAATTGAAAACAATGTCGGGTGCAATGAAAAGCTCTCCAGCATTACACCCACACAACCTTTAAAACATTAGTAAGATGGGAGGGTTTAGGAGTGAAGAAACAAAATAGCAATATGAACGGGAACTTATTATGTTTGCTATGTTTTACCAAACCATTGTCTAACTTCACACAAAGTAATCAGCAACCACAGTTACCTAGCAGAAAACTGTCACCATAGACACCTTGGTTCACATCTCTGGTGGAGGTTAGAATTAGCCCAGATATAGGCAGCGTGAGTGCTGCCAGGATATCTGTAATTACAGCTCAGTATCATTTTGTTGCTGTCACAACTTGCACATCCAGTGAATGGAACCCATTGCAACTGACAAATACATATTCTTTGTGATCTGGGGCCTTAATTGGTATGAGGGTTCAATCCATTGCTCCAAGCACTTTAGGAAGTTAACAATGAAGAATTATCACCAACCCATAATATGGCTGCATGGCAAAGCAGACGTAGAGGGAAAAAAAAGACCATAAGAAACATGCAAACATCAAGAAAAGGGGGTAGGACAGAAGACAGAAGCGGACAGTTAGGAATGGACTGAAGACAAAAAGGCTCCTTAGTTGCCCTTTACAAGCAGGGATACTGGGGATGTGTTCTTTCCCTCCCTTCTCATGGGGGACCCAAGCACTTTAGAAAAACTATTTATTCTGTGGAAACCCTCTAGTCTCTGTTCTTTTCAGCAAAGCACTGGGCATCTTAATTTTTCTATCATTTCCTGTATAAAGCATCTGTCACACGTGATATCACTTTGGAAATGCTTGTTGACTGATGAATACCACTCTCCAACAACACTCTGAAAATTCCCCTGGGTTGCCAAAAAATGGTGCGTAGGCAAGAATGGCATAGGAGTGTAGCGTGACACTCCCAGTATGAGGCTCAAGTTCTGTTAAACGAAAGAATTTCCTCCTGGGGAGACGATATTGTCTCAATGCATGTTCATCATTTATATTATGGGGGTTCAGTGGATCCAGGAAACCTCCATTCCCTTCTCAAAGGACGATCTAGTTCACAGGCAACCATCAACTCCATACCGAGATAAACTATAACAAGTTTGGTCCGGTTTGTGCTATAGAGAATATCAAATCGGAGTTACTTTATTTACGGGTCTCAATGCAGTAAGGCTGCTCCGACCCAGCCTCAGCGGCTGAGGCGGCCTTACCGAGGCTTACCCTCCTGTAAGTGCTTCGTGCATGGGCCTTAGCGACCTACGGCCTTAAACTACCCGACTTAAGGCCGTGTGTAGCCTTAAGGCCGTTTGTGCATCCGGGCCCAGGTTTCCAGGCCGGGTATATTGGTAGTACAATCCGTGCTTTCAAGGTTAGGACAGACGAACATATGAGTCAGTTGAGCAGGAGAGGCCGACAACTTAGGTCCCCTCCTCACTCAGCAGTAAGAGACCATTGTGAATCTTGTGATATCTTACTTAGGAAGTATTTTAAAATATTAGCTTCTTCGTCAAATAATAACTTAAGATTGCTAGAATCAATATATATAAAGTCCCATAATCCATCTCTAAATTACACTATGTGTGCAGTACATCTTCATGTTACATAACTTTTAGTATCTTTTCCTATCCCCTTATTGTATTTCCGTCATATGTAGACCGTATGTCTCTGTGTATTTTTTT
This sequence comes from Coenobita brevimanus, assembly GCF_032717465.1. Lineage (NCBI taxonomy): Eukaryota > Metazoa > Arthropoda > Malacostraca > Decapoda > Coenobitidae > Coenobita > Coenobita brevimanus. The sequence goes on from NC_136984.1 coordinate 25,525,683, forward strand.
ACCTGCACAATATTGTGTTTTTAGAGTTTTGACTTGACTTTGTGTTTCCCATATTTAGATCACTGATGATGACATTTTAAATGTCGAAACGTTTGAATAAAGATGCTGCTCACGCCAACGTTTGTTGTCCTCTTCCTTATGAAATTGAGGTTCCCTATGAACACCTAACTACGTGAGGAAATATATAATCTATCTGGTATGTGTGGGTGGGGTTGGTGGAGGATTAGTGCCCCTCCCTGTAAAACAATTAACTCTAAGCCCTTGGCCACCCCGTTTGGGATACATGGCGTCTGGCAATGAATGATGAAAATGGTATGTGTGGTCACACCAAAGAAGAGAAATCTACAATATCACTTGGAGAAATACAGAACACTGTAGTGCACAGTGCCCACTTAGATGGGTGGTCATTGATAGGGTCTTCATGGTGCCCATTTAGATGGGCATCAGTTTCCAAACTGATGTAGAAAAAACAAATTTTCAGTGATGCCTGATCTAATAATCACATATGCTTATTCAGCCCTTGACTTATTTGAAGAAACACATTTTAGAAGAACTGCTTGTAAAACTAATAAATGATAGTACAGTACGTTTCATCCTATTAGACACTTTGTGTAAATCACTCAGATTGGTCCACTTCCTCTCTCCATGTGCTCAATGTTTACATTGAGTATGAAAAGCTAGCTTTGCATAACAAAGGTGTAACATTTTCTCTGCAGAACAGGTAAGAGAAAATGGTATTTAAATGATAAATCTTTATATCATAGCTATTTATAAAAGGACAGTTTTGCACCCATTTAAATGGGCAAAATGCGCTTATGGGTACATAATAAAAAAAAACACACACACATCACTATTTTTCCCATATCTCCTACTAGCAGCATTGTGCACATTCTTCCCCAACGCACACATCTCATTCCACCAAGGCATAGGTCTCCTACAAAACATTCCAGATGTTTGTGGAATAGCAGTAAAACTAACCTGATATACAGTAAATGTAAAAATACTGTTTTACATCATCAGCACTGAAAGTCAGGAGCACTTCAGTCAATATTACAGTGTTCTGCAAACTACCCAGTCAGTCTTACCCAAACACTTGCAAGGGCGAAGGTCCACTGGCACAGATTTGCATGACTTAATAACAACAGAGTAATGATCACTACTGTCCAAGTCAGGCAAAATCTGAAAAGAAAAGTCCAGTGAACTATTAGGGGAGACCAATGTAAGGTACTATTTTGTACATATAAATGCTTCAGTTTGCCAGTAGTCAGAAGAACCAAGTCCAAATTCTGAATTGAGGATCCTAGATCACCAGGGGAATTACACAGATTTTCACCCCACAAAGCATGATGCCCCATTAGGTCACCAAGTAGAACAAGTGGCCTAGGAAACTGAAATATATGGTGATCAAAATCAGCACATGAGACAAGTACAGAGGGTAGTAAGTAAACGCAACATATTATGCAAGTCCTATCTAGGCGTAACTGACCGGCTATAACCTGTAGGGGGGACTGTACATAAAATCAGGTGAATGGAATATTTGTGGCACAGAATAGCATAGCCACCTCGAGAACCACAATCTGCAAGAGGTGGCGAGATGAAAGCTGTATATCATCTAGGAGCAGGAAGAGGCCTGTCCCCATCCACAGTTCCCTGAAGGCAGACACAGGAAGGGTGAAACTCGGACAGTAGCAATGGAAGGGCCTCCCAATTGGCTCTAACACCTCTTCAGTTCCACTGCAGAGCAAAGTCTCCCAGATCAGGCATAGTTGATTACTTTAATCCCTTAGAGGTGCAGGACTGCACCGCCCCTGACAAGTGAATATGTTTGGACTGATGCTTAGGAAGGCCCCTAAAAAAAAAAGGACTGTCCAACACCCGGAACCCACACATTGTGCCGACCATATGAAAGCAAACGTGGGGACGAATATGAAGGAAGTTTTACAGCATTCCTTTTCTGAGCAGGAAGAAACAGTTGCTTGGAAGGCAACTTACAGATAGGCATAGATGAAGTAGGTCAGCCAGCACCACTACCAGATGCCTCGAAAGTAGAGGCAGCGTTCACAGAACGAAAATCCTGTGAGGCTGATAACCTATGTGGTGAAACTGAAGCACCAATAATCCGTGCAACTCCATCCCCAAGTGGGAGCCAGACTATTAGCAAAACACTAACTTCACCCTGCATGTGACTAGGCTCCAGAGACTCCATGACAGCAGGAACAGCAGAGAGGTCCTCACAAGGTTCCACAACGGAGACCTTCGGTGGACAGTCCTTAGGCTCAAAAGACTCTGAATAATCACAGTGACCTTTGCCAGGTAGTGATAGAACTTCAGGCATGCTGGACAAGGCAGGACAAATACACACATCAGCGTGGACATTTGCCGACACCAAGGAAGTGGACAAACCCTTTGCCACCAATGTGGGGGCAGAAACAATTTCACAATAGGGTGAGTGAACACCAACCTCACATCCAGTACTTGTCTCGACGACATAATTCTGTACATCACCAGACGGAAAAGTGAGCAATGGAACGTGTCAAGACAACTTCCGAGACACTGAATGGTGCACAGGTGCTCCAGAAAGGACAGAAGCATAAGTAAACCCAGAACAAAAGAAACGAGTCTGGGCCCTCCTCTTAGTTTCAGGAAAGGATTCCTTCTCATGCATATCAAAATCTTCTCCTGACATTGGCGAGGATAGATTCGACAAGATACAGAATTGAAGGTGCCCTGGACAGTTGTCAGTATGGCTTGGTTTGCCACAGGAGTTACAGACACAAAGAAGACCAGCCTGTGAACAGCGGCAAAAGTAGCTAATGTGTCCATACCCCTGACAGTGGAAACACCACTTTCAGGTTGGCATGTACGGTATCACAGGAAATAACAGCCAAGCGAATTTCAAAGAAGCAGGCTAGGTTAACATGTCATATGTGAGGAGCAAGTTGTGGATAGGGGCCAGAATACCATCTATTTGATTCAGCAGACACTAAACAGTCATCATAAAAGAAGACAGCAGTTCCTCCAACAGCTGTGCCTTTGAGTATCAGAGGAGGTCACGGGAGAAAGTGACATCATTATATCAGTTGAGGGCGGCATGAAGAATGAATGAAATATTTGCACCAGAACCAGAGGTCTTAGCCAGTAATTAGGAGCTCTCTTCTGGGGAGGACACTTTAGTATGGATGCTTCCATCCCCCTGAGAAGAGATTTTAGGTTCCCAACCAAAAGCTGAAATAATGGCACAGTGTACTGTAAATATAAAATATCAATATCCACCACTGATCTATCTACAGAGGATTTCAGCATTATATATGTTGCATACGACTCCGACGCCGTTTCTTCTGGGCATAACCCAATCGTTGAACCAACCCAATGTGAATGCCTGCCAGTCCCAATTCAATGCTGGGACAAAGGAGGATAATCCCCAGGGGCCTGGTAAGACTCTAGGGTGGCAATATGAGATGCAGTTTCTAAATAGCCAGGGACAGATGCAAGGTTGTCAACATTAATACTAAATATTAAAACCATATAAAGCAAATGACACGTCTTTCCCACACCCCTCCACCCGCCACAGATCCCAACAATGGGAGGTCACATGTCAGGGATAACACTGCTTGCGACCCTAGGGTAATGAGGAAGTAGATATAGATAACCGCCAATGTGTCTCCAAAAGGGCGACTCCACGATGATTGGAGCCACCAGACCCCCCCATTGGCCACTTGACCCAAGCCAACAAGTGACCAGCCGATTGACCTGCTCCTTCAAACCATGCCGCTCGTCTAGCTAGAGTAGGGGACCAAAGAGGTGTGCTGCTAGCTGCAGGGTACATTCTGTGGTATTGCTCAACACCCAGACTCCCATTTCCCAGCATTATGGGACTCCACACATGGCAAGTGCATGGAGAAGCAAAAACCACACCCAAGATGTAAGTTGGGAAGGGACAAGCGATGTCACCAGCAAGCCTTCTCTACCAGTGATGCAGGGGGTGGGGGGTGCTTTGTCCATGAGGCTGACAGATCCCAAACCTTTCAAAGGTTGGCACGCCTTCAGAATAGGTGACGCTGCCAGCCATGCGTCAAGCTTCACCACCACGTCAAGGCGACCCCCATCAACAGGGCCAGTTTCAGTGAGTTTGACTAACTTTTCAAGGTCTCATGTCGAAAAATGTGCAAAAGTCATGAATTTTCTACCTTATTTTACTCCAAAAATATTATATATACATGAATGTCCAAGGAAATCCAATGATATTTTATTTCCAAACATGATATTTTGGATATCCCACTTCTCAGTTGTTCTTCCATACAAAAAAACAAACAAAACAAAACCATCATGAGATACTTCTTGGCCCTGAAAGGTTTATTTGGTTCTGGACAAGGTCTGTATTCTTTTTTTTTTTTCTGAGATACCAAAAAAAAAAAAAAAAAGTATTCCCATAGGCAGAGATCGATAGCTGTCTCTGACAATTACTATCTTCTGATTATTATTATTACTACTATTTCATCACTTTTCGTCTCTGGTTTTCATCATACTTATTGAGGATGTACAGCACCATGACCATATTGCAATGACCCAGTATCAATGACCTTAATATATTTTTCAAAGCCACAGGTCCAAAAAATTCCAGAATCATGAATTTTCAACCTAATATTATTCCAAAACTCTCATAGTTTGGTGAGCACGGAACGAAATCTTATGATGAATCTTTTTGCCTAACAAATGTATGGAAAAAATATGAAGGTGGTTCATGAGTGACATTATGAAATTTGTGATACCCCACTTGTCAACAATTCTCAGTTGTTTCTCCATACAGGGAGAAAACAAACATAAGTGAGGTACGTCTTTGCCATTAGAAGTTTGGTCCAGGACCAGGTCTACTTAGTTTTTGGTGGCAGTCTGACCAAGGGTTCTTTAGTTACGAGAAAAAAAAAAAAATCTCATAGGTGGACATCAGTAACTGTCTCTCACAGTTTCGGCCTACTAGTTATTATTAGTATTATTGTTAGTAGTAGTAGTAGTAGTAGTTGTAGTAGTAGTCGTGATAATAGTAGTAGTACTAGTAATAGTAGTAGTAGTAGTAGTAGTAGTGATAATAGTAGTAGTAGTAGTAGTAGTAGTAGCAGTAGCAGTACTGTTATTGTTGTTATTGTAGCAGTAGTAGAACTATTATTTTTGTTGTTGTTGTTGATGTATGCCACTGTCCACTTCACCACTACCATCTACACTCCACCTCAATCACCACCGAAGCCTCCACATGACCCCCACCAAACACACAATCACCACTACTCAGTACGAGTAATTCTCCACCACATCTCTCACATTTTCTCAGCAACCCCTTCCCTTCTTCCTCCTCCCTCACACCACCATCATTCCTCCATTGAGCACCCCAGTCTCCCCTTGCATCATTATCACCATTACCATCTCTCTCTCCTTCACTGTCACCACCACCTTCTCCTCTCCACCTTGCACCATTATTCCCCCCTCCCATCACCACCACCACCTCCCCTAACGTCACTCACCACCACCATCTCCCCCTACATCACTCACCAAAACCATCTCCCCCCCCCCATCTCTACCGCCATAACCATCTCCCTTTCCATCACTCTCATCACAATCATCTCTCCCTCCCTCACTTTTACCACTACCATCAACCCCTCCATCACTGTCACCATCAGCAACTCCTGCATCACCATCACCACCACCATCTCCCCCTCCATCATTGTCGCCACCACCTTCCCCACACGACCTTTCCTAAAAAGTCTAAGACCCACTACCCACCACTCCACAACTAACTTCCACCACCTCCAACTTCCACCACCTCCAACTTCCACCACCTCCAACTTCCACCACCTCCAACTTCCACCACTAACTTCCACCACCTCCAACTTCCACCACCTCCAACTTCCATCACCTCCAACTTCCACCACCTCCAACTTCCATCACCTCCAACTTCCACCACCTCCAACTTCCACCACCTCCAACTTCCATCACCTCCAACTTCCACCACCTCCAACTTCCATCACCTCCAACTTCCACCACCTCCAACTTCCATCACCTCCAACTTCCACCACCTCCAACTTCCACCACTAACTTCCACCACCTCCAACTTCCACCACCTCCAACTTCCACCACCTCCAACTTCCACCACTACCAACTTCCACTACCGGCAATTTCCACCTCCGGCAACTTCCACCACTACCAACTTCCACCACCTCCAACTTCCACCACCTCCAACTTCCACCACTACCAACTTCTACTACCGGCAACTTCCACCACTACCAACTTCCACCACCTCCAACTTCCACCACCATCAACTTCCACCACCACCAACTTCCACCACTACCAACATCCACCACCTCAGACTTCCACTACCTTTACCTTCCACTACCTCTAACTTCCACTACCTTTGGCATCCACTACCTCTTACTTCCACCACCTCAAACTTCAACCACATCTAACTTCCACAGCCAGTAGCTAACACCACCACTAACTTACACCACCACTAACCTCCACCACGACTAGCTTCCACCACCGATCACTTCCACCACTACGAACTTCCACCACTCTAAACAAACCCAGTACTACCTTTCATCACCATCGCTAACTTTCACCACCACCAATAATCATCACCACTACTACAAGCACCACCGTCCACCACCACAACTACCACCAACACTATCCATCATCATCATCACTACCACCACAACCTCCATCCACAATCCTCCACAACCTCTCAGATCTCTTCAGAGTCCAGCCAGATAATGTTCCGCAATATCCCTTTACCAGCATACCAGGAACGGTGCTGGACTCTGGACGAGGACGCCAAAGCGGGCTTTACCATGATGATCAAGTTTCCTCTGTACAGATGTGTTGCCTACAAACTGGACCGGGTAATACCTCTTGGTTCTGCCTGTCTCTGCTGGACGTCGCTTTTTTTTTTTTTTTTTTTTTTTTCAACATTATGTCTCCTAGATTATTAACGTCATTTTTTTTTTACCTCATGACTATCTTTTCCACCTCATGACAAATTTAATTGTTTTACTCATGACTATATATTTTGTTTACCCATGACTGTACTTTTTATCCCATGCTTATATTATCTTTTTACGCCATAACTCCATAACTATATGTTTACTCAGTGACTATTTTTTACCCCATGACTCTTTCTTTACATCATGACTATTATTTTCCCCAGATACTTTTTTATCCAAAAACTATTTTATCATTTAACCCCTTGACTATTTTTAACCCTATGACTTTCATTTTTCATGCAATTTTTTTTTTTATTTTCAGTTTATGAAAGAGGTCTGTTACCATCAAACTGGGCAGCATTATTTTAATTAGCTCTACCTGTATAAATAGTTTTATATTTTTGTGGTGTACAGTAACCTATGATTTAATTCCGCCTCTATAATTCTCTTTCCTAAATTGGGTAAAATTTTGCTCAGGTATACAAAAATAAAAAACGTGTCATTGTACTGGAGAAAATCTCATCAAATTCACCGTAAAGTATTTTAATTCCTTCAGTAAAAAAAAAAAAAAAAATCTGTTAGGTATCTCAGTGCTCATTCTGTATTAACTTGTCCTAAAATTACCACCTCTCCAGCTTGAGTATTACTTATAACAATCAACTGTCACCAGAATATGATGCTAGCCATGAAGAAGTGCTATGGAAAGGATGTGTAGCCATAGCATTATCTTTTTTCTGCCACTGAGCTCCTTGAAATTAGCTGAAAAAGGACAAACATCTGGGCCAAGGTGAAAGAATTCTAGTGGTGATGGAATTAATGAAGGCTACATCTAACCTCATTTAGAGCTGAAATCTCCCAATCTGCTAAATATCGTCTAAATACAAGAAAAACGAAATTTATTCAAACATTTATAGTCGCGAAGATATTAATGGCGATGTCTTAAGAACCAGATACTTAATATATGCATCCAAACGTACTAAGCTAATTACTTCAGTTTAATAACATGTATTATATGCTCTTCTTGCCAGGTCTAGACGGCTTTAGCAACCTCAAAATGGATTTTCCGAACACCAAGGTGTCAGGCGTGGGTTTCAAATATCATTATGATTTTTATTTTTTCATTTGTTTTCATTTCCCGAACGGTTGCGTATTGCACCAAAGCTTAAAAAAAAAAAAAAAAAAAAAAAAAACGTTTATTACATTAAAAAGAAAAGCTGTTCATCGTAGCTCATTACAGGTGAGGATTGTGCCCAATTGCTGCATTTCTTTTCCCTCGATATTAGCTCAAGAAATTTAGCACAATTCCTTCCCCTCCCCCTCCTATAGCTGTACTGTATTGCTGGTAATTGCCAAACCCGTCTAGTGACGGAGTCCAGCCTACCAACGCATTAGTCACTGAGTCACTCACTGAAACCAGGAGGGAGCCGGGCCAGACTGGTGCCCACAGGGTGGCTCCAACAATCTTCCCTGTGTCTAACTGGATGCTAGGCTACATTCTCAAGGGATCTGAATCAAATTCATATAGATTCTTCAGTTTAAATTTTTAAATACTTTAAGATTCCTTGTGAATACTAAGTAAAACTCTTCACATATTCTCCTTAGGATCGTGTTCAGCCATTCTTGTTCCTTTCAAGGCCAGGAGCCCCAGAGGGTCAGGCAATACACAGCTTGGCTTTTCCAGTTAGAGGAATGAGAGAAACAGTCACAATGTAAGCTTCATTATTAACCACATTACTTACAGTATACATTTTTTATCATTATTTTTCCAGGATTAGATGGATCGTTTCACAGCCTGCATCAATGGACTGGAATAATTAAGGACAAGATTAACACCTTCAGTCCGACGACGTATTTTGCTGTGTATTCTCGTTGCCTTCAGACGATTTTATTCAGCTGAGGTTGACTTAGGTTGTGACGGGATTTATAGAGTATATGTTTAACCCTGACATAAGTGATGGTTTATTCTGAGTTGAGGTGATTGTTTGAAGGTGGCAAGGACACACACACACACACACACACACACACACACACACACACACACACACACACACACAGTGTATCCAGATACAGGGTGTTGGTAATCATCTTTCCCTGGAAGACCTTTGACTGCATTCAACATAATCCCCAGCACATCCACCCCTTCCCCTTCACTACCACTAAGCATATTTTAGTCTTGACACCTCCAGGCGATTTCACTTAATTTTTGAAGGACATGTCTTAAGGAAGCAGTTAGAGAAAGCTAAGGTCTAACTCTCCAGAGAATGCTAAGGTCTAACTCTCCAGAGAATGCTAAGGTCTAACTCTCCTTCCGTTTGAACAGTCTGCCCAAAAATGATATAAAATTGTGTGGAGAGAGGAAGAGGAAATATGGATGACCTCTTCTTTTGTGAAGTGGGTAAGGTAACAGGATAGTTTTTAGGTATATACACTTCTTCAATATCATAACCAAGTTTTTTTACATTTTATTTTTTCACTTCTGTATAAGTATAATTGGATTAGGTAATTTTCTTACTTGCGTGCTTCCTCGTTGCTTATATCTAGATCCTAAGTCACCCTTGGACGGAAGAAAAGAGTAAGGGTGATAATGATGATGATGATTTGCCAGAATTCGTGGTATATTTGTCGACTGAAATTGAGGGAAGTTGGGAGGTTCCATAATAATAATGATGATGATGATAATAATAAAATAATAATAATAATAATAATATTAATCATCATAATCATCATCATCATCATCATCATAATCATAATAATAATAATAATAATAATAATAATATGATAATGATGATGATGATGACGAGGAGGAGGAGGAGGAGATTAAGGCTGAAGAATCCCCTGCACACACTACACAAATCTGTGCATTTCCTCATCTGCTCCTCAGTGTTATTCCCAGCCAGAACTAAACAACCACGACCATCAGTCTCATGGCATTCCATATTTCAAAACTCATTTCCGCTGCGTTTATACAATTTTGTTCAAGTTAAGGGGAGAAATAGACTTGGGAAAGGCATAAGACTGTTTACAATCTCTTCACAACAAATGGTCTCTTCAGAATTAATAATAGCGCTTCGATGTTAACAGGAACTGACTAAAAATATTGGAACTTTCATTGAGGGATAAATGAACTAAATTTATGATATCACAGATAAAGTAAAATATAATGGTCTGTGGATTATTACCTTGAATTTGTGTGTGTGTGGCAGAAACATTCTTCTGTTGCTTTGTTTGGAGGGTCACTATATGTTTTATCAAATATAATCCTATTGCAATGCCTATGTGCGTATTATTTCCCTCATTGACTGAAACTCTTAAAAAAATTACTGTGAGTGCATGTGTATGTACATGCAGATAGATAGATAGATAGGAAGATAGATAGATGTGTGTGTGTGTGTGTGTGTGTGTGTGTGTGTGTGTGTGTGTGTGTGTCTGTGTGTGTGTGCATAATAAAACAAAACTTGCTAGGATATATATATATAATAGTCAAGACACGTAACTCAGAAATGAACACGAAGATATAAATACCAGGCAGCCATGACTCGTACTGTAGTAATAAAGTTGGTGATGATACTGTGGATAAGTCTTCAGTTTTGGGAAAAATTTTCCAATGCATTCATTAATGATATTGAGTCTAAGAATTATTTGTTGTTGCTGAATGCACTCTGTAATGTGAGATGCAGTTTAATCATATCCACCAATTACAGCGTCCATAAATACCTTCGAAAACAGTTTTAACCCGTCACGTCCCGAGGTTTTCCGCGCCTCCGACATCCCCCAGTCCCGAGCTATTTTGGATTTTTTTTTTTTTTTTTTGGCTAAAACATCCGCTTTGGTTGAGAAACAAAGGAAAATCACCAAGAAAGGGCTTACCGTGGTCCATAAGTGGTCGGAACAGGTGAGGTCCCCCGCACCAGGTATCGTATTCCATCATTGACGTGTGAGGCGCTCACGTTTTCTATGGTAGGAAATATTGGGAGAAACAACAAACAACACCTCTATATTTATTGAAATTGAACTAATAAACAATAAGAGTAACAATATAATGGATTTGAGACACATATATATGAAAAATAAGCATTGTACCATTGCACGAGCATAGCGAGTTAGGTCCGAGTGGTAACATGCTATATGTTAAGTTTCTTGTATCAGTCAACATATCATTTTTGCTACTTGTATACATCTGTTTCATTGACATTTTACCTATTTTTACTGTTTGTAAATGTTTTCAGATGTTTTCATTCATTATGATGACATGCAGCATAAGTTTAGCGCACATCGGCTTACTAAGCACACTTGCTATGACTCGTATTTCAACATACCCAATTGTTTTATCACTTTCCTATTATTATTTCTTTTAGATAGAACCTTTCCTCCACCACTGTAAATGTTTTCAATTATTTACATTCATTACGAGGGCATTTAGCGAAATGCTAGCGCATATTCAAGTAGCAAGCACACTCTCAAACACTCGTGTTTCATCTTCTACTTTATTTTTTCACTCCAATTATACTTTCCCACTTACATTACATACGTTTACACCCCTATACTGCACTATACATACTTACTGGCATTATTTATTCAAGTGAGCGTCAGAATATCGCATGAAAATACCCTCGGAATGAATGTTTCGACCAACATAATACTCACACACTTACATACAAATTCTTCAAATATATTACACACTTTCCCACTTGCTGACTTCTATTTTCATAATTACGGGCCTTATTCATTCAACTGAGCGTCAGGATATCGCATCTCTATACACACGCTAGGAATATTTTGACTTAGAATATATTTCAGCACTTACAATAATTTAAACTTATATTATACCTGTTTGCATTTCCAATAATAATATTTACATATTTACGGGCCTTATTTATTGCACTGAGCGACAGAATATCGCATCATAAAACCCTCGCTATGTATGTTTCCACTTACAGCATATTTATACACTTACATACAATTTTTGCACTTATGTTATACCCGTATGCACTTTATACTAATATTTTCAGATCAACATGACTTATAATTTCACTGAGCGTCTGTTTGTCGCATTTACTTCATAGTTTCAGCGTCCTGTCGCATTCACACCATATTAGAATTGCATCAAGGTGTGATATTCGCTGAAACATGGGTGAATACAGAGACCCATGTCACACTCCACGCACTCATAGCGGGTGTCCTTCCTCTGTGTGGTGAGTCTCACCCGGGAATTGCTACACACGTGACACCCGCGTTGGGGCCTAGGTCTGTTTGGCTGGGGAGGGATAGGAGTGGGGAAATGGCGGCCGGATATTCTCAGGGGAGTTTGTGCAATAGGGGCAGTGCGGGTGCGATGTTGGGGCCTTTTAACAGCATACCGTGCAAACATCTCTCTTGTGAGCTCCCTCACAAACCCTTCAAAGGTTTCCTGAACTCCTGTTGTCATGGCGTGAAGGTGGTGGCAATTCAGAGCAGTGATGTCTAGCAAGTGAAAGAACAGTTTCTTATACCACTTCATCATGGTCCTGGCTCATCTCTACCGTCGATATCATGGAGTCTGACTGGTCCACCAGGCGCATGTTTATGTTATAGTCCATGACACAATCAGGTTTCCAAATGTGACGCCTGTTCTCGCTCCGGTAATCAACGGAATCAATACGATGTATCAAGGGGCGGTGAACCGTTGACAAGAAGCTTACTTCTCTATTATGGTTCCACACAGTTGAAAGGATGTTGTTGGCTTTGAAGAAGACAACCTCATTCCTGTCAAGTTTCCGCCCTACCTTGGCCATGTGACGCCGGTTCACCTTCACAGTTCCACAGACTCCCGTTTCATGCATGTGAAGATGACGAGCGAGAAGAGGGCTAGTGTACCAGTTGTCCAGGTAGAGGACGTGACCACGATGAAGGTAGTCTTCTATCATTGTCTTTACCACTGCTCCCGACAGTCCAATACTCCGATCTTCTATTATGTCTGTCTGTGCACCGGTGTACAAGACTATGTCTTGCACGTATCCAGTCCTACAGTCGCACATAACAAAGATCTTGAACCCAAAACGGTGCCTTTTGCTGGGTATATACTGCCTAAATGAAATATTACCTCTCCACAACACGAGACTCTCATCTATGACGAGGTCTCTATAGGGATAAAATGACGAACGAAAGGTTTGCCTCCGGTGATCAAAGACCAACCTAATTCGCCTCATCTTATCTGTGTCATTCACATTTGCAGGATCATGAGCATCATAGAAATGGAGGCGACTTAGAATTTGTTGAAACCGATTACGGCTCATGACTTGCCCAAATATTGGTGTAAACATAACAGGGTCCCTTGTCCAGTAAGCCGGAATTCTGTTTTTTCGTATAATACCCATCAAAAGGACCAGGGCAAAAAATAGGAACATTTCTGAAAGGGAGACAGGGTAATCATATATGATAGAATGCCTACTCCTTGTTTCCAATCTTTCACTCTCAAGGCGCTGGGTGCTTGCAAACAGGTTGGTTTGGTATACAATCTGCTCCACGAATGCCTCACTAAAAAACAGGTGGAAAAAATCCATCCTGGTGGAATTACGGTGAATTCCTGGAGCAATGCAGCCAGAGCGCCCCTGCTCAGTGAAGGGGTGAATGAGGGGAGAAAAATCACTCCCATCCTCCCAATTCCATCCCACAAATCCCTCGTCCCCATCATCCCCATCACCGCCTTCGTCTGGGTGGGGAGATGCTGGTGGGGGAGGTGGGGGAGGAGTGCGGAGGGCTTCCCCACTGTCACTCCTCTTCTCTCTGCCATTTCCCTTTCCCTTACCCTTACGGCCTTGAGGAACATTAGGGGGCTGTGGGGGTGAAGTTGGGGAATATTGGGGAGCATAAGACGTGCTGGGGAGTGGTTCCTCCCCATATTCCCCCTCCATGACAACACCATGTGATTTTTCACGCACCCTGACTCGCCCACGTGTTTGGGGATATTGGGGAGCATAAGACGTGCTTGGGAGTGGTTCCTCCCCACCTACCCCCTCCATCACAACCCCACGTGATACAGAACGTACCCGCACTCGCTCACGTGATACACCTCGCCGCCTCACACTACCTAGGTAGAGCAATGACTCACTCACGCCACTCTCACTTTCCATACTCCTCCCTGCACTTTCCCTTTCACTCCCCACTCCCTCCACGGCACTTCCTACCTCCCCAAACAAAATACTAGGCCCATACCTGCTCGTCCGACGTGGTGTGCGCTCGGGGCCACGATGAGTAATTACCTCACGTCCATACCACGTGGCAGCACGTCCCACGACTCCGTCCTCGTCCTCGTCCTCGTCATCAAATTCGGGTTCCACATCACGTTGGGGCTGGGCATAGGATGTTGCACGTGATTATTTACTTACAAAGCTATTCACATATAACAACCGCTCGTCCTCGAGTCTAATATATGTATAACTGATCTACAAAACTTCACTACAAGAAGTTACTAAGTTTCTACAAGAAACCAAGCCCAAAATGACTTAACAACGTAACTGAAACTCTCCTAACTTAACCAAAACTAACCAAGCCTAATAACCTAACCTAACTCTCCCTTTAATTATGCCCTCTAAAAAACGCCAGCGACCCTTCCCCTCTTCTCTCTCTCTCTCTCTCTCTCTCTCTCTCTCTCTCTCTCTCTCTCTCTCTCTCCACATACACAGACAGAAACATAGATAAACATATATATATAGAAATAGATAGACACAGATAAATAGATAGATAGACAGATATGGTATTAAAACTTCCAGACATCATTATTAACTTAGACCAGACCTCTGGCAATAATGGGGTTAATGAAGTCTATAATCATTCCTATCGTTCTAAAACTCTGCAGGAAATCGTCTGACGGCGGCAATAATATAATATAAAGGAGAGGTGGCTGAAATAATGCCAGGTCTATCCAGATGTAAGGCACCTGAGTCCTAGAACTGTCGCCACCTTATCATTTTTTTTCTTGAATGTAATCTTCTTTGTATGTTCGTGCGAATAATAATATGTCATTAGTTAGAACGATAGGAACATTTTTAGACCCATCCGTGTAATGGCGTCTTTTCTATTATACTCTCAAGCGGTGTTGCTCAAGTTAGGAGGGAATTTTTACTTTACAGAGGTTAAATACAGTTTTCATTGACTTCACCACTACCGGGGATCTCCACTAAATTGAGTGGCGCTGACGAGGATCGTACAGGTGGTGGTGCTGTGCCCCTGGATGTAGCAGCTGCGGCGTCCATCCGGGAGCTTAGCCTTCTAATACTTACCTGGACCTCGCCATGGGAGGGATCCTAGTTCAACCCTGGTGGGGCGCTGTCTGCTGAAAGGAGTGCCAGATCCCTCCACGGTTTAGGTACTGTATTCTGCCCGTAGAACTGACCTACATAAGCAGTAGCTTACCTGTGGTCGATGAATCTGCTCGGCCAATTATCCCGCGGTAAAGCAACAACAACAACTAAACTGAGTTGAACAGTGTGCCACCATCAAGAATATAATGTAAAAAGACGTTACTGTACTGAAAGTGTTAAGGGAATGGCAGGGGAGTTGGTACCGACCCTACCCTGATGCTGGGGGGCCGGATACTATCAGTGCCATGAACTCTACTTATTCTACTACTACTGTTGCTACTGCTGCTGCTGCTGCTGCTGCTGCTGCTGCTACTACTACTACTACTACTATTACTACTACTACTACTACTACTACTACTACTACTACTTCAACTACTACTACTACTACTACCACTACCGCTACTACTACTACTACTACTACTACTACTACTACTACTACTACTACCACTATTAGCACTACTACCACTACTGCTACTACTACTACAACTACTACTACTACTACTACCACTATTACCACTACTACCACTACTGCTACTACTACTACAACTACTACTACTACTACTACTACTGTTGCCATTACTACTACTACTACTACTACTATTGTGCAGAGAGCACCTAAGACTGCAGCAATATACACGGAGAAAGGCCAAATGCAGAGTACAGGACCCAGTTTATTTCAACGTTTCGTCCAGCAGAGCTTCTTCAGTAATAACATAGTGGACAACACTCCACTCTTTAAATAGCCTTCCAGCCTGGCTGGTGACCTAAACACAAGTAAACAATCTTACAGCACAGGGCTAACCTGACTGACTCTCGTTAAGAGGTATGCCAATGGCTTCGCTGACACAAAGAATCCATTATTGTGGTTGATAGTACATACATTTGCAATGAAGGCGGACTCATAATATTTACGTTTCATGATACTATCTACATATTTAATCATTTTAGAACTTTTTCAGTTGGCATTATGGCCTGTCAAACCAATGTTTTCTATCTATCTATATCTATATACCTAGGCTGCTTCCCCCAAGGAAAGGGAGGTAGCCGAGACAGGACGACACACTCCCAATTTAGGCATCCACTCAGACACATTCATTCGCATCTTAGCCCCAAAGGGGAGAAGGAGCAGATCCTCACCGCACCACACAGCACGAGGTCAACTACGCAGTGCAATCAGTAACATCCGTAGCAGGGCCCGACAGCAGAGCTGGTTTACCCCTGCCACATCATAATAGTCCCATCCCCTTACCCGCACCTGACCTGAGCAGCTGATCAGACAAATGCAGGAGAATATCCCCTCATGGCTGCGTCATCATTTATTCATTCACAATTTCTCTCCATTCATTTCTATCATTCACAGCCACTCTTCCTTGCTCAACAGACATCCATCTCGCATCCAACGCTCTCTTCACAGTGTCCATCCATCCTATTCGTGGTCTTCCTCTCAGCCTTACACCTCTTACATCAGATCTAGTTATCTTTTTCACCAGTCGCTCATTATCCATTCCCTCCATATGCCCAAACCATCACAACACCCTCTGCTCAGCTTGATCAGCCATCTCCCGGACAGCTCCAGTTCTCCTTCGCACTTCATCATTTCTCACTCGATCCATACGCATCACTCCACACATACTCCTCAGACACCTCATCTCCATTACGTTCAAATTTTTCCTCTCTGCTACACCCATATTCCATGTTTCAGACCCATATAACGCAGTCAGTACCACAACACCCTCTTACAGCCTTCTCTTTACATCCATTATAAGCGAACGACATCTAAACACTTTTTCATTCCTCCCAGCACCTTTCCTACTTCATTCATTCTAAACTTCACTTCTGCATCTATTCTTCCATCCACAGCAACATGTGGCCCTAAATACTTAAAACACTGTACCTCCTCAAGCAACTCACCATTCAAACCTATATTCATCCTCTTACCATCTACCTACCTTGTACACTTCATCACTTTACTCTTATTCTCGTTTACTTTCAATTTCTTCCTTTCACACACCCTTCCAAACTCCTCTACCAAATGATTCAATCTATCCTCTGAATCAGCCACTAGTGCAATATCATCTGCAAACAGCAGCTGCTTCAGATTCCACTCTCTGCCATCAACATTCACCAGACTCAGACTTCCACCTAGCACTCTTGCATTCACCAATGTTTTACAATCTCATTATTCATAATAAATGTCATATTTGTGTTCCATTACTCGTTTCTCTAAACCCCGAAATGTTTCTCCAACATATTCTTTATTACATCCTAAACAAGGTAGACTGTAAACTCATGCATGGAGTACATCCTGTGCACTCTTTTTCAGTAAATTGCCCACTGTTACAGAACCTGTTCTCACAACACTTATACCAAACCTATTTAGCAGTGGGGACTGGATGATGGATGGATGGATCATTCTTAAAAGTATTTTTCTTAAAAAAAATAAACTTCAACCTGTTTTCATTTAGTAATAAAAATTCATCCAGGGAAAGCAACCTATTGTCATTCTCATACTATACTATAAATTATATACTATTATCAACTCTACAGGTACTTACCTAATCTAAAAGCCAGCTCAAATCTAACCCACGAAGAGCTATCACAAGTACAATGTCTACGTGCCTATGCCAAACTACCTCTCTAGGATCTATGTCATTAAAATCAGTATTTTCTATGTGTTCTAATGATAAATTAGATATAACCGGGCTGAGGGGGGACCCTATTGCCACCCCTGCTCTTTGTCTATACTATTTATCATTAAATGTGAAACAACAGTTAGCAGCACAGAGGTCAACTAAACTAATAATAACGTTCACTGGCAGAGGTAGATCATCCTTTTCAGATAGAACATTACTCATTACATTTATGGTCTTATCACCTGGTGCAGTCATGAGCACAAATAAGGGGACAATGTCGTCTGCCACTAGAGGGCAGGTAAATCACGCACGTTCACCCCCAAACTCCCCCTCCTTACCCCCACAAAACCAACGATTTGTTGGGCGTCTCTCACGTCATGCCGCATGTCATATTAGTATACTCATAATTTATTTTACTATGAGGTGGGTTATTACGCGTATACATCCACCTTCAGTTCAGTGAGCAGTAATTATATTGAGGTTTAAGCAGATTTCACAAGAATGACTCCACCGTATTTATTCCAAATATTTATTCACATATTCTAAACGATGTTCATGTACTAAAGTCTAAGTGAAAGTGACAAGTTACATGACTACGAGCTCTAAAAATCCCTCTCCTGTCTTGTCATTTGGGAAGCCACATAACCACTACTGTAGAGTGGAGTGAAAATAGGGTCAAAAATCAAATCACGGATTTATTGGCTGTAATACCTACCGAAAGTTGCCAGTGCTATTACCCATAAATGATATAAAGTTTATTGAAACAGGAAAAATTTTTCTGCCCTTTACCATTTGTTTTTTACCAAACTAACACAAATGACAGAAATCCTTGGCACTCATTGTATTATACAGTATAATATACAATTATACATTAAAATATGC
Source organism: Coenobita brevimanus (assembly GCF_032717465.1). NCBI lineage: Eukaryota > Metazoa > Arthropoda > Malacostraca > Decapoda > Coenobitidae > Coenobita > Coenobita brevimanus. The sequence continues at coordinate 25,544,502 of NC_136984.1, forward strand.
AATGTACAAATGTACATGACCCAATATGTGCAGCTTAAGCCAGCAAGCACAAAACTTTTTAATCTAAGAAGTTATTGTGTGGTGCGATATTCACTCAAGTGTTAAATGTTGGCAGGATAGTTGGAGCATGTATTCTTGCACGAATAAAGCCATCCTTTGCTTCTTGTCCAATAACAGCTATTGATGCCTCTGTGACTGCCTTTACACACCTTTCCACTGCTTATGGATGACATGGAAAACGTGGAATTTCAGTGGCAAGAGGTGTTTCATTACGAACCACACTTTCCAGGTCAGCATTGGAGAGTGATTTTGTGATTGGAGGTTCAGTCAGGACACACTTTTGCCAGTCAATCAAATCAATGTACTCCTCAGCATTGAGACTGAGAGATGGCACTTGAAAACATCTGATACCACGTTGACGTGTCTTGGAGGCTCGAGTTCACACGATTCGTCAAACGCCCAGCTCATTAATATGTTGTTGCTCGTCGGTTACCATGGTCAGCAAAATGTTCTCAGGGTGGCTAAAGTAGCCATTTCACTGAATCACTGGATCATCTACAGCTTTCAGATCTTGTGACAGGTAGCATGACCTCTGAACCTGCTGCATCCTGGCAGATTTTTCACCACTGACCATCTCCTCCCCCAATCCCGGCAGATTTTCGAAAAGTTTTTTTTTTTTTTTTTAACTAAAACCTCCACTTTTTATGAGAGACATTGGAAAATGCCCATGAAAGAGCTCAGCTGAGCTTAGAATTGCGTTATACAGGTGTCCCTCTGAATACCTGTACCGTATTCTGTGGGTTGTGCTACAGAGAAAACGTTTTCTATGGGAGCGGTAACTATTCCAAACCACTCATAAATGGTTAGATATTTATTTATTTGGTACGAACTTACAGTATATGTAGTACAAGAGTATATTGGTTTCCAGACAATAGTATAGGCAATATAAACTTTGTTTAACTCACCAAACACATCAACAATGCCTCACCTTCCTTTATGATGTTACCGCCTCATCACTTCTGCTTGTTTCTTCCTCTGGCTTCTTTCTTCCTTTGTCCTCCACCTTGGGAAAAACCTTCGCCTTGAATTTCGGCATTGGAGAGACTGGCGCGACATGTCTTTACTAGCCAGGTCACTGCTAACAGGTGAGTTGCCGAGAAAATGGCGTGCGGGGGGGGGGTTCAGACGGGACCAGGCAGTATCCCTGCCTGACAAGGGGTAGAGGAAGGTCTCCCACATATGTCTACCAAAAATCACCCACGAAACTTGAAAATGTGCAAAACGTATGGAAACATCATCACCCTTGCAAAATGTGGGAACGTATCCATACGTTGTCGGGACGCCTTGGGTTAGTCTGCATCCACAGGTGCTTAGAGCCATCCATACATGAAGGTTTGGACTTGATCGTGAACCAGACTGGAGCACAAACCTTCAGAATGAATTCAGCAATTGTCTTGAGATTACTGCAACACTTTTCTGTCGCAACATACAAATGCAGAACTCGATTGACCAGTGTGACCCAGTGGGAAGTAGTAAGTTTTCATGGCTGGCAGTGTGACAAAGAAACAGAGCAAAAATATCCAGTAAATACCGCTGATCCGAATTAAGATAATCAACATTGACATCCAGAAATTCGCATGTTATTGGCTCAAAAGAAACAGTAGACATTTACTCACAGTTTGCCAATAAAGAACTGACTGACCCTGAAAAACTTTTTGGTCTTGTCGTGCAACGATCCACATGTTCGAACAAATGACGAAGAGGAAGTTCATTTGCATGGAGAAGGCAAAAAAACAAAACAATGCAGAGGACTTTTGACGTTTTTCAAGGAGTGTTATAACACTGCCCTACTTCCCTGTGTTCACTGCAGTGCCATCACATCCAATTGCCACCAGCTTCTGAACGTCTGTGCTATTTCCTTCAAGAATATGGATGATGGCCAGCTTGATGCTTGCAGAACTGCCACTTTCTGCTTTAATGTGTCCGAGATAGTTGAAGCCAGGCTCCTTTACCAGTCATATATGTTCCTCTACAGTCACTCTCCAGTGAGCTGTGCCATCAACTGTCTCGAGTCAGTGTTATATCCTTTCTGCCATCAATATATAGGTCCTGTATTTCAGCGGTAAGACTTGCCTTTTCAGCACGGATGGTTTCATGATACTTCCGCAGTTCTCTTATAACTTTGCTTTCGTCGATGACGTTACTGCAGTCCGCAGATGTTACTATGCCATAATCTTCCAAGACTGCGGATGCAATCTCTGCCACTGCTCTATTTGGAGCCACATGTTGCTGTGAAGCCCTGGCAGTATTCTCTAGCCAACGTCTCTGCTGTGATGCTGCTTGAGAAGTACATGCAGTAGTAAAGGGGTGTAATGCTTGCGAAGAACATGCAACAGCAGCAGATAATATTTTAGTGTCACTATCTGTGCTTTCACCAGGTTCATCTTCTGCAGAACTGCTAAAGCTGCTTTCATTTTTCTTTGATGTCGACTAACTGACACTATCTTCAAGATCATACTGGGCTAGCCTGTCTCATTCCTTCGACTTTCTTCTCAGACCTCCTGTACCCTCTTTGTAGCTATTCTGTCAAGTTGCTCTATCATCATCTTGCGTGTGGTTCGTTGATCTTGAGGAAAAGACAGTTCAGAAATTGGAACCATGCAAGACTTTGCACACGAACATGAGAATGGTTAGCACATTTGCGTGCTGCAGTGTCGAAAATTTTCCTGGCTTGCTCCTTGAATTCAGTGACACTCTGTTCATACTGTTTATTTCTATTTGACATTGGGTATCTCACAAGTTTGGGATATTTATCGTGGTGATTTTGTATCAGCTGTATAATGCTGGTTGATGTCGCAGTAGGTAATGATGTTCAGGTCCAATTTCTTTAATTTTGACACCAGGACATCAGGCACCTTTGCAACAGTTTGTTTCTTTTATTGAATTACTCTTTAACCCGCCCCGTCCCGTCGACGTATGAGTACGTTGCAATGATTTGCATTTGCCAGTCCCGGCGATGTACTGGTATGTCATGCAATTGCAAGGTCCCTAATTTGCACAATTTTCAATTTTCGTGCGTGATTTTTTGTATGTATACATGGGACACCTTCCTCTACAGTATTCCTCTACAAGATGCCAAGCAGGGACAATGCCTTACACCGCATAACCTCCCCCTCCCCCCCTCACGCCATTATCTCGGTAATTCACCTGTTACCAGTGACCTGGCCAGTAAAGATATTCAGGGCCAGAGTGATTCCCCAATCGATTACAATGTGGAGGACAATGTTTACATAGCATTAGAAGAAGAAAGTCAGAAATAATGATCAGGTAATGTGGCAAAAAAAGGTCAGGTATGGTGATTAGTTAGTGAGTGAAACAATGCTTATAATGCCTTTATTACTGCTTGAAAACCAATATACTCTCATACTACATATAAACTCATACCAAGTAAATAAATAAATACCGTTTATGAGTGGATAAAATAGTTACCCTCCCATAGAACTCGTTTTCTTTGGTGCCAGCATGTTAGAAAACCCAGTCAGGTAAGGAGGAACTTCTACCTGGATTGAGTATTTTAAACCTCAGGTGAGCGATTTCTCTATGAATTTTCGATGTTTCTCACCAAAAGCGAAGGTTTTAGCCAAAAAAAAAAATTTCGAAAATACCTCGGGATTGGGGGATGTCGGAGGTGCGGAAAACCTCGGGACGTGACGAGTTAATTTCAGTCTGACCCACTGAAAGTCTATAAGCATGTCTTCTATGGCTGGCAACCTGTGCAAGTTCATTCAATGAGGATTACCGAAAATTTGGCATGCTGGAGGTTTTCCCGGATGATGCTCAGCCATCTTGTCACCTTGCTCCAACACTCAAACTGCATAAGAAATGCAACAGAACAAGTAGGCTTGACAAACTAGAAGAATTATATGCATTATATAATATGTACTCTTAAGTACTCATAAAACACTTGAAAAGCATGTATCTGAAACCTTATTTGCCTTGCCCTCTAACGTACATCCTGGCATATAAAATTAGCAATTTTGGTAGAATTAGCAATTTTGGTAGAGGGCAGAAAATGTTGGCGTAGAATGCCAAATTTTACAAGCAAGAAATGTGGGATAAATGACAACTATTAGGGGGTATTACATGTTGTGATTCAATTTTTCACGAATGGCACCCATGAAGTTCATATAACAATGTCACTCAACACATGTACCCATTCACCTACCCTTCCTGAACCCACCCACCTACCAATCAACCAACCCAACTACCCATGCAGAGCACCCCAGCCACACAGGCTTCTCAGCCAGCCTGGCGACCCACCGTGCCCACACACCCTGGCAACCTACACATTCCGAAGCCCCATCTTCCCACCAACTACAGTCACCCACTCTCCCCACCCTCGAATGCAACCCACCCTGTTCACCCAACAATGCCATCCATTGCATCAACCCACTCAACCCTCCCACTGCACCCACCCATCTCTCCCTGAGTACTCACCCACCCTGACCACCCTCCCTACCACGGAAACCAACCCATCCTCTCCAACTACTCTTCTCACCGACCCACCCTCATATTCACGTGCTTAACCTGCTTCGTCCCATTGACGTGTGGATATGTCATCACGTTTTGTCATGATTACACCTGTTGACATATCCATACATTTTGCAATTGCAAGGTCCGTCATTTGCACATTTTTCAAAATTCGTGCATGATTTTTGGTACGTATATGCGGGACACCTTCCTCTATCTGCCGCCAGGTGGGAACAATGCCTTACCCCGAGTGACCTCCTCGCTCCTCATGCCATTGTCTCAGCAACTCACCGGCTACCAGTGACCTGGCCAGTAAAGATATGTCACGCCACAGTATGAAGTTCAAGGCGAGAGTGATTCCCTAATCGATGACAATGTGGAGGACAAAGTTTATGAGTCGCCAGAGGAAGAAATGAGCAGAAGTGGTGAGGAGGTAACATCGCCAAGGAAGGTGCGGTATGTTGATGTGTTTGGTGCATAAAACAACGCTTATATCACCTATATTATTGTGTGAATGTCAATATACTCTTATACTACATAAAAATTCGTACCAAATAAATATCTACGTATTCTGAGTGGTTTGGAATAGTTACCCATAGAAAACGTCTTCTCTGGAGCATGTCTCCAGAGAAGACGGTACCAGGTGAGGGGAAGGTAACCTGTACAGGGCACTTCTAAGCTCAGGTGAGCACTTTCTCTCTGAATTTTCGATGTTCTTCATAAAAAGCAAAGGTTATAGCAAAAGAAATTTTTTTTTTTTGAAAAACTGCCAGGATTGGGGGGGTCTTCGGTGAAAAATCTGCTGGGATGTGGTGGGTTAACCACCCTTCTCACCCAAACCCATTCACCCTGGAATTCCATCCACCCATTCGAATCCCACTCATCCACTAAACTCATCCCATTCAAACCTAAATTACCAACCCGTCTCTGACCACCCACCGATCTAACCATTCACCCAGCCAACGCAATCAGTAACCAACCTATTTACCCCTACAACCAATCCCAAGTCACTCCACACATCCCACCCAACCAATCAGCTGCACCCAACCAACCATCCTGTCCATCCACCCTGGCGATGCACCGAACCGCAAATCCCTCCAATCAATCCTCATCCAAACCAACCACCCACCTATCTGATTCCAACAACCCCTCCCCTCCCCCCACACACAGAAAGACAGACAGACAGACAGACAGACAGAAAGACAGACATACATTAAAGTACACGGTTTTGCAGGCAGACACAAGGACACACACAGCCACGCAAACACACAGGCACACACACACACAGATTTATGCACACCCACAGATATAAGGACACACAGATATTCGTACACACACACACACACACACACACACACACACACACACACACACACACACACACACACACACACACACATCCACACACACACACACGGAGAGACATCTGCACACACAGAGCAAAGTAATATTTTGTTCGCGCTTTCGTTTCTGTATGCGATATCACGAGCATATGAATTATACATGGGGAGTTGTGGTAATAACTTAGTGTGTGGAATGGGAAAACAGCTTGTGTGGGCAGTGCTACAGGTTATAATCAAGTGTGCGCTTGACGGATACCATACTGGACATTATTTTGGAGGACTTAACCTCATATATCTGATGAATATCTACTGTCATGCCATCTCTTATACATTGCTGGGATAGTTTTGCATTCCAATGATTTGACAGGAAGGTTATACAAACTTACCTAAATTTATGTTAATTTACGGCTAAACTTATGAAAGGTGTCCACACTAACAATACTGAGAATCCTACATCATAAAGGGCGATCGGTGTGTGACATGTAAAAGTGCTGGGCCCAAAGCAAAATATTACATACTCTATGCTGAAAGTTGGAAATACATAAATAAAATTCACTTTTAAAACATTGATTATGTATGGCATACATGAGAGGACATAAATTAGCATAATTACCAATGACTGATTGTATACAACACTGTTGCTTCCCTATGGAAGGCAGGAATAGAAACATGATAGTATTTAAAGCATGTGAAGACATTCAGTAGCAACATGTTCTTTGGGAAGAGTTCAGATAAAGAGATGATGCAGGCAAGACCAAGGAGTGTGGTGAGAAAGGAGGGAAGGAGTAGTCGGCAGGCCAAGACCCTCAAAAAAATCTTTTGATGGTATTTCTTGTTCAAAGCCGTCAACCATGCTAGAAAGTATCAATATGGTATAAAATTTTAGAAACACGCGGTTGCCAAAATGGCACTTGACCTTTAAGGTCAAATTTCAAGATCAAATAGTCAAATAAGGTCAAATTTTGTGTTTTCCCTCGTTTGTCACGTACTTCTAAATACTGTAAGGTTTGGCAAGAAACACTGCATTTATCATGAGATACAAGGGTTTTAAGTTGCAAAATAATAGGTAATTGTGAAGGAATTTAGAATTTAAAATGCTCGTTACTCCATTATAGATCGGATTACACACAAATTAAAGATCCGTTCCTTAACGTCACTTCTTCCTGATAATAAATCAGTTTCTTCATCAAGAAGGCACAAATATCATTTTCCCTGTGTCCCATTACCTTTAACAATTAATGTTGGTGCTGAAATTCTTAAGATTTATCCAGACCATGTCCACTGCCTGTGATATTAAGGCATCTCTCTACATCACAACCGCAAGCAGGTAAACATTGTTGCCCCATCCGATGACAAACTCAAGCTTGTGTGCGGCACTTGGTTTTGCATCCACAAGTAACCAACTCTTAACAGCTGCTTAGAACAGATGGCTTCCATAACCACACTACTTCTAACCGTTTGTCCAGTACCTGCCAACCTCCTGTCTCCTGAGGGCTTGGGATAATGACGTCAGGTTTGTTTGCCTGGAGCCACACTTTGGCCTGGTGGTTGGCACGTGAGAGATGTAACACTCGTTGGTGGCAACATTTCAATCGCCTTTTTTCCTTTCTGGAACAAGTCATGTTTGGCCCTATCAACACCTGAAGTAGAGCGCAGAGCATTGTACAACATACATATGAATTCTTCAACTTTGCCTAGCGGACCATCCCTACCAACACTGCAACAGCTCTGGATGTTGCAAATGCATACTCCAACACGATCTTCCCATGCCCAGCAAAGGGCGAGACAGTATCGCAGCCATTTATGGCATGGAAGCCAAGCACATTCTCCACTACTACTCGAGGGAGATTCTAGTTGATGACGTGCACTGGAAAACATTCCTGTTCCTTGAAGGTGCCACTCATCATCCACACTTGGCACGGTTTGTCCCTGGTAAAGTGAATGAGCAAGAGGAGGACGTCTGTATCAAGTCACTTCACGATTATGCTTTCTTATCCAGCATTAATGGCTGCAAGGGCATGGAGGACGATCCTTGTGTCCGCCTCCTCGTGGTTTGCCTGTAGTGTTAAGATGATTCCCCGTGTTGTCGAATATCCGTCTGCTTTGCTGCCACCAACAACTATCTCCTTGTCTCTGTCATCGTGCTTGGCAAGTCTGCCACTCAGAAACATGGCAAGGTTTTCCTTGTTTTCATCTAAAGCGATTAAGTTCTTGCATGCATGGGAAAGTGGAAGATCCTCCCAGTCGATCTCCTTTCGGGATATCCCCAGCTCTTTTGGTCCTCGTAGCTGACTTTGATAGATAAAGGCTTGTACTGGTCAGACACAGTGTCAGTCCTGGAAACCATGCCACTTTGGTGGCTTCTCCAGGGACTGAATCAATGCATGGCAATTGATTATGATGCATGTTTTTCCTAATGTATCCGGTGTTACAAAAAGAGTTGACTTGTGGTCTTGACAACAAATTAGGGTCAAGATTGGCCTGGAGCCCTCACGTCAGTATCAGTAAAGATAGGGTATCTCAGCTTCCTGAAAAACCAATTCATTAATGAGAATTTGAAATTTATATCAAAGATTTCTTCACATTTGCGTATTATTATGGAATTTAAAATCCTTGTATCTCATTATTTCCTCAGTATTACATACCAGACCTAACATTATTTGAAAGTACAACATAAAAGAGGGAAACACAATATTTGATCTCCAAATTTGACCTTAAAGGTCAAATGCCATTTTGGTAACCGGGTGATTCTAAATGCCTGGACCATAGTGATACTTTCTATCACGATTGCTAACTTTGAGAAAAAAAAAATGCCTTCAAAAGCTTTTTTTAGGCATATTTCCTGGGGTTGGCCTGCCGACTACAGAAGGGACAGGAGTTAGGGACGGTGAAGTGGAAGGATGAGAGGTGTAAGTGTCGGATATTGCTCTAGTTGCAGATTTTACAATTACTGTCTCTCGCCTTCGACTTACACCCTTTATTGGAGCTGTGTTTTGGGAGTATTTCCATTTAATTCCATGATATGTTATCCAATAGACGATAGTACTGATAAACGAATAATTTGGTAAAATAAGAAATATAATAACTATACTAGTTTCATTGGTGCTTGCCGTTCATACTGTTCAATAATGACACAGTCAACCGTCAAATAGTAATTCGTAAAATTTGGGCCCAATATGCCTCGGGGAAAATCATGCACAGAGGATGACAGGTGGGTGAGTTGTGAACTACTCTCTCTCTCTCTCTCTCTCTCTCTCTCTCTCTCTCTCTCTCTTCCTGCGTGCATGCATGTCTCTCTCAGACTGCCTGTTTCTTTCATGGCCTTGTGTGTGTGTGTGTGTGTGTGTGTGTGTGTGTGTGTGTGTGTGTGTGTGTGTGTGTGTGTGTGTATAACCATCCTGGTTCATGCTGGTGCTGTTGGTACTGGGACATATAGCACTGGATACGTGGGTTGGTGATGAGTGGTTGGGTATGGTGATAACAGGTTCACCAGTGAATAGGCCTACCGAGAATATACCGAAGGTCCTCGGTGGGAATCAGTAAGTCAACCCTTGTAGAGCAGTAGGTCCATCATGGCAACATTTAAATCCTATCAGTGGAGCAACATAACTCCATGCTGAATGGCCAGGGCCCCTCGAAGGGTTAGTGCTTCCACAGGGGAATAGGCATATTCCCCTTGAGGATTATACTCTTGTTTATATAGATGATGCGGGAATAGGTATGTCATCCCCCTCCATAATAGTTAAATAGGTCCATGGGGAAACAAGTATCTCATTTAAGGGGGAGTAGACCCAGGAAGAAAAGGTTAGTTCCCTCGTATGGGGAAACAGGGCAATAAAGGCTACAGAAGATGCCTACTTATAATTGTATGTTCATTAGGAATGGGTAACTCCCCTAATATGGGAAAAATAAAATCCTTGTGTGTTTTACAAACCTCTTCTGAATTCGATATAATTGCCTAAAGACTCTACTGTAACCAAAGTCAGAGAGCGAGCGAGCGAGCGAAAGAGAGAGAGAGAGAGAGAGAGAGAGAGAGAGAGAGAGAGAGAGAGACAGACAGACAGACAGACAGACATGCACGCAAGCAGTGTGTGTGTGTGTGTGTGTGTGTGTGTGTGTGTGTGTGTGTCTGTGTCTGTGTGTGTGTGTGTCTGTGTGTGTGTGTGTGTGTGTGTGTGTGAGAGAGAGAGAGAGAGAGAGAGAGAGAGAGAGAGAGAGAGAGAAATGCACTGGAAATTACACGAAACATTAGGGAAACAAAGACACCTGAACCGGACATATTCCAGTTTTTATGACATTCAGTATTTTTACATTCTAATTTTGATACAACTAATTATTTTGAAAATTGGCAAAAGAGGCACAATTTGAAGACAAGAAATCATCATCATCATCATCATCATCATCATATTCAGCAGCAGCAGCAGCAGCATTATCACCATCATCATCACCATTATCATCCTAATCATCATCTTCATCTTCTCCGTTATCATCATCATCATCATCATCATCATTATCACTTTGTTTCTTCTATCACACATCAGGTAGGGATGATCCAGGAGGAAGAAAAAGGAAAAGAAAAGAACGATGAAAGCTCACACAAGATCATCACCATCATCGTCACCATCCTTCCTGTGTTATCTCTGTCATAAATGAGGTACGTATGATCCACTAGGAAAGTAAATAAAAAGAAAAATACGAAGAACGCCTATCAACTACACGGGGGTCATAGAGGCAAATAATTCACTTAATGGAAGTCCTAATCTTCCTCACAAAATCGACGCAACAATTGAAGTCACATCCAAGTCCCTAAAAACACTGACAGAATGAACACTGTCAAGGGGAAACAAACATTATGCAAGAATCTGACCAGCCAAAGAAGCAAACTCAGGTTGGTCCAGTTTCAGTCTAGATGTGCTAACCAATACACACCCGGCTGCCCTAAACTAGAGACAGAAAGGCAGGGTAATCCATATATAACGCTCCATTTCCACTCCGTCGGGTGATTTCTCGTGTGTTGTGGGGACGGCTCAGTGTTATCTTTACCTACCCTGCATCATTTATTCATTTCCTAATCCCACTGCCACAACCACGCCCTCACCAGCCGACTGAGCCGTCCTCGCAACACACAAGATACTGCCACGTGAGTTTTTAGTGAAGCGCTATTTATGGGCCACCCTGTACACAGAAAGTGGACGAGAGAGAGAGAGAGAGAGAGAGAGAGAGAGAGAGAGAGAGAGAGAGAGAGAGAGAGAGAGAGAGGTCACAACACCATTTAGAAGGCATAATTTGTGGGAGAGTTAGGTTAGGTTATTTTAGGTTTGGTTAGTTTTGGTTAAGTTAGGAGTTTCAGTTGGGTTGTTAGGACATTTTGGGCTTGGTTAAGTTAAGAAAGTTAGCTGAGGTCTGGTTAGGTTGGGATAGTTTCTGTTAGGTTAGGTTAGGCTATTTTAGGCTTGGTCAGGTTAATTTTAGACAGGTCAGGATAGGTTAGGTCAGGTCAGGTTATTCTGGTTAGATGAAGCATCGTGCCAGGTCCTCCCTCTACCGTGTCTTATGCGTACTGATACAAAGGGATCACTGAGCACTGGCGAGTCCTGAGAACATGACGTCTATATCAAATAAATCTTACATTCAGCATTCTATACCTGTAGCCATTTGACCATAACATTCCCAAGGACATTCACGGCCTTATCCTTAACACATGAGAGAGGATGCGCCTTTTTCGTTTTTTTCTTGCCATTTTCGGAAGAGTTTATTTAGTTTCAGGTGACTTTTTGACCAGCAAAACCTAAATATAACCTCAATGAAGAGCTCCAGTATGAGAAATCCATAGGAATGTAATAAGTGTCTTGTAGGAGGAAGAATAGAACCAAAAATAAGTCACTAGGTTCTGAAGGGTTATAACTGCATGCGGAGACTCAAACAAATCCTCAGTCATTGACAGCTATTATGGAACACTGTAACTCCTAGATGCTGTAAACCTGCACTGCACATTACAGACTGCATTCAGCAACAACACAGAATGGTTAGACCCTGTATCGTTAATGTATGCATTTTGTCCAAAACATGACCACAGTGTCATCATCAGTTTGGGTAAAACAGTACGAGTCATGGCTCCTATGCATTTAGATCCTATCATTTACACACACACACACACACACACGCTCGAGTGAGCGTGTGCAATCTCACTAATTTTTATAAGAGCTTAAGTCAGTGAGGGAAATAATACGCACATGAGCATTGCAATAAGATTATATTTGATAAAGCACATAGAGACCCTCCAAGCAAAACAACAGAAGAATGCAGCAGCCACACACACAAATTCAAGGTGATCATCAACAGACCATTATGTTTTACCTTATCTGTGTCCTTGACCAGAAATTTATCATAGATTTGGTTCATCTTTTTCCTTCAATGTAATTTCAGATCTTTTTATTTGGTTCCTGTTAACATCTAAGCAATTTTGTTAACGTTGGAGAAAACATTCCTAGTGAAGGGATTGTATTCAGTCTTCTTAGCCTCTTCCCAATCTTATTTCTCTCCTTAGGATGAAGAATATTGTATAAAAGTAGCGAAGATACGTTTAGAAATATGGAACGCCATTAGAATGAGGGTCGTGATTAGGTACTTCTGGCTGGGAAGTAACACGGAGGAGCCGATGAAGAAATTAACAGATTTGCGTAGTGTGTGCAGGGGATTCTTCATCCTTATCCTCATCGTCATCATATATCTTATTATTATTATTATTATTATTATTATTATTATTACTATTGAACCTCCCTTCTATCCTACATTTCAGTTGACAAATGTACAATAAATTCTGGCAAATCGTCATCATCACTATCACCCTAACTCCTTTCTTTCGTCGAAATGAAAGGGTGAGTTAGGATCTAATAATAAGCAAAGAGGAGGCACGGGAGTAGGAAAATTACTTAAAATATTCTTCTAGAGAAGCAAACAAGAAAAAAAAAAGTTGGTTATAATATCAAAGAATAATTGTGTATACTGACAACTATCCTAATATCTCACCCACTTCACAAATGATGTCATCCATATTTCCTCTTGCTCTCTCCACATGATTTTATATCCATTTCGGAGAGACTGTTCAAACGGAAGGAGAGTTAGAGCCTATCATTCTCTAACTCCTTCCTTAAGACACGTCCTTCCCAAATTAAGTAAAATCGCCTGGAGGTGTCAAGAATAAAATATGACGTAGTGGTAGTGAAGGGGAAGGGGTGGATGTGCAGGGGACTATGCTGAATCCAGTCTGTCTTCCAGGGAGAGAGAATTTTCAACACCCTGTGTCCGGACGTACTGTGTGTGTGTGTGTGTGTGTGTGTGTGTGTGTGTGTGTGTGTATCCTTGC
>NC_136984.1:25560240-25590240 GCF_032717465.1 Coenobita brevimanus
TTGTCCGGGAAAATTCGGACGTATGGCAACCCTAACCTACGTCACCCTCAGCTGAATAAAATCGTCTGAAGGCAACGAGAATACACAGCAAAATATGTCATTGAAGATAAGGTGTTACTCTTGTCCTTAATATTCCAGTCCATTGACGCAGGCAGTGAAATCATCCATCTGATCCTGGAAAAATAATGATAAAAAATGTATTCTATAAATATTGTGGTTAATAAGGAAGCTTACACTGTGGCTGTTTCTCTCATTCCTCTAACGATAAAAGCCAAGCTGTGTATTGCCTGACCCTTTGGGGCTCTTGGCCTTGAAAGGAACAAGAATGGCTTTAGACGACCCTATAGAGATTATTTCAAGAATTTGACTTGGTATCTGCAAAGAATCGTAAGGTATTTATTTAAAGACCTTAACTGAAGAATATTTCTGACTATCGTTCAAATCACTAATCACATCGCCTAACATCCAGTTAGACACAGGGAAAGATTGTTGGAGCCGCCCTGTGGACTCCAGTCTGGCCCAGTTCTCTCCTGGTTATAATGAGTGACTCAGAGACTAATACACTGGTAGGCTGGATTCTATCGCTAAACGGGTTAGGCAATTATCAGCAATACAATAAAAGCTATAGGAGGGGGAGGGATTATAATAAATTTCTTGGGCTAATTTTGAGGGAAAAATGCTGCATCAACGTGGGTGCAATTCTCACCCGTTACAAGCTACGATGAGGAGCGTTACTGTAAATGTAATAAACTTTTTTTTTTTTTTCAGCTTGACACCTATACTTAACCGTGAGGGAAATGAAAATAAATGCATATAAAATAATATAAAAACCATAATGATATTTGAAATCCACGTCAGTCACCTTCCTGTTTGTCACGAATTAGTTCGCAACATTGTGTTAGTATTATATTATAAAGGAACGTCTGAATTTAATTGAAATGCATTAGTTTTCGCTCAGACCATTAACTGCCTCGCTTTTGTACTCAGATCATAATGAGTTTCATAACCCTTGTCATTGTTTCATAAGTGACTGTCTTTCTGTATACTGTAGACAGTGTGTTTCACTGAGCAAAAATTTTGGTAATTTTTTACAAATGCACAGGGACGTCTTTTTTGGTGAAACCAAGGTATTTCTGATAGATTTTTATGTGTTTTGAACGAATCTGACCTTCATTTCTGCCGCAAATCAGTATATATCAAGATATCCCCCACCCCCCCTTCCCCCCACAAGAATGGGGGAGATGGGCGAACCCGGGGTTTTTGGGTGGGGGAAATCATATAATATATTGATCTGCGATAGAAATGAAGGTCAGAATAATTCACAGCACATCAAAAACCATCAGAAATACATTGGTTTCACCAGCCAGGCCGCTGCGCGCCGGGCCGTCTGGCCTACTCCCCACCGCCATGCACCAACAATCGCCTGCCCGCTGTCACCAGCAAACCATTATCTCCTAACCTAAACTTAGGTAAGCCATAAAATTATATTTTTCCGTGCCAAGAACAATGGGAGACCTGTGAGAAAGCGGAGTTTTGGGTGGGGAAAACACGCAAAAATGAGTGATTTCCGACTGAAACTGTTATCAAATTCAATCCGAAAACACTAAAATCCTTCGGAAAAATGAAATTTTAAGCTCCTTAGGGAGTCTGTGTTTCCTAACTGGGGGGCGAAGCCCCCCAGACCCCCCAGCCCTGGCCGTGCTTTCCAATTGGGGAGCTTCGTCCCCCAGACCCCCCCTGACATTAACCAAACCTCATCTAACCTAACCTAACCCGGTGTAAATACGAATTAATGCCTTTACTCACCAGTTTACAGCTCCTGAAGTACTTACGGTAATTTTGCAGGCTTCACAGGCCGTGGCTGGAGACGAACTGACTTTCAAATCCTTCGGGACCCTAGCATATCTGAAATTCAAATTTGCGCGCCGGTTGTATCAGTTTGAACTTTACGCATGAGCAGATAGCGCGTGACATAACAGTAGACACATGCTTTAGCCCACCCATAAGTCACGTGAACCGTGACGTGATGGTAGACACACGTGAGACAGGACCACAATGCGTTAGGCACGCACCGCAATGGGTCTCACATATCTCCAGACTATGTAGAGAGTAATTTTTTGGAAAATTTTCAAAAATCTTTTTTCGCGTTAATATTCATTTGCAGAAGTTGTTTCTAGGGTTCAAAATGTTCACACTGGTGAGATTTAGATATCTGTAAGAGTAAAACTGAGATACCAAATCCCTGTGCACTTGTAAAATAATACCAAAAGTTTTGTGTACTTGTCGTTCTCACACTGCCTCTCGACTGTTGATTTGGGCCGTGCCCAGCCAGCTTACACGAGTCAGTCAGTGTCGAGCAGCTATGGGAGGAGGTTTGTTGTGCCAGCTGAGAGAGAAGGCCTCAAGTGCCTACGTCTCTAGAGCTCAACGATTCCCCGTATTTCCCTGCCAAGTTGGTGATCAGTTGCAGTGAGCTGAGGAGTGAATAGCAGTGCCTGGTGTGCAACAGACACATGCCCAGTCTTTCGTAGCTTCAGCTCCGTTCCCTTCACTGACCAGTATTTTCGTTCGTCTTCTTAGCCTTAAGTCTGATTAGCTTTTGAATGAATGAGTGAGTGTATTTCCTTTGTTGTTTGAATTCACTAGCCCCCTGTGACAGTGAATTCTCCTTTTGAATTCATTTTTGAGATTCATTTAACGTAAATTTATTTATTGTAATCAATAAATTTACATTTCCTTTCTTTGAGCTTAATATAATGTATTAATGGTGTTTGATTTCTCCACATTGAGCTTACTTTAGTTTGCCACTCCTAGTTTCCACACACTCCTTACGTTATTCACGACTGGTATTTAAGCCAGTTCTTCCATATTAAAACTTAAATCCATTGTACCAGCTAATAGTTAAGGACCAGCAAGGACCTGTCCATTAGTAGTATTAGTTATTGATTGTCAGGGGGTAAGAATACTTTCTCAGACGCTAACAGTACTAACAATCAGCATTCGTGAGCGACTAGTCTCTGCTGCGTACTGTTGAGAAGGTTTACAAAATTCTCGTCCTTAGAGAATCGGCGAAGTAAGCCAGAATAAAGTAAAACTTACTACTTGACTTTCACAAGTCAGTTCCTTGTGTTTGCCTTCGATTAATATCAGCAAAAAAAATTTAATTTTACATCCCCCCTTGACATCTGGCAACCTCATTCCAGGCTATTAACTCCTAGCTCTAAAGATGTTAACGAATTAATACTCACTCACTCACACCTAGGTATTTGTTATCATTAAAGGCTATAGGCAATAGTCACAGATTCGCTAGTCCCCCTGCGACAGTGAATCCTACCAGTTTAGTTAGATAAGACTAGTCATGATTCATTAGTCCCCCTGCGACAGTAATCCTACCAGTTTAGTTAGATAAGACTCACAATTCACTCTTCCCCCTGCGACAGTGAATCTTACCAGTTTAACTAGATAAGATTAGTCCCAGTTCACTAGTCCCCCTGCAACAGTGAATCCTCCTCCACAGGATATAAAACGAGTAGCAATTCACTGGTCCCCCTGCGACAGGGAATCCTCCTCCTCCACAGGATAAAACTTGTAATAATTCACTACTCCCCTTGTGACAGTGAATCCTCCTTCACACGAGATAAGACTGGTCACCACCAGCCTGTGTCTATATTCTTTACTTTTGATTATTAGTATTTCTTTGTGAAACATCAGTCAGTACTCAGTTCTTACTCCACTCAGTCTTAGTTGAGTTAGGATCATGGCTACTAGTTTATTAATACAGGAAGCTATGGATGTGGGGCTTACTGATTCCCAGGAATTTAAAAATTATGTGCTCTCACATGATAATGATGCCCGTGAAGAGAGGAACTTGAACACGAGCGAGAACAGTGTGAGGAACATGAGCGAGACATGAACACAAAGGAGAACAGCATGAGGAACGTGAGAGAGAGCCCAAATACGATCGAGAACAACGCAAGAGAGAATGTGAACACAAGCGTGCCGAGCGTGAGGCACATGAGAAACATGAACTTGAGATGCTGAAGCTCAAGCAAGACTCCTTGGCTTCAAGCACATCTGGTGCAGCCAACCCAAGCTCCACGAGTGCTCTCCCTGCACATGTTCTAGCAACCCCACGCCTCAAGCTTCCCTCATACAAGGAAGGCAAGCAAATCGAGCCATTCATAGCTCGTTTCGAAGACATGGTGCAGCTGTACCAGCTAGATGAGGCAGCTAAGCGACTCCAGTTTCTTAGCTTGCTTGAGGGCCCTGCCCTCGATATTCTCCACAGAATTCATGGAGACAATCTCACATATGAGATGATGAAGGCTGTACTCATCAAAGCATTCGGTCTCATAGTTGACGATGCCAGGAGTCAGTTCATGAGGGCACGCCTCCAAGGAAAGGAGACTGCTGTTCAGTTCCTCGACCGTCTCACTGCTTACTTAGATGAGTGGATGGAGAAAGATGAGACCCCTCACACACGGGAGGGGATAATTGACCTTATGCTGCACACACAGCTAGAAAAGTCATGGCCTGCTGAGCTTATGGCTCAGCTTAAGATCTACCAGGTAAGGGATGCCAGCTAAATGGAGTAGAGTTAAAAAGGCTGATGCATTCTTCACTGCGTACGGGTACCAAACTTGTAAGCAACAGACCTGGAACAGGAAAGCTGACAAGACTGGGAAACCATCTCAGACTGAACCCCAGCATCAAGGCCATTCTCAGAATAATGGCCAAGGTCCAAACAATCATCAGAAGAAGGACCAGGAGGAAAGTACGCAGAAACCTGATTGGAAGAAGTACAAGCAGTACTCTAACCAGCAGCAGTATCCCAAGCAGCAGCAGAGCAAGGACAAACCACGCAACCCTAAGTCAGGACAATCAACTGTAGTGTATCGGAGGCAGAAGGCTAACGCAGCTTCATTCCACAACAAGGCATGGTGATGCTGTTCCCACCAGTACAGGTATATCCTCACAGTTCACTCGTCCCCCTGTAACAGTGAACCGCCCTCCAACTCCCCAGATGGTGAGTACGACCCCTCCGGCATCTAGTCCTCAGGGCGTCCCATTCACAGAGTTGTGCGCTATGCAGCTATATCAGTGGCTGGCCGCTTCCACCACAGGCCCTCACACAGGTAACAGTTCCCTCTTTGTTCAGCCAGGGTTTGTGGAAGGCATTTCTGTAAAGGTCCTGAGAGACAATGGTTCCTCAGGTTACTCTGTCAGCCAGAGTCTATTTCGGCCTGAAGAATATATGAGTTGACAGATCCAAGCTCAGCTTATTGATGGACCAGTGAGATTGTTCCCTGAGGCACATATCCAGGTGGCATCTCCATTTTATACTGGTACGACACTTGCAGTTGTCATGCCAGAACCCTTGTTTGACCTAATAATAGGCAACATACCAGGTGCCAAGTATAGTTGCACCGTAGATGGTGCTACTCAGACTTCGGCTGCAGTAACACGAGCCATGGCCAAGGCTCCAAACTGTGTCACCCTGGTGACCATTGCATCGCCACAAGATCTGATTTGTAGCCAAGATGTTGTACAAGAACAACATTCTGACCCGACACTTGCTGCTGTGTGCAAGAAGAAAAAGGGTAAAGTGATTAAGTATTCACAGGGAGGTCAAGCCAGGTTCCTTCGTAAACAAGGGCGGCCCTGCCATGAGTCACAAACACCCCAGGGCGAGGTTCGGCCGCAGTTTGTTGTTCCTGCTAAGTATCGCCAATCAGTGTTAGAATGGGGTCATTGTTCAGCATCAGGAGGTCACCTGGGCAAAAAGAAAACCCAGGGCTGTATCCATGCTGACTTTTTCTGGCCAGGAATGGGACAGGAAATAGATAGGTTTGTGCATTCCTACAGTGTGTGTCAATGTACCACCAGTCATGGATGTGTCCTTTGTGCGCCACTTAAATCCACTCCCATAATCTCTGAGTCAGTTGAGAGAGAGGGCAGTGGCAATGTAGGTGCAGACCTGATGTCTCACCTGCTAAATGATGACTAACACGGGCAACTGTTGTACGCTGGGTTCTGTAAGACAGGCATCCTCAGCGATTTATGCAGTCCAATTACCAGCTTGGCTCCCAGTTAATAATGTACTAGTAAGACCTGACATCTCGCTCGTTGGTTCCACAGGACACATTACGTCCAGGACCTGTATAAAATACATGTGTACCATAGGTTAAGGGGAAGTTTGAGAACCCCGTAGGGGCAATCCAAGGTTGTGTCTGAATTACCTTGTGGAGCACCTCGAGCTGTGGACCTTTCTGAGGATTCCTGGAGAATATGCGCATTATCCACACGAATGTTCACACCCACACTGTTTGTTAAAATGTAACCTGCCTGAGTTTGTGTAGGGATTCTCAGCTTGCTGATATTAGTTGTAAGTGTAGAGTTAGGTTTAACTAGTAAACTGCTCGTTCTGAGAGATTTGAGCAATCCAAGGACTAGCACGTTTCCTGGTTAATAATGTAGGTTTAATGAGTAAACTACTGGCCGTCCTCAGAGATTTATGGAATCCAAGGACTAGCATATTCCTGGTAAAGAATCTAGGTTTAACCAGTAAACTACAGGGATCATTAGAGATTTATGCAATCCAAGGACCACGTTTCCTGGTTAATAATGTATCCATTAAGAAAATAATAGTGTACTTTTTGCAGCATATGTGCTGACTACTAGGCAGAGGGAGAAATTGTAATTTAATAAAAATCGTTTGTCACACTGACAATTTTGATGCTCAACCTTCATTGATTTCGCAGGTACAGTTGGCGGGTGTAGAAGTTTTGTCTTGCAGATCAGTTGATCATCTTTACCTGCATGCTGCCGCCTCTTCTCTTCTGCCTCGTCATCTCCTTTTACTATTACTTTGTGTCATATCATTTTACACACAGGTACAGCTACACTACAACTGTCAAAACTGCACCATGTATTACATACACCACGCTACATAACAATTAGTTGTTAATGTAAATATAGCAAAATTTTTGCTCAGTCTGACCTGAGTAAAGGATTTTTCACCAATGTCATGGAGTTTTTTCCTCAAGCTTGCTTCTATTAACGTAAATATGAGGTTATTACGCTCATTGGCGACAGTGATTTTCTCCTGTAACAGGATAGTACACACACCACAGTGTGAATGTTGTGTGACTGAGTTAGGATACAAATATCACCTGCTGTTAAATTTCTATGAGAAATTTCATTTTGATGGGGAGTAATGCCAAGAATTAATTCGCGACATTGTGTTAGTATTATATAAGGGAACGTCTGAATTTCATTGAAATGCATTAATTTTCGCTCACACCATTAACTGCCTTGCTTTTGTGCTCAGATCGTAGTGAGTTTCATAACCCTTGTCATTGTTTCATAAGAGACTGTCTTTCTGTATAGACAGTGCATTTCATTGAGCAAAAATTTTTGTGTAGTTGTCGTTCTCACATTGCCTCTCGACCATTGATCTTGGCCGTGCCCAGCCAGCTTACATGAGTCAGTCAGTGTCGAGCAGCTACGGGAGGAGGTTCATTGTGCCAGAGCTGAGGGAGGAGGCCCCTAGCACCTATGTCTCCAGAGTTCAACCATTCTCCATAGTTCCCCGCAGAGTTGGTGATCATTTGCAGTGAGCTGAGCAGTGAATACCAGCGCCTGGTGTGCAACAGACAGACGCCCAGTATTTCGTAGCTTCAGCTCCGTTCCCTTCAATGAGCAGTACTTTCGTTTGTCTTCTTATCCTTAAGTCTGATTAGCTTTTGAATGAGTGAGTGTATTTCCTTTGTTATTTGAATTCACTAGTCCCCCTATGACAGTGAATTCCCCTTCCGAATTAATTTTAGAGATTCATGAAATGTAAATTTATTTATTGTAATCAATAAATTTACAGTTCGTTTCTTTGAGCTTAATGTAATGTATTAATGGTGTCTGATTTCTCCACATTGAGCTTACTTTAGTTTGCCACTCCTAGTTTGCACACACTCCTTACATTATTTATGGCTGGTATTTAAGCCAGTTCTTCCATTTTAAAGTTAAATCCGTTGTGCCAGCTAAGAGTTAAGCACCAGCAAGGACCTGTCCATTATTAGTATTAGTTATTGATTGTCAGGGGGTAAGAATATTTTCTCAGAGGCTAACAGTACTAACAATCAGCATTCGTGAGCGATTAGTCTCCTTTGGATACTGTTGAGAAGGTTTACAAAATTCTCGTCCTTAGAGAATCGGCGAAGTAGGCCACATAAAGTAAAACTCGCTACTTGATTTTCACGTCATTTCCTTGTGTTTACCTTCTATTAATATCAGCATAAATTTTTATATTCCACATCCCCCCGTGACACTTCGAAAAATCCATTCTGAGGTTGGTAAGCCTGTCTAGACCTGGCAAGAAGAGCATACAATATACGTTATTACACTGAAGTGATTAGGTTTGTATGTCTGGCTGGATATATTAAGTACCTGATTCTTAAGACATCTCCATTAACATCGCTGCTATAAATGTTTCAAATTAATTTCGTTTTTCCTTTTTAGGCGATGTTTTGCAGATTGGAGAATTTCCTAACTAAAAAGGGTTAGATATAGCCTTCATTAACTCCATCACCACTACAGTTCCATCACCTTAACTTGGCCCAGATATTGGTTCTTTTGCAGCTTATTTCACGTAGCTCAGTGTCAGAGAAAGAAAATGCTGTGGCTAGGCATTCTTTCCAAAGCACTTCTTAATGGCTAGCATCATGTTCCGTTGATAATCCATCGTTGTAAATCAATACTCAGGCTAGAGAGATGGTAATACTAGCCCAAGATAATGTGAAACGAGTGTAGAGGTAATATATAGTCATCTTACAGCAAAAAAAAAAAAAAAAAAAAAAAAAAAAATTATGAGGGAGTTAAAATACTCTACGGTGGAATTCATGAGATTTTCTGCAGTACAATGACTTTTTTTTTTTTTTTTGCATACCTAAACAAAATTTTATTCATTTTCGGAAAGAGAATTAAAGAGACGGGGTTAAAGAATAGATTATTGTAGTGTACAAAAGTACATGAAAAATTATACAGGAAGAGCCAATTTATATCATGCTGGCCAGTTTGGTGGTGGAAAAAAAAAAAAAAATGTGTTGGGATGAATAATGAATTCGTCACAGGGTAATAAATAGTCATGGGATGAAAAAAAGTAATTGGTTAAAAAAAATGGTCATGATGTAAACAAATAGTCATGGGGTAAAAAACAGTCACTGGGTAAACATATAGTTATGGGGTTATGGGATCAAGAAAATAAAATCGGCATGGAGTAAAGAAATAAAGCAGTGAGGGGTGTAGCAAATAAAATAGTCATGAGGTGAAAAAAAAAAAAAAAAAGATCATTGGATAAAAAAGAAAAAAAATCCATCCAGCAGACAGACAGAACCAAGAGGTCTTACCCGGTCCAGGTTGAGGGCAACACATCTGTACCAAGGAAAGTGGGTAATCCTGTTTAAGCCCAAATCGGCGTGCCTGTCCAGAGGTAAGCACTGTGCCTGGAATTCTGATTAAGGAACATTACGGAACATTATCTGGCTGGACTTTGAAGAGACCTGAGAGGCTGTGGAGGATTGCGGAGGGAGATGGTGGTGATTGTGGTGGTGGATGATGGTGATGATAGTGGGGGTGATGGTTTGTGGTGCTGATGAAAGGTGGTGGTGATGGTGGTTGGTGTTGGGTGGTGGAAGTTAGTGTTGGCGGAAATCAATGGTGCGAGTGAGTAACGGTGAAACTTGGTGTTGGTGGAAGTTAGTGGTGGTGGTAGTTAGTGGTGGTGGGTGGTGGAAGTTAGTGGTCGTGGAAATTAATGGTGGTGGAAGTTAATGGTGGTGGAAGTTAATGGTGGTGGAAGTTAGTGGTGGTGGAAGTTAGTGGTGGTGGAAGTTAATGGTGGTGGAAGTTAGTGGTGGTGGAAGTTAGTGGTGGTGGAAGTTAGTGGTGGTGGAAGTTAGTGGTGGTGGAAGTTAATGGTGGTGGAAGTTAGTGGTGGTGGAGTTAGTGGTGGTGGAAGTTAGTGGTGATGGAAGTTAGTGGTGAATCTTCGACTCTTTAGGAAAGGTCGTGTGGGGAAGGTGGTGGTGACAGTGATGGAGGGGGAGATGGTGGTGGTGATTGTGATGGAGGGGTGGTGGTGGTGGTGACTGTGATGGGGGGGGGGATGGTGGTGGTCATAATGAGAGAGGGAGAGATGATAGTGATGGAAAGGGAGATGGTTATGATCGTAGAGATGGAGGGGGGTGTTGATAGTGATGGAGGGGGAGATGGTGGTGGTGACAGTGATGGAGGGGGAGATGGTGGTGGTGACAGTGATGTAGGTGGAGATGGTGGTGGTGACAGTGATGTAGGGGGAGATGATGGTGGTGACAGTGATGGATGGGGAGATGGTGGTGGTGACAGTGATGTAGGGGGAGATGGTGGCGGTGACGGTGATGTAGGGGGAGATGGTTGTGGTGACAGTGATGTAGGGGGAGATGGTTGTGGTGACAGTGATGTAGGGGGAGATGGTGGTGGTGACAGTGATGTAGGGGGAGATGGTGGTGGTGACAGTGATGTAGGGGGAGATGGTGGTGGTGACAGTGATGTAGGGGGAGATGGTGGTGGTGACGGTGATGCAGGGGGAGATGGTGGTGGTGACAGTGATGCAGGGGGAGATGGTGGTGGTGACAGTGATGCAGGGGGAGATGGTGGTGGTGACGGTGATGCAGGGGGAGATGGTGGTGGTGAAGGGAGAGGGGATAACTGTGCAAGGTTGAGGGGAGAAGGTGGTGGTGACAATGAAGGAAGGGGAGATGGTGATGGTGATAATGATGCTGAGGGAGACTGCTATGGAGGAGTGATGGTGGTGTAAGGGGGGGGAGGTGAAGAGGTTAGTGAGGAAGTGTGAGAGATGTGGTGGAGATGTGGGAGATGTGGTGGAGATTTACTCGTGTGGCGTAGTGTTTGTGTGTTTGGTGAGGGTCATGTGGGGATTAGGTGGTGATTGAGGTGGAATGTAGATGGTAATGGTGGTGAAGTGGCTAGTGGCAGTTAAAGTAAAAATAATACTTATAATAATATTATTAATATCAAGAAAAACAACAACAACTAACAATCATCATCATCATCATCATCATCATCATCATCCGGACCTCCTTTCACACCCTAGAGCAGGGTGAGGAGTAGCAAAGTCAAGAAAGGCCAAGTTTGCTCAGTCCAATGGGCCACACTTCCATTCACTCATCATTCAAGCCCTCGGAATCCTGGCTCTACCTGATACACCAAAAAATTTTCACCACATTCTGTAGCTTCACCTAAACTATCCAATAGAATCAGTCCGAACGCTGTCATGTTAAAAAGTGTGCGAAATCCCTGATCATGCACGTCTCACAACATATATCCAGCCAGCTCCATCGATTTCTTGTCAGTTCCCTAGCCTCACTGACATCCATACATCTCTTCCTCACACATCCGCCATATCTCTCCACCTTCTCCTTGGCCTACCTCGCCTCCTCCCTCCTTCAAATTCTCTCAGATATACCTTTTTCACTACTCTATTGTTATTCATTCTCTCCATATGACCATACCATGTCAGTACACTCTCTTCGAATCTGGTGTCCACAGGCTTCCTAACTCCGCATCTTTCACGAATCACATTATTTCGTATCCTATCCACTCTGTACTCCACATACCTTCCTCAGCAGTCTCATCTCCACTGCTCTCATTCTTGACTCTTCATTTCATGCCACACCATAATCTCACACCCATATGTTAAAGTTGGCACTAACACTCCTTCATGTAATCCTCGCGCAGCTGCAACACTCAAGGCTCTGTTTCTTATCAAGGCCTTCACAGTACCAGCTACTTTCCTTCCTTGTATTACTCTATATTCCACTTCTTTTGCACATTTTCCTCTCTCTTCTACCACTGTACCCAAGTACTTGAACTCTTTCAACAATTCCAGTCTCCATTCAATGTAGCATCACACTGGAAGTCACCTTCTCTCTCGATTACCATCACTTTACTTTTTTCAACATTTACTTTCAAGGCACGACGCTCACAGACATCAGCAAAACTCTGCACTAGTCTACCAAGTTCTTGTTCGGTATTTGCAAGTAGCACTGCATCATCAGCATTCAACAAATTTGAGATATTCCATCCATCACAATTCATTACCAACGCCATCCCTGTCTCCACTACTCGTGTTTTTACTTCTCTCATCTCCCCATCCATTTACAGTATATATATATATATATATATATATATATATATATATATATATATATATATATATATATATATATATATATATAGAACAACCATGGAGACATCACAACCTTGTTGCACTCCCAACCGATCGTGAGCCATGCACTTAGATGCCCACTTACCCTTACACAAGCCTCACTACCATCATAAAAACTCTTGCTGGCTCCTAGCAGCTGACCATCTACACTGTACATGCGCAAAACCTTCCATAATCCTTCTCTGTTTGCTTTGCCGTTTGTTTTTTCTAGATCCATAAATGCCATAAACACATTATAGTCTTTCTCACAAGCCCTCTCCACTGTCTGTCTCGCTGCCAATATTTGATCCACAATAATAATAATAATAATAATAATAATAATAATAATAATATTAATAATAAAAATAATAATAATATTATTATTATTATTATTATTATTATTATGAGAAATATATTACGTCTCTTATCTTGGGGATATACAGGGTGATCCACATATATATCATAATCCTCGTGTGTTCTGGTGACGGCTCAGTCTGCTGGTGAGGGGAACAGTGACTTTGGTTCCTCTGTGAAATTATTAAAAATGATACAATTCATGAACGTAAAAAAAAAAAAGGTAATATAAATCACAAAAGGCGTAATGGGAGATACTGTAGAAAATGAAATCTGATAATTACTGCATGGTAACGCTGACTGAGCCGTCCCCGGAGCAGCCGAGAAATGGGTGGGCAATATTTGGACAACCCTGCATGAGAGTTTGTGAGGAGGGTGGCGATCTAAGGTATTAATCAACCTTTTCTCCTGAATGATGGCTTTTGTTTTTATTCCTGTTGAGAGAGAGAGAGAGAGAGAGAGAGAGAGAGAAAGTATGTGCTCATAATATCTTCCTCTACCACTGAAGTATTGGAGACGAGTTGAATAAAAAGAAAAAACTATTACGGTGGTCGAACGAGAGAGAGAGAGAGAGAGAGACAGACAGACAGACAGAGACAGACAGACAGACAGACAGAGAGAGAGAAGAGGGGGAGGGAGGGGAGCAGAAAAGAGAACTAACTTACCAGCCAGGGTTGATGGGAAGTTCTCTACAGTAGTGGGGATGTTGAGGATCTCACCGCATTCAACAAAACAACCAGGCAAGGCTTGGAAGCTCTGGTCGTCCATATCACCGTGGAGTGTACTCAGGATCTGTGGAAGTAGTTATGGTATAAAGAATCTTAAGTATTTGGCCATAAGGGTGCATCCTGATTGCGAGCGGGCGAGGGGGGGGGGGTGAACAATAGCCGGGGTTGGGCTGAAGCTTTTGAATGTCCGCACTCGAGATGAGTAGGCGGGTGTTGCCATGGCAGCAACATCACGTCACCCTTGGCAACTGCAGGCAGCAAGATCCATATTGCTAAAAAAAAAAAAAAAAAGAAAATAGACGGCATTCCTAAGAAAGTCACAGCTGCTGGATAACAGTATGCTGGGGTACAAACTGCTTCCTGAAAGACACATCATACCCTTGACAAGGTTTAAACCAACAAAATGATGTTTAATCACCACCTGTTGGGATAGATGAGTATGAGTTTGCTCTTGAAATAACAAAAATTACTGTGCTTTTCATAACGCAGTACGGATCACTAAATCTGCATGCATCCTACAGTACAACATGATTACTGAAGAAGGAGAAGGTTATTATAGATAGTCCCATGGGTGATGTGAAAGAAAGTCCTGGTAATGTGTGATTTTCTAACGCAACAGAGAAAAGGTATACAATAATGAAAAAATATATATATATATATGACAGTTTGCAGAGCACTTCTTTTCCGATGGAGACTCAGTACCTTGGTAAAAGCACATAAGTTTTGCTTAATGACCCATAAGTAGAGCGTTGAAGTGGCCCTACCATTTTACTGGTACAATTTTCAGCCTAATATCATCATTATCTCTCACAGTAATTATAGTGTAAATCTTGACTTGTAATAGAAATTCAGCGACCAAAAGGCTATCACCAAACGAGTTTGTATGTGTATCAAAATAATCTGACAAAACACACATTTGTTTTTCCCTCCAGTCCTCTTCCACTGCTGTGCAATAAATGCTCTGTTGCTGTGCATCATATGGCATGTCTCCCATACAGATGATGTAAGTGAAACCTTAATATTAAGCTGCTCTGTATCCATCCTGCCCGGGTGGGTTCAAGTTAACTGTCAACTCTTTACGTCCGAACTTGCACCGGCTCTTGCCAGTGCCTGCTTGCAACCATTGGCAGTGCGGCCAGCGTGTTTTTATTCTTCTGGTACACTAAGTCATCCAGTCATATCGGAGAGAGTTCAGTGAGAAATAATTCGGCACCATCGCACCTGCCCTTGGGAGTATATGAGAGAATTTTCGTTGATCAAACCATTAAATCATCAGAAAAACCAAATTTTTTAAATTAAACCAGCCTATACCTAACAACCTTAGGCCTAACCTAATGTTAACCAACTATAATACTGTCAAGAAGGTGGATTGCTAGTTAGGTAGTCTGGAGAGTTTTCCGTACTTCTCACATTTTTTTCGTGACGTGTCAGAGTTGCCAGTTGGCCTGCTATTGTGAGCATAGTTATTTTGTAAGTTGTATATTAAATTTGTGCTCTTTTTCTCTATAATGTTTTATTTATGTGATTTTTAAATTATGTACTTTTATCTCAGTTTGTATACTAAATAATTTAGAGTGTTATGCAGTGTAAGAAAATTCTGGCATGTTTTTGATGTCTCCAATTTGGTAACTGTTGTAACCGTTGCTCCCTTGACAATGTACAAGAACTTTGTAGAAATGATAGATCACTTTAGAATATACGAAACTTATACAAGGATGGGGAAGTGACTAGAGCAGCTTCAATTTCAGTTCAGTTTGACTATAGTTCAGTGTCGATGCAGTTAGTGAAAATTGTATATCTCGGGTACTTGTGAAAACAGTGAAGTGTAGTTGGAAAATAAGTGTAATTATTGGGAAAATAAAGACAGTGAACTTAAGAAGCCAATGTTTATTTGCTATGCCTCAGCTGATCTCGATGATGCACACCGAAAGGCTGATCATAATAAGAACAGCTCACTAGGCAACGTCCCTCCTATGCTGAACTACTGCTGTTGAAGCCTGTGGCAGTGTTGGACGGGGACGTAACAATACCTTATTTTGGTTGGGAGGACGACGATGGTGTGACGTTGCTGATTATTTTCTTCAGGCCTTCAGTTTGACATTGCTAATATGACTCCCAAAGAAAATGAATTTTTTGTGCAGCCACGTGTGTGTTACTGTGATTTAAAACCTCCTGCTTCAACTCACTCAGGCTCACATCTGCCTGCTCTCTCTCAGTCTGGATGCACCCAGACACCTCCCCGTAGACCAAAATGACAATATATAAAGAAGGTTAGAAAGAGGGGTTAATAAGCTTCCTAACCGCACAAGAATACCGCCCATAGAACTATGCAGATATTATTTTCTTTCCCATCTCCCTTTCGTAATCAGACTGGTGTGACTTTATCTCATTATGATACTACTAGAGGCCACATGGTTAAAAAAAAAAAAATGCATCAATAAATAATTAAGGTCCATTAGTTTATAGTTACAATAGGTCTTGCAGGGTGGATGTGGGTGGAATATCTCTTCTCATTTTATACATAAAATAAGATCATAAGAAGAGAAGATAATTGCAGTAGGCAGTTGGTTCATGCTAGGCAGCTCCTACATGAGTGTGACTAAACTACTAGAATAAAACAGAGATAGCAAAGAAGAAGGCTCTCCCCTGCCCACCAAACCCTCCAGCTGAAACCGGCAGGAAAAGGTGAGAAAGAACACCACGCAGTATAGAAAAATTGACTAGAAAATTTTATAATAAAGTGAAAAGGGAGGTTCATTCAGGTAGAATAAATCCGCTGATCACGAAGGCATAAAGATTTAACCCACTCAGATTCCACCCAACGAGCCTGACCTGACTGAAGCAAAGTAAATGTAACCTGACTTATTACACACCGATATTTACCACCATGTTAACTTTTTTTTTTCTTTCAGTTTACGGTATGTCCGGTGCTGAAGAGGGACTTCTTCACGTGGTGGCACCAATATGGCCAGGTGGTTTCACTGCCTGGTTATACAAACCTCCCTTAATTCACGCCTTATCCCCCAAAAGGAGGATAGTGGTTTAAAGAAGAAACCTAACATCAGTCTGAAGTTCTGGGTTCACATTTAGATGAGTCTGGGACTGATGCTATTACTACTACTACTACTACTACTACTACTACGGTGTGTCCGCTGAGCGGGTGCGGCGATATTCCTCCATACTTAATATCATATGTTACAATAACTCAGTCACAACATTTGTTAACAATTGTCATGGCTTTGATTTTCTTTCCTCATTATTCACTCAACTTTCATTGTGAAGCGTCTTATAACTGTAGTGAAGATAAAGGTACAGTATATACAGCCAGCCTTATATACAACTGAACTCCTTCAGTACAAAGACGTTAATGTACTTGTAAATGTCTAGTGCAACAGTAAATGCTACATAGGAATTCCATAGAAAGTATGAACAAGAATCGGAGATAAGTGCAAATAAATAAATAAATAGTTAATAAATCAATTGATTAAAAATCACCAGTGAACATTCTGACTGAATCCATTCCAACGATCAGAGAAAAGTTTACGGTTGGAAAGATGCTCCAGAATCATTATATTTAAGATAGATTAAAAGGCTTTAGAAAGACAGAAGATGAGACTGTTTTGGTGGATGGATGGAAGAAATTCTCCTGGCAGTGCAACAGGCACAGTTAAATGCCACCGGATTTCAGTGATTGCGATTCAAAATTTACAGGAAATAGACACAATGATCAGACTAAAGTAAAAACTAAATAACAATCGTCATTATACATTAATAAAAAAAAAAGTTAAAAATAGACCATAAAACCATTGAACACACGACCGCGGTTACAGTTCGTAGAGACAGCCTGAATGAGATTAGAGAGAGAGAGAGAGAGAGAGAGAGAAAGAGAATGTTTGTTCTTTCAGTGAAGATAAATGTACAAAATAAGTCAAATAACAACCTGGGAAAGTTTATACATAATTCCACGTTGTCAAGCATTAAGGTAAAGTCAAAATAAAGCATGTGAAATGTGTTACCTGGCTGCAATTGTCCAACCGAGCCTGGCAAAACTCCATCGTTCTTGGTCTACTGCACTGAGTCAGTGCTGCGGAAAGGAAGGAAGTAATTGTGAGATTTTGACACGAATGAAGTGATGTGGCAGTAAATATTTACACACCAACATAACCGTATCTGTCTCTCTCTCTCTCTCTCTCTCTGTATATATATACATATATATAAATATATATATATATATATATATATATATATATATATATATATATATATATATATATATATATTATATATATTATATATATATTATATATATATATATATATATATATATATATATATATATATATATTATATATATATAATACATATATATATATATATATATATATATATATATATATATATATATATATATATATATATATATATATATATATATATATATATATATATATATATATATATATATATATATATATATATATATATATATATATATATATATATATATATATATATATATATATATATATATATATATATATATATATATATATATATATATATATATATATATATATACATATATTTATATATATATATATATATATATATATATATATATATATATATATATATATATATATATATATATAATGGAAATATGTGTCCCCCCTGGTGGTGGGGGGACACAATCTGGCCGCACTATGGGGTGGTACTACTACTCTGCGGCCAGATTGTGTTAGGAAGGATACTGCCACCGTATTCCCTGCGTGTCGTAAAAGGCGACTAAAAGGGGCGGGGTGAGGGGACTAGGGACCCCCTCCTCTGTTTTTCAGTTCCTTAAAGGAGACAGGCCAGAAAAAGCGATGGGGGATTGAGTTATCCCCGTTCCCTGAAGATTGGGTCTATGAATGTGTGTTTATGTAGTACGATCGAGGCTAAAAGGGAGGAGATTGGGAGAATGTTTGTGAGAAGAAAGTTGGATGTGTTAGCTTTGAGTGAAACGAAGATGAAAGGGAAGAGTGAGTCTATGTTTGGAAGTGTGAATGAAAGCTTGTCAGGTATTGATAGAGGAAGGGCAAGAGAAGGTGTGGCCTTGTTAGTGAGTCCGGCAGTACAGCAGTGTGTGATTGAATAGAAGGAGGTGTCATCGAGACTGATGTGGGTGAAAGCGACGTTTAAACATGAGTTGTGGGTGTTTGTGAGTGCATATGGGCCTGGTAGTGAAAGGGATGAACAAGAGAGGAAGTCTTTCTGGAATGATGTTGATGAGTGTCTGCAGAGTTTTGGAGCGAATGTGAATGTGGTAATGATGGGAGATCTGAATGCTAGAGTGGGAAATGTAGCAGTTGAAGGTGTAGTTGGTATGCATGGTGTGCCTGGAAGAAATGAAAATGGGGAACGAATGATAGGGATGTGTGTTGAGCAAGAGATGGTGATTGGATATACGCTGTTTGAGAAGAAAGATATTTATAAGTATACATGGGTGAGACAGGAGGGTGGAATGGTTGTGGATAAAGCATTGATGGACTATGTGGTTGTCTCTAGAAATGTAATAGGAAGATTGTTGGATGTGAGAGTTCTGAGAGGGGAGGGTGGAGGTATGTCTGACCACTACTTGGTGGAGGGAAAGTTAAGAGTAGGTAAGAGATGGGTGAGAGCTAGGAGGGTTAGGTGTGGCAGGGAGGTTTTGAAAGTGAGTGAGTTGGATAAACGAGAGAAAATGATAGAGTATCAGGAGAAATTGAAGGATGTGTGGAATGCAGTGAAAGATCAGGAAAATGGCAGTGTGGAGGAGGAATGGGAGTTGTTTAAGAGTGCTGTGGTGGGGCATGCAGAAGAGGTGTGTGGTGTGGGACGTGTGGGTGGTGGTGTAAGAAAAGGAAGTGAACGGTGGTGCGAGGAAGTAAGTATGGCTGTGGCTGAGAAGAGACATGCATATAAAGTGTGGCTGCAGAGGAAGGATGAGTTGTCATATGAGAGGTATAAGGAAAAGAGGAATAGGGCGAGAAGGGCTGTGTGATGCTAAAGTGGCAGCATATGAGAGGTGGGGTAGGTGGCTGACAGAGAATTTTCAACAGAATAAGACAATGTTCGGGAAGGAGGTTAAAAGGGTGCGAAAGGGAGAGTCTGCGAAGGAAGAGCAAGTAAAAGCAGTGGATAGAAGGATGTTCATTGAGATGGATGCAGTAAGGAAGAGATGGGCAGAGTATTTGGAAAGATTGTTAAATGTAGAGGAGGAAAGGGTGGCTGAGATTGTGGCGGATGGAAGGGTGCGAGGAATAAATGTGTTGGGAGAGTTGAATGATTCTTTGATCACGAAGGAGGAAGTGGAGAAGGCAGTAAAGGAGATGAAAACAGGGAAAGCTGCAGGTATGGATGGGTGTGCTGTGGAATGCCTGAAGGGTGGTGGAGTGACTATTGTTGACTGGTTAGGAAGATTGTTGAATGTGTGCTTTGTGAAAGGTATGGTGCCAATTGACTGGGCAAGTGCTTGCATGGTCCCGTTGTATAAAGGCAATGGTGATAAGTATGAATGTACTAGCTTTAGGTGTATAAGTCTGTTGAGTGTTGTAGGTAAGGTGTATGGTAGAGTGTTAATTATGAGAGTTAGAGAGGGTACAGAGGGAGTGATTGGTGATGAGCAATGTGGCTTTAGGAGAGGGAGGGGATGCGTGGATCAGGTGTTCACTGTGAGACAAGTGTGTGAAAAGCATTTAGCGAAAGGTAAGGATGTGTTTTTGGCATTCATGGATTTAGAGAAAGCGTATGATAGAATTGATAGGGAGGCTTTGTGGACTGTTTTAAGATTGTATGGACTTGATAATTGGTTACTAAAAGGGGTGAAAAGTTTTTATGTAAATAGTAGAGCGTGTGTAAGAGTGGGAAATGCTATAAGTGATTGGTTTCCCATGAGAGTGGGGCTGCGACAGGGATGTGTGATGTCGCCTTGGTTGTTTAATATTTACATGGATGGTGTTGTAAGGGAGGTGAATGCGAGAGTTTTAGGTGGAGGTCTGAGTCTGGTGAATGTTGATGGTGGAGAGTGGAATCTGAAGCAGCTGCTGTTTGCAGATAATACTGCACTGGTGGCTGATTCAGAAGAGAGAATGAGACAGTTGGTAGAGGAGTTTGGAAGGGTGTGTGATAGGAGGAAATTGAAAGTCAATAGGAGTAAAATGATGAAGTGTATGAGGTTAGTAGATGGTAGGAGGATGAATATAGTTCTGAATGATGAGTTGCTTGAGGAGGTAGAGTGTTTTAAATATTTAGGGTCACATGTTGCTGTGGTTGGAAAAATAGATGCAGAAGTGAAGTTTAGAATGAATGAAGTACGTAAGATGCTGGGAGGAATGAAAAGTGTTTAGATGTCGTTAACTTAGAATGGATGTAAAGAGCAGGCTGTATGACGGTGTTGTGGTACCGACTGTGTTATATGGGGCTGAAAAATGGAATATGGGTGTAGCAGAGAGGAAAAGTTTGAATGTAATGGAGATGAGGTGTCTGAGGAGTATGTGTGGAGTGACACGTATGGATCGAGTGCGAAATGATGAAGTGCGAAGGAGAACTGGAGTTGTTCAGGAGATGGCTGGTAGAGTTGAGTAGAGGGTGTTGCAATGGTTTGGGCATATGGAGAGAATGGATAATGAGCGATTAGTGAAAAAGATAACTAGATCTGATGTGAGAGGTGTAAGGCTAGGAGGGAGGCCACGAATAGGATGGATGGACAGTGTGAAGAGAGTGCTGGATGCGAGAGGAATGTCTATTGAGCAAGGAAGAGTGGCTGTGCATGACAAAAATCAATGGAGAGAAATTGTGAATAAATAAATGATGACACAGCCCTGAGAGGATATTCTACCACATTTGGTCTGATGAGCTAGTCAGGTCAGGTGCGGGTAAACGGATGGGTCTATTACGATGTACTGCACTGCGCAGTTGACCCTTGTGCGGTGTGGTGCGGTGAGGATCTGTCCGTTCTCCTCTTTGGGGCTAAGATGCGAATGAATGTGTTTGAATGAATAAGTAAATGGGGAGTGTGTCGTCCTGTCTCGGCTACCTCCCTTTCCTTGGGGGAAGCAGCCTAGGTATATATATATATATATATATATATATA
This sequence comes from Coenobita brevimanus, assembly GCF_032717465.1. NCBI lineage: Eukaryota > Metazoa > Arthropoda > Malacostraca > Decapoda > Coenobitidae > Coenobita > Coenobita brevimanus. Next base: position 25,581,695 of record NC_136984.1, read on the forward strand.
TGTGTGTGTGTGTGTGTATATATGTATATATATATATATATATATATATATATATATATATATATATATATATGTGTGTGTATATATATATATATATATATATATATATATATATATGTGTGTGTGTGTATATATATATATATATATATATATATATATATATATATATATATATATATATATATATATATATTTTAAATAACAGAACGGAGGAAGGAAAAACAAATGGGAAAAAAAAAAAATCCATACACCAGATTACTGGTGTCCTCTATTCATAAAATATCTGTAACAGTTAGACTTGAACAGTTGTGGGTTGAAATTTGGAGGAAAACAACTCTGGGGAAGCGAGTTCCAGAGAGATGCAGTTCGGGGAATGAAAGTCATGAGCGCTACCTGATGCCCGTGTAGCACGAGGGAAGGCATGGAGAGGTGGCACCATGGACGCAACTTCGTCTGAGCATTTTCCAAAAAAATATCTGTAAAATAATGCAAGGGAGGCAACATTCCTTCTTACTTGCAGGGGAGGTAGTTTACATGTAATGGCAGGGTTGTTAATGATTCTAACAGCTTTATACTGAATTTTGTCTAGTTGTCTTAATGCAACCTCTCCACATCCATTCCACAAGGGTGAGCAATATTCAAGCTGAGAGCGCACATGACTCTTATAAATTATAGCTAACTGCTCATCGGCGAAGAAATTACGGACTCTGTACAATAATCCAAGTTCCTTTGAGGCGGTTTTAGCAAGTGATCTGACATGAGAGGTCCAGCTGAGGGCACTGTTAGTTGAGACACCAAGAATTTCAATACTTTTGGAGATGGGAATATTAGTAGCACTGAAGGTAATGTACGAATCTGGCAATATCTGTCTATTAGTAAAATGTATATATTTAGTTTTACTAGCATTAAAAGAGACAAGGTTGTTTTGTCCCCATTCACAGATTGTAGATATATCTTGATTTATGGAGATGGCTGTACTGAGTTGAGAGGTAGTTGTGAATGAACTATGTAGTGTTGAGTCATCTGCATATGAGTGAGCGGGATTGTGAGTGACAGATAAGAGATCATTAATATGAACCAGAAATAGGGTTGGCGCCAGAACTGATCCCTGCGGCACGCCGGCGTTAATTGAGTGGAAATTCGAATATACATCATCTACTTTTACTCTTATTTTCCTGTCACTAAGATAAGAAGAAATCAAAGGAACAAAAGATGTTAGTCCATAGCAAGGGAGTTTGGACAGCAGGGAACGGTGCCATACTCTGTCGAAAGCTTTAAAGATATCAAAAGCTACTGCATGAGTTTCTCCAAAAAGATCAATTGATTGATGGATGGTATGAGTTAAGAGATTGAGTATGTCAATAGTGGATCATTCGTGGCGAAAACCGTATTGTCTATCACTAATTAAGTTGTTGGATTCAAGATGTTTAACAATATGCTTATTAATTAAAGTTTCAAATACCTTACCAAGAGAAGATGTGACAGCTATTGGTCTGCAATTGGAGGGGTCAGACGAACTTCCTTTCTTCGGAACTGGGTGGATATTGGCTTCTTTCCATGAATTTGGGAATAAAGAAGTACGTATGCATAGTCTGAATAATTTGGCTAGGACAGAGGCAAGTTCAGGGGAATACTTTTTCAAAACAATTGGCGGAATTCCATCTGGGCCTGGAGCTTTGTTGGTAGGTAAATTGTCTAGGATAGATTTTACGAATCTTGTCTGTATTTTAAGTGGGGCAATTTCGGGAGAATCAAGGTCCAGTACTGAGACATTCTGGGTGGTATCATCTATGGTAGAGTTTCTTGCAAAGGTACTAGCACAGATATCTGCTTTCCCACGTGGGTCATTTGTAATATTGCCATCTGAAGATTTTAGTGGGGGAATGGAAGATGACCTGTTAAAGTTATTATTGAAAGAATTAAGAGTTGACCAGAATATTCTATTGTCATTAGGGTTGTTAAGTAGTTTTGATGCTTGCTTTTGAAGAAAGTTTGATTTAGATAGATTTAATACAGCTTTTGCATGATTTCTAGCAATTTTAAATTGGGAGAGTGATTGAGATGTTTTTGGTTTTAATTAAGAGTTATATGCTAATGTCTTTTGGGCTGTTGCTCTGGCACAATTGCCATCAAACCATTTTGGAGAGTTTGATCTTTTAGTGAATTGTTGACTTGGTACGAATAAATCCATACCAGCTAGTATTAAGTCGCAAATGTGGGACTGGGTAGAATTGGGATCACTAGAGAAGAAAGACTGCCATGGAACATCAGCAAGATAATTTCTAAATCCATCCCAGTCTGCCCTGCCAAAGTGCCATCGGGTCACCCTGACAGGTTCGGAATGGGGAGGTGTAGGAGGGTTAACTAATGAGGCTTTGATGAGATTGTGGTCAGAGGATCCAAGTGGTGACAGTACCTCTACCCTGTATTGATCTGGATTATTTGTCAAGAATAAATCCAAGAGATGGGCATTATGGTCAGGATTATCAGGTATTCTGGTTGGTTGCTTTACCAACTGGGTGAGATTAAACGATTCCGCAAACAGCTCGCATTCTAGACCAGCGTCGTCAGTCCGGGCAGAATGCAAGAACCATTCAACATTGTGTATGTTAAAATCACCCAAAATGGTAATTTCATTGCCAAGGGCAAGGTCAAGGTTACTCAACTGAGTGGATATGGAATCAAATACACTGGGTTCCAAAGAACCATTGGGATATATATATATATATATATATATATATATATATATATATATATATATATATATATTGTTACGGAACAGAGAAAGATAACGTACACTTTAAGTGAGAATACGAAGAGTCACTACTGTCCCGTAAAGTTCCAGGTTCAAAACAAAAGAGTTAGGTAAAATTACAAGTTAAAGTTTAATGCACAAACTAACAACAAAACATTCAGAACTCATAAGGATAATGTAATGGCAAATAAACAGGTTAAATATATGGTTAACTGCAATAGCCTCTATTAACACGAAATTAGCAAGAATAAATTTATCTAAGTCAGCCCTGATAAAATGAGATACCAGATAATACTCAGTGATTGCCAGATAAATTATTACAGATACAAAATAATATTAAAACTGATGGACATAAAGATCCCTACATGAATTACAAAAACTTCACTAGGCCTACAAATTAAACTTATGCTATACAGTACAAGAAAAAAATGCAACAACAGTTATACTCAAATTACACACAGCTGCTAGATGGTTGGAGATTTCTTGAGCACTCACAATAATAATATCTGTACAGGGGAGGACAGAGATGTGAACAAAATGAGGAGCAGATCTAAGTGGCAATGATGCAGAGATTGAGCTCATTATATAGGGGCCAGCAGAGCTTGATACAACTTGTAATAAGGACGCGCAAATGAAGCGATGGGGACAAACGGTCGACAATCCCGCACTGAATAACAGAAAGGACGACTTACTCTACTATAACGGTAGAAGGGGGGGACTGAGGCAGAACACGCTCGTGATCAAACATGCAGCAACTGTGCGTTAAAATTACACAAAGGAGGATGAAATCATAGGCTATGTAACACCTCCCCACAAAGAAAAAGAAATTTACAAAGGAAATTTCTTATTACTCTAAAACAATCTGTCTAAAGTCTAGATAAGCAATCTGCAATAACATTTTCTTTCCCCTTGACATGTTGTATGTCTAATGAATACTCCTGAAGAAGTAGACTCCATCTTGTCAATCTCTGATTTTTATCTTTAAACTTACTAAGGAATTTCAGTGGGTTATGATCGGTATAAATGACTATGGGGTCAAAACCAGAACACAAATAAAATGAAAAATGCTGTAAACCCAAAATCAAGGCCAAAAGCTCTTTCTCAATAGTGGAGTAGTTCTTTTGAGGTGGAGTGAACTTGCTGTAATAAGATACAGGGTGTTCAATACCCTGGTCATCCTCTTGCAGCAAAACAGCCCCAGCTCCTGTATCACTTGCATCAACAGCCATCTTAAAAGGCTTAGCAAAATTTGGAGTAGCGAGCACTGGCTGACTTAATAGAATAGCTTTAAGTTTGTTGAAAGAGGATTCACAGTTATCGGTCCAGACAAATTTAACTCCCTTTTCAGTAGGTCTGTAAGTGGTGATACAAGAATAGAAAAGTTAAGAACAAATCTCCTGTAATAACCTACCATTCCCAAAAATCTTTGTAGCTCTTTCCTACTTTTAGGTCTGGGAAGATCACTTATAACCTGAACCTTAGCTCCTGGTGGTGCAACATGTCCATCACCAATTACATACCCAAGGTACTGAACTTTAGCTTGACCAAACTCATACTTTGATAAATTAGCTACAAGATTAGCATGAACCAAACGGTCAAGAAATTTACTGACATGGCATAGGTGATCTTTCCAGTTGTCACTGAAGATTAATACATCATCAATATAAACAACACACCCTGCCAAACCCTCTGTTACAACATTCATGAGCTTCTGAAATGTGGCTGGTGCATTCTTCATACCATACGGCATTACAGAACATGCAAAAACCTTTCCTAGTGTTACAAAACATGAAATCTCCCTAGCACGTTCAGTCATAGGTACTTGCCAGTATCCCTTTAACAAATCAAACTTACTTATGTACCTAGCCTTTCCGATCTTGTCTATGCAATCTTCCACACGAGGGAGAGGGTAAGTGTCTGTTTTAGTTATCTGATTAACACGTCTGTAGTCAATGCAAAGCCGCTGTGACCCACCTGGCTTAGGGACCAGAGTGACAGGAGAACTCCACTCGCTCTGACAGGGCTCAATCATCTTGTGGTCCAACAGGTAGCCAAGCTCCTTCTGGATGAGAGGAACTTTCACTGGGTTCACACGGTAAGGAGGCAATTTAATTGGCTTTGCGTCTCCAACATCGACATCATGCATCAACACAGTGGTTCTTCCTGGAGTAGCACGGAACACTTGCGGGTACTCCTGCAGTAATGCCGAAAACTCCTGCCTTTCCTTAGGAGGTAGATGAGAAAGCTTAGTCTGGAGATCATTCATGATATCAGGATTCTTCCCCAAACTATCACTCAGGCTCATGCTGCATGGGAGAACTTCACTTGTAGACTCGGGTGGAACAGCTACAGTGCAGACTGGATTATTTTCGTCCCGCCTGTGATATAACTTTAGCATGTTGATGTGACATAGTTGCTTGCTCTTTCTACGATCTGGTGTGGCGATGACATAGTTGACATCACTGAGTTTCTTCTCCACGAAATAAGGACCACTAAACTTGGCTTGAAGAGGTTGCCCATGAACTGGTAGCAGAATCAAAACCTGATCTCCTGGCTGAAAGTGGCGTAACCTGGACTTCTTATCATACCAAGTCTTCATCTTCTCCTGAGCAGCTCCTAAATTCTCTCTCGCCAGCTGTAAAGCAGTGGACAGCCGTTCTTTGAACTTCATCACATACTCCAGCAGGTTGACGTCATCTTCCTCCGACAGCCAGCATTCCTTGAGTAACTTAAGGGGTCCTCTTACTTCATGGCCAAACAGTAGTTCAAAAGGTGAGAAGCCCAGTGATTCATTTGGAGATTCTCTTGCAGCAAAAACAACGAATGGAAGACCTTTATCCCAGTCTTTCTGATGTTCCAAACAGTATTTCTTGAGCATCGATTTGAGTGTTTGATGATATCTCTCCAACGCTCCTTGGGTCTGGGGATGGTAAGCTGAAGACGTGATCTGGGTGATGCCCAACTCTTTCAGAGACTGCTTGAAAACGTTTGACATGAAATTACTTCCCCGGTCTGACTGTACCTCCTTAGGCAGACCAAACTTTGTGAAGAACCCTAGCATTTCCTTAACCACGTTCTTTGCTGAGATGTTTCTAAGTGGAATGGCTTCAGGATAACGAGTAGCCATATCAATCATGGTCAACACATAAGAAAATCCTGAAGAAGTCTTAGGAAGAGGGCCCACAATATCCACCAACACACGGGTGAAAGGCGCCTCAAAAGGAGGAATGGGAACTAGAGGTGCAACCTTTTCGGTCTGATTACACTTCCCCACAACTTGACAGGTGTGACAAGACTTACAATACCAGGAAACATCCCTGAAGATACCTGGCCAGTAGAAGTGTTTCAAAATGCGTGCCACAGTCTTCCTCACTCCAAGGTGTCCTGCCAAACTAGAATCATGAGCCACTCTAATGATATCCTGCCTACAAACACGAGGGATGACAACTTGATGTACAACCTCCCATTCACAGTCGGCTGATGCTGTTGGGGGTCTTCACTTCCTCATAAGTACTCCTGACTTTACATAATAACAAGTAGAAGCACCGGCTGACTCTTCTTCACTGTCAGCAGAGTTAGCTAGACCTTTCAACTCAGGGTCAGCAACCTGCAACTCAACCAACTCTTGACGAGACAAATTATCAACACTACGGGGTACTGCCTCATCTGGTGAGTGGTCCAAATTAGCAAGAAAAGTGTCAGCTAGGATAACATCATCATCATCATTATCCTCTAAATCACCAGTAACTTTAGACTTAGCCCTAGTGACAGCACATGCAGGGAACACATCAGGGACATCACAATCCTGGGTCGCAGCCACTGGCTCACTAGACAACTGAGGAGCTGGACACACTTGACTTCCACCAATATCATTTCCAAGTAAGAAAGTTACACCTGACATTGGGAGTGTCTCAACCAACCCAACCATAACGGAACCATTAACAAAACCAGACTCTAAATTCACTCTGCACAGAGGGACAGAGAAGTAATTATTCCCTACACCTTGTAAGATTACAGTTTCATCAGAGGAATTAACATTAGAGCCTAGAACACTGGTCAGCATAAGGGATTGGCAAGCACCTGTGTCACGATATATTTTAACTGTCCAGAGGACTGACAAAACCATCAGACAGGAAATTAGCACATGAACTCTTGAGAGTGTCACCCACGTTACTGCTCAAAAGAGGAGCTCCATCATGAGAATTTAAGTTACCCCTCAAAGCAGGTTCAGTTAACTCAGTTAAAGAATTCTGGGAACTCTCAAGAGTGGACACTAGACCAATTGACTGAATATTTAAAGACTCCTTTTTGTTCACATCACGCTGTCTCCTGAAACATCTCTCCGTAGTATGACCAAGCTTACTACAATAAGTACATTTACTTTTCTGAAATCTAGAGGTGAAGCTGGTATTTACTTCCTGAGAAACATCATCCTTATTCTCTTTCCTGTTACCTGTACTCTGAGTAGAGGCAACGTACTTACTCTCAGCTTTCCCTTTTTCTCTAGAATATCTCTTGTGAGTGAGAACATACTCATCAGCTAAAACTGCAGCATCAGACAAATTATCTATTCTTTTCTCATCAAGATATAGGCTTACATCTTTACTAATACACCTTTTGAAGTCCTCCAGCAAAATCATCTGCTTAAATTTATCAAAATCAGAATCCACATTCTTAGAATTTAACCACTGCTCTAACAGATCTTCTTTGATTTTTGCATACTCAACATGGGATTGCTTATCTTGCTTGTAAGTTGTCCTAAATTTTACTCTATAGGCTTCAGGAACAAGCTCATAGGCCTTAAGAATCAAGCTCTTAACTACATCATAATTATCAGATTGATCCTGAGGCAAAGATGCATAAGTTACTTGAGCTTTACCGGTGAGAACAGTTTGAAGGAGTACTGGCCAATACTCCTTAGGCCAATTAAAACCTGTAGCTACCCTCTCAAACAACTGAAAATACTTTGTTAAATCAGATTCATTAAAAGGAGGGACAAGTTTAACATTTTTAGCCACATCAAAATCATCAGAGCTAGATGATCCAGTTCCACCTTGTTTCATGCGATACTCATGGTCTGCCTGAATCCTAGCAAGTTCAATTTGTGCCTGAGCCTGTACCTGTGCCTCTTGAATACGAGCATTTGCCTCCTTAACATCAGCCTCCTTAGCACGTGCTTGAAATTCAGCTTCCTTCACACGAGACTCCTGCAGGGCTAGCTGTAACTTAGCTAATTCAATCTGCGTTTGCTCATTTGGAGGAGTTACATTAAACAAGCTTTTATTAATCATGCCAACAATTTGATCTTTAGAATGATGAGAGTGAACTGCAATTCCCAATTGTTGAGCAACAAGCTTAAGTTCATTCTTTGTTCTGTTTTCTATATCACACACTGTTTGCACATTTGACAAAAAATCTTTGGCTTCATCAAGTGTAGTAATAGTAGACATCATGAATAAGTAACAGTCACAAAATATCAAGCAATATCCTTATGATAATATCCTGAATATCCTGATATGAGGTCGCCAAATTTATGTTACGGAACAGAGAAAGATAACGTACACTTTAAGTGAGAATACGAAGAGTCACTACTGTCCCGTAAAGTTCCAGGTTCAAAACAAAAGAGTTAGGTAAAATTACAAGTTAAAGTTTAATGCACAAACTAACAACAAAACATTCAGAACTCATAAGGATAATGTAATGGCAAATAAACAGGTTAAATATATGGTTAACTGCAATAGCCTCTATTAACACGAAATTAGCAAGAATAAATTTATCTAAGTCAGCCCTG
>NC_136984.1:25595240-25787740 GCF_032717465.1 Coenobita brevimanus
CTGGTTGCCGTTGGCTACATACCGGGCATCAGCCCAGCAGGCAGTGCCTCAACAACGGGCAGGGGCATTTCGATGGTTTGCCCGTGCTTTCCCTACTTATGACGTCATCTACACTCGTGCCCGCCACCCACCCTCTAAACGTGTGAATTTGAATATGATTTGGTAACAATGTTTGCCCGTCGGGCACTGCCCAATCGTGTGGACGGGCCTAAATATATTGATGTTTGACCAAAAAGCACTGCCGCAACAAGTGTTTCATATTGCTTTAGAGAGAGAGAGAGAGAGAGAGAGTAAATATCCCCTGCAGGGGAGTTAAAAAAAAAATCCCACTCCCGTATTCATCATTGCCCGCAAAAGGAACTTCTACCAAGTCACATTTAATGGTTATTCTTTTTTGGTATTAAAAGTAGGTCATCTAACGTAAGAAAGGCTGAATTTTCACGCAATGTAATGAAAATTACAATAAACTGATAACTTTGCAGTGAATAAGTAAGGAGTCGGTATGGTTACACAGGCGCCTGCACACGAATGAAGAGAGATCCCTTCCTGGGTTTAGACACTTATAATTTCACACTGTTTTCTTTTAATTTAACCTTCATAATTTTCTTTTTTAGACTAATCCTATATTTGCGCAATCTTCACGAGAGGGGGAAAATGTTTGGAATGGGTATGTGGAAGGATCAAGTGAATCTGTATTACTTTCCTAGGAATTGTGGTGGATATGTCGATCGCCGAAACTTGCGCCAGCTAGAAAAACGGCTGTATTACTTTAATACATACACCATAATATCACAAATCACTTAGGATTAGGCCTGCAAACTCTGTGATTTACTGTGAAATAGGCTCACAAAATCACATCAGCAACAATGGAAATTGTTTGTCAAATTAAAAAATCACTTTATATTAATATACTTATCTATTGCTTAACAGAAACGATAATTTTGTTGCCCAATGAATCGTTACCCAGAACATCTGGGAAGGATAAATGAGTCTTTAAAATGTAGTACAGCATATACCACCCATGGTCTGTAAGGTGAAATAATGCAAGAAAATAAAAGAAACAATACTTCCACCTATTCACTAGACTAGATAACTGCCATTCCTTCTATAACTACAGTAATTATATATATATATATATATATATATATATATATATATATATATATATATATATATATATATATATATATATATATATATTTTTCCAAACAAAGTAGGGTAGCTTTAAACAAAAAGGAGGATGCCAGAACCAAAACTAACTCCTATAATGTAATATTCCTTTTTTTTGCTATAATCCAGTGTCCAAACACCTACAAGACCAGAAGTGGACATCAAGTGTGCAATGAATGGGGCTGGATGTCTATCCATGGAGTGGGAAATATTACGAGAGTAGAGGAACGGTTCACAGCCCAGAACTATTTGGAAATTTTTGAGGAATTTTTTCTACCTTCCCTGCAGGAGCAACATCCCTTCCCACCAGGTTTGTCCATGATCGGTGCCCATTTCACATGGCACGTGCAGTCCAGGAGTGGTTTGCTACATAGGGAAATCTTCAGCTCTTGGACTGGCCTACCTAGTGTTGCGACTGCAACCCAGTTGAAAGTGTCTGGCCGAATATGGTCAATACATAAGAACCAGAAAGAGAGAGGACAGCCGGCAGTTGATGGAACATATACGGCAATAATGGGAATCTCTGCGGGGAAAGCCGCACAGTGTGGGAAATGTCGTCTCCAGCATGCCTGATAGACTCCATGATGTTACTGTGCAAGAGGGACGATAGACCCATTACTAAACACATCAATAAACTGTCTATAATCTACTGTCTCAATTTTCCTTTTTCATATTCTAGTGTTGCGGATTACCAAATGCCCCTAGTACTGTATGTTGAGAGAGTCAGGTAATGCTCTTAATATGAGCCTAGTAGCTCAGTCAGTAGAGCTCTGACTCGCCGTCCATAAGGTCGGGAGTTGGGGTCCATGCCGTGCTACATGGCCTTCGATGCCTACGCGATTACATATATATATATATATATATATATATATATATATATATATATATATATATATATATATATATATACGGAAGACAAAAGTAAGTCTATTCTGTATACCTTGGCCGTGAATTATGAATACTGTGGGTATCTTATTGGAATGGGATTCAAATTTTAATGATAAACTTCTTTCTATTCTAGAGGGCGGCAAAATCTACCGGTATGGCTATTCTGGCTAAATACATGACCATTTTACTAATGTCAGTGATAATCTCTCAGTTATCGATATGTCAACCATTTCTGGTATTGATTACCACTACACACGACAATGCCATTGGTTTCAGTTGCCTGGTGTTATAATGTAATATTCTATCCAAGTCTGTTAACTGAACATTGTACTGAATTTGAGTGTGTACAAATACCTGATAATAGTTTTATAGTTTGATTTTTACTAGATTCATGACATAGTATACTTAGTATAAATGGCTTGCTGGAACCGAATTGTCTGAGCACAATAACGCAGTATGGTGGTGTAATGGGTTAGAGATGAAAGTGAGATACATGGAGGGAAGCGTAGTCTGATAGTTACTGTAAGAGCTGATCAAGGAATGCTGAAGTGGTCTGATAATGTGGAATTCACGGATAGTAGGACTGGTGAAATGGATATAAGAATCACAGGTGGAGGGCGCACCAGAGAGAAGGAGAACGAAGAGACAGAAGAATACTGGGAGACAGGGTTTGTGTGGCTGGAGACAGGGTTTGTGTGGCGGAAGTTTTTCAGATATTATGAATTTGACTACAATAGTCCAGAAGGACTATGCCGATACGGCAATGATTTCCAGTATATTACCACCATACCGGGAATCGAACCCGAGACTCTCAGATGAGAGTCAGGCAGCAATCCACTACACCACGACCAGGTAAAAGTTATCCCACATTATCACGATATTCTTCCTTCTCTCTTAAGAACACCGTTATACTTTTTGCCACCGTGGAACAGTTTCATTAGCGACTTCACTTCCTTGTCTTAACTAAATTGCATTCCGGGCATTGTTCCTGAATCATAATTCCCGTATATATATATATATATATATATATATATATATATATATATATATATATATATATATATATATATATATATATATATATATATATTCATAATAATGTAGAGAGAGAGAGAGAGAGTTATATACAGATATATAGATAAAATAAAAAGATATTATATATATATATATATATATATATATATATATATATATATATATATATATAGATTGATAGGTAGATAGATAGGTAGATAGGATGAATATGTTTATCCTCCATTATATGTTGCGCTAAGCAAGTCTTATGTCTGCCCTCGTCTCATTCAGTAAAGCAGGGCCTGCTTCGGACCAACAGCACCCCTGAACATCCACAACGAAGCATCCAGCTCCCTGATTGGTCCCAGCACCATCACTTTAAATTAAGCTCAAATTACAGGCACATGTTCAATTACATTACATGTTTTATATAATATAAGCACTACACAAATCATAGCAATGTAGCTGTCAGTACCTGACCACTATGCCGGGGTTCCTCCAACTCATTCGTGTCTTAATACGACGATGTAAACAAACACAGTGGTGCCACATCTACCAAGACGCCACAAGTCAGTGTAGTACTTAGAAGTGAAGGCGACTGTACCTCCTATGCTTTTGGAGAACCGGAGGTTATGGGATTTTAAGTGCCCAAATTGGGCTGCGGGGTTCAGTCGTTCGAGCGTGTATTCCCGGTGACCTGAAATGACCTCCCACCAGTGGCCTCAAATGACCTCGGAGGCCAACCTCACATAGCCTATGTCCGAACTGGAGGTCATGTGAGTCTCCCTGCCAAAATTTGGGCGTTGCCCGGACCAAAAAGGTGAACGTTCAACCGATGACCTCAAATGACCCAGATCTGAATTTTGCCCTCCCTATAACCATCCTTGGGTCCACCACCTGATTCAGAATGTATATGGGTCTGGGGGTCTCTGGCCCTTGGTTTGGGCGTGACTGAAGGACAAACAAACAAATAAACAAACAATGCAGATTATATACAGTATATATATATATATATACCTAGGCTGCATCCCCCAAGGAAAGGGAGGTAGCCGAGACAGGACGACACACTCTCCATTTACTCATCCATTCAAACACATTCATTCGCATCTTAGCTCCAAAGGGGAGAACGGACAGATCCTCACCGCACCACACCGCACAAGGGTCAACTGCGCAATGCAATCAGTGACATCCGCAGCAGGGCCCGACGGCAGAGCTGGTTTACCTCTGCCACATCATAACAGACCCATCCCTTTACTCGCACCTGACCTGAGTAGCTGATCAGACCAAATGTGGGAGAGTATCCCCTAAGGGCTGCGTCATCACTTATTCATTCACAATTTCTCTCCATTTATTTCTGTTACACACAGCCACTCTTCCTTGCTCAAGAGACATCCCTCTCGCATCCAGCGCTCTCTTCACATTGTCCACCCATCCTATTCGTGGTCTTCCTCTCAGCCTTACACCTCTCACATCAGATCTAGTTATCTTTTTCACCAATCGCTCATTATCCATTCTCTCCATATGCCCAAACCATCGCAACACCCTCTGCTCAACTCTACCAGCCATCTCCCGAACAACTCCAGTTCTCCTTTGCACTTCATCATTTTGTACTCGATCCATATGCGTCACTCCACACATACTCCTCAGACACCTCATCTCCATTACATTCAAACTTTTCCTCTCTGTTACACCCATATTCCATGTTTCAGCCCCATATAACGCAGTCGGTACCACAACACCCTCATACAGCCTTCTCACAAACACTCGATCGGTAGAGAGTTGGCCTGCAGTCCTGAGGGACTCGGGTTCAAATCCCGCTGAGGCAGGGAACAGTTTAAGGATTTGAATTTCATAAAATCAGACTTTACTCATCTACCAGAAGACCCGCCGACATGTCGTAAAAATATCCCCGCTAATACCAATACACCAGTCCTGTATGAGACAGCCCTAGCATGTATTCAGTATGGACGGTGGGTGTTAGCGCCGAAGTGGTGACATGTAGAGGTGTGCGGTACGTAGGAGGACTACTGGGCCTTGAAAGCAGGCTTTGAAGCCTATGCCCAGAGTCGGTCACATAAAAAAAAAAAAAAAAAAAAAAAAAAAAAACGACATCTAAACACTTTTTTCATTCCTCCCAGCACCTTTCCTACTTCATTTATTCTAAACTTCACTTCTGTATCTATTCTTCCATCCACAGCAACATGTGACCCTAGATATTTAAAACACTCTACCTCCTCAAGCAACTCGCCATTCAAAACTATATTCATCCCTCTACCATCTACTAACCTTGTACACTTCATCACTTTACTCTTATTCTCATTTACTTTCATTTCCTCCTTTCACACACCCTTCCAAACTTTCCAAACTCCTCTACCAACTGTCTCAATCTCTCCTCTGAATCAGCCACCAGTGCAGTATCATCTGCAAACAGCAGCTGCTTCAGATTCCACTCTCCACCATCAACATTCACCAGACTCAGACCTCCACCTGAAACTCTTGCATTCACCTCCCTTACAACACCATCCATGTAAATATTAAACAACCAAGGTGACATCACACATCCCTGTCGCAGCCCCACTCTCACGGGAAACCAATCACTCACAGCATTTCCCACTCTTACACATGTTCTACTATTTACATAAAAACTTTTCACCCCTTTTTTACCATCAAGTCCATACAATCTTAAAACAGTCCACAAAGCCTCCTTATCAATTCTATTATACCCATTCTCTAAATCCATAAATGCCCAAAACATATCCTTGCCTTTCGCTAAATACTTTTCACACACTTGTCTCACAGCAAACACCAGATCAACGCATCCCCTCCCTCTCCTAAAGCCACACTGCTCATCACCAATCACTCCCTCTGTACCCCCTCTAACTCTCATAATTAACACTCTACCATACACCTTACTTACAACACTCAACAGACTTATACCCCTAAAGCTAGTACATTCATACTTATATATATATATATATATATATATATATATATATATATATATATATATATATATATATACACATATATATATATATATATATATATATATATATATATATATATATATATATATATATATACACGGTATGTATATATGAGATTTCGGTAATAAATTCAGTATACAAAAGATGAGACTTTCGGTTCTCACTCTCTCTCTCTCTCTCTCTCTCTGTAAATATGTAGAGCGGGTTTTCAAGAAAACTCCCCCAGTATCCCTGCATGTCGTACAAGGCAATTAAAAGGGTTGGCGGAGGGTTAGTGCCCTTCCCCGGAAAACACTAACTAAAAAGACGAACAAGAAGCCTCGGACAAGGACTGACCAAAGATGACGACCAAGGACCGGACAAAGGACATGGTAATGGCAACATGGAATGTAAGAGGTGCGAATGATGAGGTGAAAGAGAGAGAGATTTCCAGGTGCTTGAGGGTGTGAAATTGGATGTATGTGGAGTAACAAACAAAATGGCAAGGTGAGAATGTGAGAGAATGGGAGTATGGATTGGGTATATGTGCAGGAGTAGGTGAGAATGAGAGGGCAAAAGAAGGAGTGTGTATAATTGTGAGTAAAAGATGGAAGAAGAATATAAGAGAGTATGGATCAGTTGGGTCAAGGATTCTGTGGGTAAGATTGAAAGTTGGAATACAAATGTGGGCGATTGTGTGCGTGTATGCACCAATGCAAGTTCATGCAAGCAGAGTGAGAGAAGAGTTCTGGACAAATGTGGAAGTGTGCATGGAAAGTCTGGAAGGAATGAGAGAGTTTTTGACCGGTGATATGAATGGTAAAGTAGGGAAAGTGAAGGTGGATGGAATAGTTGGTGAGTGGGTGTGCCTGCTGAGATAGATGAGAATGGCAGTGCGTTAGTGGATATTTGTGCTGGGAGGGGGTTGGTGATAGCTAATACCCTCTTCAGGCATAAATGATCCATAGGTATGCATGGCGAGTGATGAGAAGAGTGGGTGGTGAACTAAATGAAAGGAAGGCAATGATTGATTATGTGTGTGTGGATGAAAGGATACTAAGATGTGTAACGGATGCAAGAGCCAATAGAGGTTGGGGGAGTGGACTTTCTGACCATTACTTAGTGGTGGCCAGAATCAAGATCAAAATAAGATGGAGAAATAAAAGAAGGGAAGGACGGGAAGAAGGAGTATTTGCAAAGAGAGTGGAAAGGTTACAAGAGGATGAGAAAAAGACAGAATATAAGAGAGAAGTGGAGGAACGATTGGGCAAATATGAATTTGTGCAGATGGGGGACATGGAAGGTGTGTGCAGGATATTCACAGAAGAAATATGTGCAGCATGTGATGTGGTGTGTGGGATGAAGAGAAGACGGAGGGGGTTGCAAGGAACAGCGTGGTGGAATGAAGAGGTGAGACAGGCTGTGGCACAAAAGAAGAAAGCATACAATGAATGGATGAGAAATAGAGGCGTGGAAGAAGTTGAGAGGCGGAAGAAAGAGTTATATGTAGAAAGAAAGAGAGAGGTGAAAAGATTAGTAAGAGAGAGTAAGAAGAGAGTGGATGAGGAATTTGGAAGGAATTTGAGTGTAAAGTAGAGGGACTGTAAGAAAATGTTCTGGAAAGAGGTGAAGAGAGTAAGATAGGGCGGAAGTGAAGTTAGCAGGGGAGTGAAAGACAAAAATGGTAGATTACAAGTGGAGAAGGGAGAAAAAGTGAGCAGATGGAAAGAACACTTTAAGGAATTATTGAACATAGAGGATGGAAGTAATGCAAGTATAAGTGGCTGAGGAATGGCTGGGAGAAGGAGGGAGGTGAGAAGACAGGAAGAAAACAGTTGGATAGAAGTTGTGGAAGCAATAATGAAAGTTAAATTGGGGAAAGTCCCAGGAATTGATGGAGTGTGTGGTGAAAAGCTGAAGCATGGGGGAGAGATAGCAATAGAATGGATGTGGAAGATGTGCAGGTTGGCCTGGGAGGAAGGTAGAGTCCCGGAGGATTGGAAGTCAGGAATAATTATTCCCTTGTACAAAGGGAAAGGGGAAAAAGAAGTGTGTGGTAATCATAGGGGCATTTGTCTTCTTAGTACAACAGGAAATGTGTATGGTAGGATACTTATTGACAGAGTTAGAGAAAGAACAGAGGAATTAGTTGGAGAAGAACAGGGAGGTTTTAGGAAGGGAAGACGTTGTGTAGATCAGGTATTCACTCTTAGATCTTTACTGGAAAAGTTTCTAGAGAAGGGAAAGAAGTAGGGGGCTTTCGTGGATTTGGAGAAAGCATATGACAGGGTGGATAAACAAGGATTGTGGAAAGTATTAAGAATATATGGAGTAGATGAGAAGTTGTTGAATGCTGTGGAGAGTATGTACTGTATGATGGTGTTAAGTCTGTAGTGCGTGTGGATGGTGAACTGAGTGAATTTTTCTCTTTGAAGGTTGAGTTGAAATAGGGATGTAGTGGCCCTGGTGAGAGAAGGTAGTGTTTGGAAACTCCCTGTACTGTTGTTTGTAGATGATACTGTGTTGTTGAGTGAAGACGAAGGGGAGCTGCAGGGCTTGGTGGATGAGTTTGAGAAAGTGTGTAAGAAACGGAATCTAAAAATGAATTTAGGAAAGAGTAAAGTGATGGTCTTTGAGAGAGGTGAAGTCAGTGAATGTACAACGAGGTTGGATGGTGAGGAATTGGAAATTGTGAGTATGTTTAAGTACTTGGGTAGTGTGATGACTAAGGATGGACGTTTGGAGGGTGAAGTGCTTGAAAAGGTACAGCAGGGAATAAAGGTTGCTGGTTCCATGAAAGCAGTGATAAGAAACAGGGAAGTAAACATGTAAGTGAAAAAGTTACTACATGACAGTATTGTGATACCAACTCTAACGTATGGAAGTGAAGCTTGGATGTTGTTGGAAGGACACAAGTGAAGAGTGAGAGCAGTGGAAATGAGTTACTTGAGAGGAGCCTGTGGGGTCACGTGAGAGACAGGCTGACAAATGAGGATATAAAGGAGCATTGTGGTGTGGATGTGGATGTGATAGGACGCATTAGGAGGAATACACTGAGGTGGTTTGGCCATGTGGAGAGGATGGAGGGTGAAAGACTGACGAAGAGAGTGTATGTGAATGAGGTGGAGTGGGGGAGAGGGAGTGGTAGGCCGAAGATGAGATGGAGGGATGGGGTGGAGAGGTATATGAGAGAGGGGGGTGTGAGTTGGGAGCATGGCAGTTAAGTGGCGAGGGACAGGGCGACATGGAGGCGATTTGTTTGTGGCTTCCCCGAATGGGATTCAGGCGTCTGGGAAGATATATATATATATATATATATATATATATATATATATATATATATATACATATCTATATAAATCTCTCTCTCTCTCTCTCTCTCTCTCTCTCTCTCTCTATATATATATATATATATATACACACGAGGTGTGACAATAAAGAAACGAGACTGTGGCAGCCATGCCTATGACTCAATGCTAATTGGCTAACCGCTTATGTCAATGTGTTACACAACATCTCACAAGTATTCTGCTATAATACTGTTCTCTTCTCACGCTCTGTTCTTTATTTTCGGGCTGTTGTATAGCACACTGTTGTTACGTTTTGTCACGAAACTGGAGGTGGCACAAATATGGAGCAAAGAATCAATTTGAAATTCCTGGTTAAGCTGGGAAAGGGCCCAACCGAGTGTCTCAAACTTCTCCAAGAGGCTTATGGAGAACATGCGATGTCACGGCCACGAGTCTTCGAGTGGCACAAACGCTTCAAGAGTGGCCGCGAGGAGGTGGAGGATGACCCCAAGTCAGGACGGCCTTCCACGACGAAGACGGCTGAGAACATTGACAGAGTGAACCAGCTGGTGCGGAGTGATCGCAGATTGACGGTGCGGATGATAGCGGAGGAACTCAGCCTGAACAGGGAGTCAGTGTGGCCCATCTTGGTGCAGGAGCTGGGGATGCAGAAAGTGTGTACCAAGATGGTGCCCAAGCTTTTGTCAGACGACCAGAAGGAGCACCGGGTCAATGTTTGTCGAGACTTGCTGGAGAAGATCGGGGAAGATCCGGAGTTCCTCGGCCGGGTCATCACAGGAGATGAGACTTGGGTCTTCCAGTACGACCCGGGAACCAAGAGACAGAGCCTGCAGTGGAAGACCCCAACTTCACCCAGACCCAAGAAGGCACACATGTCCAAATCAAAGATCAAGATCATGCTGATCGCATGCTTTGACCAGAAGGGATTAGTCCATCATGAGTTCGTGCCTCAGGGTCAGACAGTCAACCAGCACTTCTACCAGCAGGTCCTCAATCACCTCCATGACCGGGTTCGGCGCACCAGGCGGGCTCTGTGGAGAGACAAGTCATGGCTGCTCCACCATGACAACGCACCCACACACACCGCGCTCAGTGTGAGGCAGTTCTTGGCCAACAAACAGAGCACAGCTCTTGACCACCCTCCTTATTCCCCAGATCTCGCACCGTGTGACTTCTGGCTCTTCCCCAGGCTGAAGACTGTGCTCAAAGGAACACATATCGCCTCTGTAGAAGAGTTCAAGGCCACTGTGATGAGGGAGCTAAACCACATCAAGGAGGAGGACTTTGCCGAGTGCTTCCATGGGTGGCAAAAGCGAATGCAGAAGTGCATTAACTCTGGGCGGGATTAATTTGAAGGGGACAATGTGTAATTTCTCAGTAGAATTTGTAATGAAGCATTTTTGAGAAAAGTCTCGTTTCTTTTTTGTCACACCTCGTATATATGTATATATATATATATATATATATATATATATATATATATATGTGTGTGTGTGTGTGTGTGTGTGTGTGTGTGTGTCACACACACACACACACACACACACACACACACACAGGAGTATATGCCGGTATACAATCATAACATTGGCGATGCAACATCATACACCCTTGTCTCACTCCATTGATGATATTTAAGCACACCCTTGGAAATCTACACTACATTTCCAACATAAAACAAACAAACAAACAAACAAAAATCCATATTCAGCAGCTCTTCGTCCACACCATCCATCCGCAAAGCGTTCCATAATCCTTCCCTATTCACCTTGTCATACACCTTATCCTGAGCCATGAATGCTAAATAAACCGTACATTCCTTCACACTTGTATTCTCCACTTTCTCACCGTAAATTTTTTATTCACACTTCCCCTACCACACTTGAGCCTGTATTTACCTTAGTTAAGGAAGCTCCCTAGCTCCTTTTCCTTACCTGTTTATTTTTGCATTCAGTTCATTAACAAACCCGTGTGTGTTATTTTGGCCATCCACATTGGTGTTTAAAAGAATATACATCATAAAATGCAGTAGTACAGCCTAGTAAGGAAATAAATCACTAAGGAAAAGGTATGAGGGAGCTTTTTAATCGCGGAGAATACGTGTCTTGAAAACACACTGTTTATCACTAACCAGACGTTCTGATATATTCCCCACCCTTCCTCTAATTATTCTTCCATATAAAATTCCTAAATACACTCACCAGACGAATTATACTATATTTTTATTTACACTCACTTCTTTCATCTTTTTTTTGTACAGGAACATAACTAAGGCATTCCTACACTCCATAATAATTACTACCGTAATTTCTAGCACAATCCCTAAGAAATATTTATGCCACTCTCAACGCTACACTTAGACCTGTATTCTAAGTAAAGGAAGCTCACTAACACCTTTTCCTAAGTGATTTATTTGGTTTATTATACCTTACTCTCCTTCTCCGTGATACATGAACTATTTCAATATCGGCATAATCTGTATAAGTAATGTGTAAAAGGATATTAACCCGCCATATGAAAAAATAAGTCGCGAAGGAAAAGGTATTAGGGAGCTTCGTTTACCCGACGAGAATAAGAGCACATATCACATGAACACCCGCTGCATTTACGCTGTTTAATCTCAATACAGCATTAAAATAAACAAATAAATCCTACTCACCTAACTTCCAATCATACAGTTCCCTGAGATTATATCTGTATGGAGTAATAATAAGACAGCCAAAGAGTCCCCTCTCTCCTATTCGTTGAGAGGCTGCCATCATCATCATCATCATCATCATCACCGGAGTCAACAGTGCCTTCATGATCGATGATTGAGCAGGTACTTTTTAAACTGTAGAAGAGTTAGGTTAGGTTAGGTTAGTCAGGTTAGGTTAAGTTATTGTGGCTGGGTTAGGTTAGTGTCAACAGGTTAGGTTTGTTTAGGTTAGGTAAGCTAGGTTTGGTTAGTCAGGTGAGGATAAGTTAGGTCTGTTTAGGTTATGTAAGGTTAGATGAGTAAGGTTATGTTATGTTAGGTTTGTTTAGGTTAGGATAGTCATGTTAGATTTGTTAGGTTAGGTTACATTAGGTTAGGTTAAGTTGTTTAGGTTAGGTTAGGTTACGATGTGTTTTATTTGATTAGTTAGTTAGGTTAGTGTTGTTAAGTTACGTTAGGTTAGTCTACTAAGAGTTTGTTAGATAGATTAGATTAGGTTAGAATAAGGCTTAATTTATTGCCTATCGAATACATGACAGCGTTTTCATTCTAAGGCAAGGAAGAAGGAAGCAATGGCTAGAAGCCCGCAAATTGTTCCCTCCAAGAAGAAATGAAAACAAAACTAGAGGCCCCCTCAGAGGGGGAATCACACCAGCCATGAGCCGGGACATATCTAGCACGGCTCGGAATATGACCTTGACCTCGACCCATTTTCACCAATTTTGAATTCGCAGATTTTCATCCCTATTACACACCTGTAAAATTTTGTGATAATATCTTGAGCGGTTGTGAAGTTATTGTGGTAACAGACACACAGACCCTACTTTCATCAATTTCGAACTCGTGATCGATTTTTTGCCCTACTACACGCCTGTACAATTTTGTGATATCTTAATCGGTTGCGAAGTTATCATGCTAACAGAAACACAGACAGGACAGATAGACAGACAATTTAAAACAATACCAGCTTCGCAATCGCAGCTGGTAATAACAGAGCCAAATTCAAAATCTATCAATTTGAGATGACTGGACACACTTTAAAAGACTGGAGGTCATTATGTAGTTAAGAACTACAACTTTGAGATTCCGATGACTATTTCGATCGTCATTTCAAATCCAACCTCAGAGATTCGGATGAAGCTTTTGATCGTCATTTTAAGACACTTTTGTAAAATATTCACCATAAATCGCACTTGCGCAGTATACCAAAGAGGCTCGAGCATGGTGTCACTGAATGGTTGCTGTATGTGTGGCGGTACTGCACAGCTGGGGGCGGATGCACTAACGCGTCCCCGTAAGGTTCCCGTAAGGGCGCCGCAGCTACGGTCCCCGTACGATGGTCTGTGTTTTGTTATGTAATGACATTTCTCCCATGATCGTACGGTGACCGTAAGGCTAAGGGCGGGGAAAAACTCGCTGTGTTTGGGGGAATTTTTCCCCGCTCAGCTGATGGTCGCTGGGGGCGGTTGCACTAACACGTCCCCGTAAGGTCCCCGTAAGGGCGCCGCCGCTACGGTCCCCGTACGATAGTCGGTGTTTTGCTATGTACTAACATTTCTCCCACCATCGTACGGTGACCGTAAGGCTAAGGGCGGGGAAAAACTCGCAGTGTTTGAGGGAATTTTTCCCCGTTCAGCTGATGGTCGCTTTGGCCAATCACAACGCAGGATGCTTCTCTTCCTAGACGCTTCAGCCAATCATCGTGTTTGGTGACACTGACTCTCAGCTGAGAAGAACTCAAAAACAAAACAGGACAGGCTGGATGAAATATATGAAGTGTTCGCCAGTTTGGGAAGTGCAGTGAGCAGAAAGCATTACTCACGATATTAGTCTACCAGCATAGCTACTGCTGCATGTTGTGCAGCAGTATTGCACATTACTATTATACAATAATGTACGAGTACATTAAAATGCCTTCAGTATACTGTACAGACTGAATCGCTCTTATATTTAACATTTCAGCCGTACAACACTTATTACGACATTAATGTGCGTTCTGCAAAACTAAACTGACACTGCTGTACATTGTACAGTACTGTACCTGACATTTTATGTCGAACAAAAGCACCCTAGAAAAAGCACCCTGGGATAAAAGCCCCAGCAAAGAAAATAAATGTGTAGTTTTTTATTTTATTTTTTGCTTAACAGTAACCTGACCTAGGAACCTAAAGTAACCTGACCAAAGGTAACTGAACAGCCTAAGCTAAGCCAACGAGCCTAACCTAACCAAACCTTAACCAAACAATTTCACCTTACCTAACAACCTAACAATACCTAACTAAATAACCTAACCTAACAGAACTTAGCTGAAGACACATAAGAGCCACATAGAACAAGCTAACCTAAGCCAGCAAAAAAAAAAATAATAATAATAATAATCGACCTATCAAGCTAAATTTATCCAACCCTAACCTTGGTCTGAGATTCACATATATACTGTTCTCAGTCATTCCTCACTTTTGCCAGAAAATACTGAATAATTCCTTTCTAAGTCCCCAGAGAGAGATTCCATCCCTCCTTAGAAGTTTTGAATAAATATATACTCGGGTTAATCTTAAATTTTTATGGCATGGAATTTAGTGGTTTTAGGGAAAATTTTGGTATAATCTGTTTATATTAAGATTTTGTACTTTTATGTGGCCATAACAATTATGTGAGGATCCAAATTTTGTCCTTACTCTCAGAAGGCACAAATCAAAAGCCAAAAACCATAAAATCTAATCAACATAACAGGATTTTATGACCGTTTTGGCTTTTTTTTTTTTTTTTTTTAATTAATTGCCCCCTTGAAATGTCAAAATTCCCCTTGCCCTGTTCACACAACTATCATATGCTAACTCAACATAACCCTAAACTTAAATTAGCCTAGCCTAATAAATTAAGCTAATTTTAACCCACCCCATTCCAGTAATAAACTACCCTAACTTAAATAACCTAAATTTCAAATAATCTGGTTTAAACTAAAAGTAACCAAAGCTTAACCCAATTCTTACACCAACCTAATCTCACCTAACCTTACATTAGCCTAACATTAGTTTAATTAACATAGCTAACCTTATCAATACTCAATCCAAAAATAAACAAATCTTACCTAACAAAAATAAACCTAATCTAACCAACATTTAACTTAACCTAACCTAACCTAATTCTTAAATTAACCTAACCTAACCCAGTGCTAACCTAACCTTACATAGCCCAAATTAAACTAAGCTAACCTTACAATAATCCTGTCCACAAATAAACAAACCTAACCTAACAAAAATTAACCTAATCAAAAATAACCTAACCTTGATTTTAAATTAACCTAACCTATCTTGAAACTATATAAGAAAATGTTTTTTTTTTTCTTCTAGGGGCTTGACCTATTAGGCTATTCTCCTAGAGGTTCTTGTCCTGACGGTGTACTCTACTGCACAACAGAACATATTATACTACTCTACAGCACTACGCCTTACACTATTTCACACTAACATTGCTGTACACTACTATAGACTACATTAAAGCACACTATAATTTTCTACCAACCTAAAGCATACGTTAATACTGTAAAACACTAATTAATAGTAATACACAACACTGATGACCATATAATACAGTAGAACACTAATGAACACATACTGAAACCACCGATTTATACTGATGTATGTACAATTCAGCGCACTGGGTATTGTTGTACAGCACCTCTATTAACTACCTAGTTTAGTGAAATAATTCGTTTACACGAGAGAATGCTTAATTCAATTCATTTTCGGGTGACTGAAAGATACGGGAGACGTTAAGGTTGGTCGTGCCCAACCTTAGCGGCGATCGTAACTCCGGCTCCCGTAAGGTCTCCGAAAGTGTTTAGTGCATGCCACCACTGGTCTGACTCATGGCTTTCTTTCTTTGTTACTTTATTCTTTGTGAATATTTTTCCTCAGCAAGGTACAAAATTATTGGTTTTAGCCTAACTTCAACTCATCACTTTGACTTTTTAATTTCTTTGTTTTCTTTTTATTAACATACTACGATAAAGTACAACTATTCAGCTTCAAAATAGCACCACAACCAGCATCTTATCATAGAAAGTGTAATTACACTGACCGATCAAAGAAAAACATCTCTAAGCGAATATGCGGCAGAGACTAAAATAAAATTGTGCATCTCTTTCCTTTCGCTTTACTGCACAATGAAATGCAAAACTTATGATAATCTATATATCATTGTAAAGGTAATTTATTGTATTTTTGCATGGTTTAAACTAAATTTACATATCTTTACTCATTATTCTTTGCCGAATATTTTTCTACGGCAAGGTATAAAATGTTTGCTTTTCGCCTAACTTCAAATTATTTTGACAATTTACTTTCTGTGTTCTTCTTTGAACATACTGTGATAAAGTACAATAATTCAGCTTTAAAATAACAGCAAAACCAACAATCTACGATGAAAAGTGTATTGACATAGAGCGATCAAAGTAAAATACTGGGCCACAAACATGTGGGTCAGCTTGAGTGGCTATCTCCGACACAGACGAAATCTGTCCGGCCCAAAAACCTGATATGGTTAAAGAGGCAGGTGATCTGTTGCATTCATGAAAGACGGGAGTAACGGTTAACTCATGCATTAGAGAGTTAGACAGAAATGGGATGACAATCTGTGCTAGACAAGTGCAACGCACATGCTGTAATGGTGGAAGGATGCAAGCAGACAGTCCAGGGAAGCAGTGACTATTGAAGTGGTGATAATGAGATAAAACTGAAAAAGTGCAATGAAGAGAAAGAGGTTGAAGGGAGCTAGTAACAGGAGGAGAGGTAATGAAACGATAAGCATTTTACTTCATCTTGTCGTGAAGATCTGTATATGAGGAGCCTCCCCTCACATGAGAGTTGTACTCTTCACAGAGGTAAGTAAAACCTATGTATAAAGTCAACAACTCTGCAGGACTAAAGAAGGAATGGAGTCGGCTTAGCTCATCTAATCTCTTGGAAGCATGTTTTACATGAAATACTATAGTTCCAAGATAAATCCTGAGTGAATGAAACACCACGTATGTTGCAAGATGATGCAGGATTGAGCTGGATATTGTTAAAAACTAGAGGATATTGCTGTGGTAGATAATGTCGGGTCGAAAGATTTAGAACTGAGTGTCTGATGCATTAAAAACAACAAGATTACTTTTACCTCAATCAGAGATATGAACCAAGTCAGACATTAAGTGTGCCATAGCCTCATCCCTTGTCCGTTGACGTAACTGCTGATATAGGTGCTACAAGAACCAGATGGAAAGGTGAAGGGTGGAATCATAAACGTGTGAGTGAGAAAAGTTAGATGTTAATCTTAGACGGTCATTGATGAAGAGAAGGAAAAGAGTTAGTGATAGGACAGAACCCTGAGGAACACCACTACTGATGGCCCTAGGAGAAGATAGCAGCTATAGAACAACCAGAAAGGGAGCTGCAGACAAAGGCACAGATAGATGGGCAGAAACCATAGGAGATCAATTTGGAAAGCAAAGGTATATATCAGACTCGATCGAAAGCATTTGAGACATCACTTGCAATGGCAAAGCTTTCTCCAAAGTCCCGAAAGTAGGATGACCAGGAGTTTGAAAGGACGGTGAGATGATCGCCAGTGGAGCATCCTTATAGGAACCCATACTGATGATCGAAATGAAAATTATGGTAGGAAATGCTCTTTCTTTTTTTAATAGATTTTAAACATTAAGAAATACAAGATGCTAAAGCGACTGAGTGGCAATTAGAAGGCTGGAAATGGTCACTCTTCTTTGGAACAAGCTGAATGAGAGCAAACTTACAGCAACAAGGAAAGGTGAAAGATGACAGACAAAGGGAAAACAGTTTAGCTAGGCAGGGTGTAAGCACAGAAGCACAGTTCTTGAGGACAACAGGGGGGACCCGTTCAGGCCCATATGCCTTGTTAGTATTGAGACCAGTGATAAAAGAAAATACATCAGTTGAAGAAATTTTAATGTCAGCCATGAGGAAGTCAGAGAGGGGAAGGGATGAAGAAACAGCACCAGAATTGTCTAAGGTGCAGTTTATAAAAGTCTGAGCTAAGAGTTCTGCTTTATCAGTAGAAGAAACAGCTACAGTCATCAGAGCAAAAAAAGAGGAGGGGATGATGAAGTAAAGTTGTTAGAAAGTTTTTTGACAAGGTGACAGAAGGAATTGGAAGAATTTGAGTTGGATAGTTTGGAGCATATAGTACGAATGTTTTTTTTTTTTTTTTTTTTTTCCCTCCAGTGAAGGACACACAGCACGATCTGGGACAGAAACTTAAAAGCGATGAGAGTCAAAGGTGGATGGCTCCAGTACGTTTTGTAGGCCTTTTGCTTGTTGCAGACAGCATTATAACATGCATGATTAAACCAAGGTAATTCTGCATTAACTGCAAGATAATGGCCAAGAATGTATGCTTCCATGGCCGAGAGAATAACCTGCGTAATGCACAAGGCACACTCAGGTGGCTGTTGGCCATGGAGGCAATAATCATTCCAGGGAAAATCAAAGAAGTATTGCATGAGGACCTCCATTCAGCAGCTCAAAAGTGCCAAAGCCGCCCATTCTTGGGAAGGTCCACATGCCATACTGGAGTGATAGGAGAGGTTAAGGCTATAAGGTTGTGATTGGTGGAGCCAAGTAGAGAGAAAAGATTAACAGAATGAGCAAAGGATTAGTTGTAAGGAAAAGGACAGGTATGTTGCAACTCTCCAAGGTGGTCAGGGATACGAGTAAGGTGATGTAAAAGCTGCTCTAGGTCATTAAGGAGAGGAAAGATGTTGGTTTGTTTTCTAGGTGGATCAGTGAAAGAAGGGAAGAGCCAAACGTTGTTGGGAACATTAAAATCACCTAGAATGGAGGTTTTAGAAAAAGAAATAATTCATGCAATGTGTTCCATCTTAAAGTAAGATAGTAAAAGAGGGTTTCTCAGTAGAATTTGGGATCAGTAAAACAGCACAGATACATTTATGCAGAGAATGACAGGATAGCTGAAACCAGGGAGTACAGAAATCAGAAGATTCAAGTTCAGGAACACAAGAGCACGAAATGTTGCTATCTATCCATCTATTGCCAGACTCTTTAATGCTGTAAGGGATGGCCACAAATAAATCGCCTCCATGTCGCCCTGTCCCCCTCCATTTCATTGCCCTGCTCTCAGCTCACATCCTCTCCATCATATACCTCTCATCGCCATCCCTCCATCTCATTCTTGGCCTCCCTCTCCCTCTCCCCCCCTCACCTTCACTCACATACACTCTCCTCATCAGTCTCTCACTCTCCATCCTCTCCACATGGCCAAACCACCTCAGTGTGTTTCTCCTAACACTTCCTATCACATCCACATGCTGTGAATATATATAAAACAATCACCTGTGGCTTTTAAGTGAGCATAGAGGAGGTAGGTGGATACAGAAAAGGGTTTGCTATCAGTTGCCTCAGACAACTGAGTCTCAGTAAGGATGAGAAGGTGAGGTTGATAGGAAGAGAGGTGGTGCTCAACAGAGAGAAAATTAGAGAAATGGCCATGAATGTTAGAGAAATGAAAAGGAAGTGAGTAGACAATGGTTCCAAGCATTTCTCTTGACTGTCATTGGGTGAGGTGCTGATGATGGGGGTTTTTATGACCCATCCTCCTTTCTGCGGACTCTGAGGCTGAGTGTTGAGATGCCATTTTGTTTGTACTATAGAATAGGAAGTGTAGTGAGTACTGTGTATATTGTTTGTTGTTGACAGCTAGAGGATATTGTACAGGAGAGTATGCTCACCTACTCACTTTGTTACAGAAACACCAATAAAGTCCAGCTAATCTGGATGGCCAGATGCTAGTCCTGAGGGATGAAAGAGGAGCTCCAGCTCTCACTATCACCAGCTTTCCATCCACGTTCTTAATGTTCTCAGTATATCATATCGTGTAACAGCTGTGGTCAGAGCCACTTATGGGGCAATCAGATATTAATGACCAACAACAATAAGTCAAACTGTAAGTCCCATTTTTTAAAATTAATTCTCCTTCGGTAAATAATTTACTGCAAATTTTCTTTGGTGCCATGAAGATTTTGGCGCTGTTTACCATACTGGCTGTAAGATTTTCTTGCGGTGTGTACATCTATCTATCTATCCATATAAACCCTTTCATACATGATGACACGTTAGGCGTCATTAGGGTGTGGTTGTGTAAATATGCATTGACGCGTTTGGCGTCATAAAAGCATAAAAACGTTTGCCAGGAAGTAAGTTTTTGGCTGATTGGCATCATTTTTGGAGGCGTCATAGCTTCCATGTCACGCGTCAAAAGTAATGACTTGGCAACTGTGGGTACCAAGATGCATGGCAGCACTGACACGTTGATCAATACCACACCGGCTGTCAAGGGAGAACATAGTTCGCGGTGGTGTCCGTTTAAATTTTTCTCTATTTACCCTATCCCAGGCGTGTGTCATATTTTACTATACCAATATTGTTTGTGTCTACTTTTTGGGCACTATTGTGATTAGATTTGGTGTTTGCAATAGGAAGTTAGGTCTTTGTGAATCATTCGTGACCATTATCAGTCATTGGGCCAACAAAGATTGTGCTACCTCTTTTTTGCCATGGCCCAACAACTGCACTGCCTCTACCCAGCACCCAGTGTGGGTATTCAACCATTGAACAATAGTGACAGTGAAGCAGGTGAATATAGTGTGCAATGGCTAGTGAGCAAAGACATGGTGATATGTTCAGCAGCTTAGGGGGAGGCGGGAAACCGCCTTACGACACAGCATTGTCATGAATGAAACAATTGGCAAGGTGTTGCTGAAATCATTGTTTTAGGCTGATATATGGTGGATAGTGTTATTATGCAATATATAGGAGTACAGTGCAATGAGTGCATGTGATAAAATATTGGCTAGGGCATAAGTCATGTAGGCCTTACAGCCACGGCATGCCGTTGTCATGAGGAGATAAAATAGAGGTTTATAGGGATATTTCATTTTATTTTCATATAGTGCAATAAAAGTTTGAATGTAATGGAGATGAGGTGTCTGAGGAGTATGTGTGGAGTGACGCCTATGGATCGGGTGCGAAATGATGAAGTGCGAAGGAGAACTGGAGTTGTTTGGGAGATGGCTGGTAGAGTTGACCAGAGGGTGTTGCGATGGTTTGGGCATATGGAGAGAATGGATAATGAGCGATTGGTGAAAAAGATAACTAGATCTGATGTGAGAGGTGTAAGGCTGAGAGGAAGATCACGAATAGGATGGATGGACAGTGTGAAGAGAGCGCTGGATGCGAGAGGGATGTCTGTCGAGCAAGGAAGAGTGGCTGTGCATGACAGAAATAAATGGAGAGAAATTGTGAATGAATAAGTGATGACGCAGCCCTGAGGGGATATTCTCCCACATTTGGTCTGATCTGCTAGTCAGGTCAGGTGCGGGTAAAGGGATGGGTCTGTTATGATGTGGCAGGGGTAAACCAGTTCTGCTGTCGGGCCCTGCTGCGGATGTCACTGATTGCATTGCGCAGTTGACCCTTGTGCGGTGTGGTGCAGTGAGGATCTGTCCGTTCTCCCCTTTGGGGCTAAGATGCGAATGAATGTGTTTGAATGGATGAGTAAATGGGGAGTGTGTCGTCCTGTCTCGGCTACCTCCCTTTCCTTGGGGGAAGCAGCCTTGGTATATAGATAGATAGATAGCAATAAAACAGGAGTACAGTGCAATGAATGTACGTGATAAAATATTGTCTAGGGCATGAGTCATGTACGCCTTACAGCCATGGCACGCCATTGTCATGAGGGAATAAAATAGAGGAGGTTCATAGCGATATTTCATTTTATTATAGTATTATATTTATTCCGTATGCTTCTTGTGTGAAATAGAGCATGAGCGTTATAGTGATATGTTTATCGTATGCTTGTGCAGTAGAATGTAAACACTGCACCTCATGCTCGTCAGAAAATATCATCTGCTATACCTTAGGTATTCCAGATGTGGCCTACAGAGCACGTTCATGTACTGTTGTGGTGAAATATACTGTGTTTCTCATAGAATGATGCATTTGGTTATGTCTCATGTGAACAAAACACGTAAACAGTGCAACATGTTCTCGTAAGGAAAGACATCATCTGCTACACCTTAGCACACAGGTAAGGGCCACCTCCGTGACTTATGGAGGATGTGCATGTACTTGTATGGTGAACTGTACTGTGTTTCTTATAAACTGATAGATTTGGATATGTGTAATGTGAAAAGGAAATGAAACTGAACCACGTGCTCGTCAGAAAATATTATCTGTGATACCTTAGGTATTCCAGATGTGACCTACAGAGCATGTTCATGTACTGTAGTGGTTAATTATATTGTGTTTCTCAGCAAATTATGCATTTGGTTATGTCTCATGTGAACAAAACACGTAAACAGTGCAGCATGCTCTCATAAGGAGAGACATCGTGTGGTACACCTTGGCGCACAGGTAAGGGCCACCTCCATGACTTATGGAAGACGTGCATGTATTTGTAATGGTGAATTGTACTGTGTATCTCATAAATTGATAAATTTGTTTATGTGTAATGTGAAAAGAAACTAAAAATGAACATGTGATCGTAACACAGCATCTCGTACACCTGAGGTAGCACAAAGGTAGCGAAAATCATCATGACTTTTGGAACACGTGTAGGCCTATGTACATTTTTAGTGGTGATATATACTGTGTATATCATAAAATGATAGATTTGTTTATGTATAATGTGAAAAGAAAATGAAAGTGAACCACGTGATCATAACAAAGAGCGTCTCGTACACCTGAGTTAGCACAAAGGTTGTGAAATAGAACTCAACATACGGTACATGTGCATGTACTTTTATAAGCGGTGGAACATACTGTGTATCTCATAAACTGATAAATTTGTTTATGTGTAATGTGAAAAGAAACTGAAAGTGAACCATGTGATCGTAACAAAGAGAGTGTCTCGTACACCTGAGGTAGAACAAAGGTAGCAAAACCCAACGTGAGTTACGGAACACATGCATGTACTTGTAGTGGTGCAATATACTGTGATTATCACAAAATGATGGATCTGGTTATGTCTCATGTGAAATAAAAGCGTCAACTGTGCACCGTGTTTTCGTAAGGAAAGACATCATCTGCTACACCTTAGCGCACAAGTAAGGGCCACCTCTGTGACTTATGGAAGACGTTCATGTACTTGTAGTGGTGAAATATACTGTGTATCTCATAAATTGATAGATTTGGTTATGTTTAATGTGAATAGTAAATGAAAGAGAGAACAACTTGCTTGTAAGAAAGAGAGCGTCTCGTAAACCAGAGTTAGCACAAAGGTAGCGAAACCGTACATGACTTTTGGAACACATGCATGTACTTGTAGTGGTGAAGCATACTGTATTTCTCATAAAGTGATGGATTTGGTTGTCTCGTGTGAAATAAAGGCATAAACTGTGCACCATGTACTTGTAACAAATTCTCACGTGGATGACAGGTAACACTGCCTTTGCACTAAGTCCTTGCGAGAACACGGTGCACAGTTTACGCTTATATTTCATGTGAAAGATAACCAAATCCATCATTTTATGAGAAATACAGTGTATTTCACCACTACAAGTACATGCAAGTGTTCCAAAAGTCACGTTCGGTTTCGCTACCTCCATGCTAACTCAGATGTATGAGATGCTCTCTTTCTTACGAGCATGTTGTTCACTCTTTCATTTTCTTTTCACATTACACATAACCAGATCTATCAATTCATAAGAAACACAGTACATTTCACCACTACAAGTACATACACGTCTTCCGTTGGTCACGTAGGTGGCCCTTGTGCAGTAAGTCAGGTGTAGGAGACAATGTTTTTCAAGGACACTCACCTATATCATGAATCCTTGCATTGTGCCAGTGTTGAGCAAAGTTCTTGGCTGGCTGTGAATACAATATCTTGACTCCTGTACAATATCTTGATTCCTATGCAATATCTTGACTCCTTTTTTTCAGCTCACACCCCTAGCACAGCAATTATTTCTCCAGTTGGCTTCCAACAACAGGTCTTTTGCAAAGATGAAATGCGGGTTGGCACCAGAGGAGTGGACCAAGATCCTCAGTGAGATAAAGTCGTCGAGCAACAGTGAAAGTGACCGTTCTGGGGTGGAGGAGGTTGAGCTGATGCCATCCAGTCAGCAAGTGGAGCTGCCCCATTGCCTTCCACCACAGCAGACAACACCACCATCAGCGAGTGTTCCCACTGGAGAGCACTCCTCACCTCTAGGACCTGCCAGTCCAACCACTGTGTTTGTTGGCTCTCAATCTCCAGTCCCCTCTGCCCCCTTGGGCGAGCCACTGTCATCAGAAGCCAGGCTGTCATTTGTTGTCATGGCCCCTCTCCCCACGTTTGCTTTGCAGGATGTTACGGTGACATCCTCGCTGGCCACGCCAAGGAGAATGGTGTTCCCAGAGCCCTCTGTCTCTTCCTCATCCTCGTCTGAGCTGACGAGGGTGCCGTGGTCTGCTGCCTGGACACGGGGGACATCCAAGGGGTCAGAGGGCAGGCCAGAGGGTGTCGGCAGGCTGACCCGCTGGTGCCTTGCCAAAAGCCTTTTTAACAACTTTACCTCATCATCCTTCCCTCCTCTTGTCTACTCTGATTGTTCTGTAGCTATTTCTTCTACTGAGAAAGCAGATCTCTTTGCTCAGACTTTCTACTCCAATTCCACCTTAGACGATTCCCGTGCTGTTCCTCCAATGCTTCTCCCCCTCTGACTTCCTCATGGGTGACATTAAAATTTCTTCAGCTGATGTATTTTCTGCCATCACGGGTCTCAATATTGACAAGGCATATGGGCCTGATAGAGTCCCTCCTGTTTTCCTCAAGAACTGTGCTTCTGTGATTACACCCTGCCTTGGTAAACTCTTTTGCCTTTGTCTATCAACTTGTACCTTCCCTTCTTGCTGGAAGTTTGTTCTCATTCAGCCAGTCCCAAAGACGGGTGACCATTCCCAACCCTCTAACTATCATCCAATTGCTTTAACCCGCCCCATCCCGTAGACGTGAATTCACGTCCTCACATGATGTGCACTCATATCCCGGAGACGTAAATTAACGCAGCAACATTGCAAGGACATTGCAAGGTCTCTAATTTGCACAATTTTCAATTTTCGCAAGTGATTTCTGGCACGTATACACGGGATACCTTCCTCTACAAGATGCCAGACAGGGACAATGCCTTACGCAGCATGGCCTCCTCCCCCCCCATGCATGACCTTTTCTCAGCAATTTACCTGTTATCAGTGACCTGGCCAGTAAAGCCATGTCATGCCACGGTACGAAATTCAGGGCCAGAGTGATTCCCCAATCGATGACAATGTGGAGGACAAACATTAGAGGAAGAAACAGTCAGAAATGATGATCAGGTAATGTGGCAATAAAAGGTCAGGAATGGTGATGAGTTAGTGAGTGAAACAATAGCTTATAATGCCTATATTACCGTTTGAAAACCAATATACTCTAGTACTACATATAAATTCGTACGAAATAAATAAATACCGTTTATGAGTGGTGAAGAATAGTTATCCTCCCATAGAACTCTTTTTCTTTGCAGCCAGCCTGATAAAAAACCCTGTAAGGTAAGGAGGTACTCCTACCTGGATCGAGTATTTTAAACCTGAGGTGAGTGATTTCTCTATGAATTTTCGATGTTTCTCACCAAAAGCGGATGTTTGAGCCAAAAAAAAAAAAAGGTCCAAAAATGTCGGGACTGGGGCGTACCACTGCCCAGAAAACGTTGGGATGGGGCGGGTTAATATCCTGTATCTCAAAAGTTTTCAAGTAATTTCTTAATAGAAAAATTTTAAACCATCTTTCCTATTACATCCTTCTTTCTGATCATCAGTATGGGTTCCGCCAGGGACGCTCCACTGGCGATCTTCTCACCTACCTTTCAGACTCCTGGTCATCCTTTCGGGATTTGGCTAAAGCTTTGCTGTTGCACTAGACATCTCAAAGGCTTCCGATCGAGTCAGGCATAATTGTTTAATTTCCAAACTGCCCTCTTACGGTTTCTATCCTTCCATCTGTGCTTTCATCTATAGCTTCCTTTCTGGTCGTTTGTTTTAGATGGCCATCTTCTTCTCCTAGATCTATCAACAGTGGTGTTCCTCAGGGCTCTGTCCTATCACCAAGTCTCTTCCTCTTATTCATCAATGACCTTCTAAACTGTACATCTAACCCTATCCACTCATATGCTGATAAATCCACCCTTCACCTTTCCATTCGGTTCCTGTAACGTCCATCTCAGCAGTTACTTCAACAAACAAAGGAATAGGCTATGCCACACCTAATGTCTGACTTGGCTTGTATCTCTGACTGGGGTAAAAAAAATCTTGTTTTTATTGCATCAAAGACTCAGTTCTTACACCTATCAACCAGAGAAAATCTTCCACGGGAATACCCAGTAATGTTTAATAATATTTAACTTAATCCTGTATCATCCTTGAACTTGCTTGGGGTTTCATTCACTCGGGGCTTGTCTTGGAAAGATCATAAATTATTACATCGCTTGTATAATCTGCTTCCATGAGATTAGGAGAGCTAGGCCGACTCCGTTGCTTCTTTACCCCTGCACAGTTGTTGACTATATACACGGGTTTTAGCCGCCCCTGTGTAGAGTACAACTCTCATGTGTGGGGAGGCTCTCCGCATAGAGCTCTTCTCAATTGGATGGAGTCAATGGCTTTTCGTCTCATTAACTCTCCTCCTCTTACTGGTTCCCTTCAATCTCTGTCTCTTCACTGCACTGTGGCATCTTCATCTCTTTTCTATGGCTACTACAATGGTCACTGCCCCTCTGAACTGTCTGCATGCATTCCTCCACCTCTACGACGGGCACGTAGCACCCGTCTAGCAGCAAACTCTCATCCCCTTTCTGTCCAACTCTCTAGTGCAAGAGTTAACCGTTACTCCCAGTCCTTCATTTATGCAACAGGTCAACTCTTGAACTGTCTCCCTCTGTCTGTATTTCCTGCTTCCTATGATCTCCAGTCTTTCAAATTCAGTGTGTCCAGGCATCTCGAAATGATCGGATCTTGAACTTGGTTCTCTCTTGCATTTTGTTTTTCTCTTGGAAGGAACAGTTCTGCGGGCTCGTTGCCTTTGGTTCCTTCTCTCTCACATTTAAAAAAAAAAAAAACATGGTATAAGTAGATGTCCTGTTGCATAGGATAATACCTACTTTGAGTGTTGGACAGCTATTGGCTTGTTGTGCAAAAATGTTGTGTGGTCATCATACTGATGGATCACATGGAGGTAATGAGATTCTGTATTTTCATAATGAATGCATATCTTGTATTTAATAACTGAAATAACGGTGTTACGGATGTCCAGTTCATAAAATTATGATGTCGCTTTCTTCGAGGTGCTACTTCATTAGCCTGGATAGTTGTGAAAACATCCACAAACATTGATCATCGTATATTATATTCTCTTTAAAACATTCATATATTAGTTTTCATACAAGATCTTACACATTCAGGCCCTCCTTAGCTCCTGACGCATTACAGTATTTAATCGTGTGCCAACACTCACACACTCTTCATCCAGAGGGAGCAACATTTCCTTTACCATGCATGTTTGTAGGTTGTCTGCCATTATAAACCAAGGTTTTAGTATGTAGCCACGGCTACACAAAATATATCGGTTGCGAGGTGCTGCTCGGAGAGTGTAAAATAGCGTATAGTCTACGTGTGTTTGTGCAGGGAGTCTGGTAGTACACTTCACCTACTTATTCACACTCATGTCAAGATAGCAAACAAAGTCGCAGTTTTCGTGACTATACTGACTGACCATTGAAAACACTTTCACTTCCCAGTAGTCTGAATGAGATCCTGTTTTCAACCAACAGAAACATTAAGTAATACAGTGAACAGTGCAATTTAATATGTAAAGTAAGAAGTGTTTTATGCACCTCGTCATCATACAAGCTTATACACAATAACACAGCCAAGAATAAGCTGGACCTATAGTAGGATAAAAGTTGAATGCTGCTGGAGCGTCCAAGTAAACGTAAGGAACATTGGTGCACCAGCACCTGGATGGTAAAACCCAACCACCGAGCTTTAGGCAAAATACTCACGGATTCTGAAGCTACCCCACGTCATCCAGTAGATTTACACAAAGTCATTGATAAGACTGCAATCTCGTCGTAGTAATGAAATATGACAAGAGAAAAAATATCAGATTTCGTTGCTCATTATACGAGGAAGGACCGGATATTTGTAACAGAGAGAGAGAGAGAGAGAGAGAGAGAGAGCGAGATCAACACACAGACAGACTGGTGTATTCATCGCGTCATTACAAGTTGCTACAATACGACATAATAGACCCAGGGAAGGATAGGGTGGTCCTTGTCTGGGTGTCTTACTTCTTACTACAGTGACGGTAGCCTCATATCACCCACCTGTGCCAGTGTGAGTATAAGCCTCCTTGATTACAGTCTGTTTGAGAGAGAGAGAGAGAGAGAGAGAGAGAGATCTCTTTTCTTTCCACGCCTATTTCATCCATTCATTGTATATATATATATATATATATATATATATATATATATATATATATATATATATATATATATATATATATATATATATATATATATATATATATATATATTTCCAGACGCCTCAATCCCGTTTGGGGTGGCCACAAACAAATCGCCTCCACGTCGCCCTGTCCCTCGCCATTTCACCGCCCTGCTCCCAACTCACACACCCCTCTCTCATATACATCACCCCATCCCTCTCCCCCCCTCCACCTCACTCACATACACTCTCTTCGTCAGTCTTTCACCCTCCATCCTCTCCACATGGCCAAACCACCTCAGTGTATTCCTCCTAACACTTCCTATCACATCCACATTCGCACTACAACGCTCCTTTATATCCTCATTTGTCAGCCTGTCTCTCCATGTGACTCCACAGGCTCCTCTTAAATAACTCATTTCCACTGCTCTCACTCTTGCCTTGTGTCCTTCCAGCAACGTCCAAGCTTCACTTCCATACGTTAGAGTTGGTATCACAATACTGTCATGTAGTAACTTTTTCACTTCCATGCTCACTTCCCTGTTTTTTATCATTGCTTTCAAGGAACCAGCAACCTTTCTTCCCTGCTGTACCCTTTCAAGCACTTTACCCTCCAAACCTCCATCCTTACTCGTCACACTACCCAAGTACTTAAACGTACTCACATTTCCAATTCCTAATAGTCCAACCTCGCTAGACATTCACTGACTTCACCTCTTTCAAAGACCATTTACTTTACTCTTCCCTGTATTCACCTTTAGATTCCGTTTCTTAGACACTCTCCCAAACTCATCCACCAAGCCTTGCAGCTCCCCTCCTCTTCACTCAACAACACAGTACAGTATCATCTGCAAACAACCGTACAGGGAGATTCCAATTCAGCAACTTCCCATCTCCTCCATATATTCTTAATACTTTCCACAATCCTTGTCTATGGACCCTGTCATATGCTTTCTCCAAATCCATGAAAGCGCATACAACTTCTTTCCCTTCTCTAGAAATTTTTCCACTAAAGATCTAAGAATGAATATCTGATCTACACAACCTCTTCCCTTCCTAAAGCCTACCTGTTCTTCTCCAACTAATTTCTCTGTTCGTTCTCTAACTCTGTCAATAAGTATCCTACCATACACTTTTCCTATTATACTGGGAAGACAAATGCCCCTATGATTACCACACACTTCTTTTTCCTTTTCCTTTGTACAAGGGCATAATTATACCTGACTTCCAATCCTCAGGGACTCTACCTTCCTCTCAGGCCAATCTGCACATCTTCCATATCCATTCTACTACTATCTCTCCCCCATGCTTCAGCATTTCACCACACACTCCATCAATTCCTGGGGCTTTCCCCAATTTAACTTTCTCCATTGCTTCCACAAGTTCTATCCTACTGATTTCTTCCTGTCTTCTCACCTCCCTCCTTCTCCCAGCCATTCCCCAGCCACTTATACTCGCATTACTTCCATCCTTTATGTTCAACATTTCTTTAAAGTGTTCTCTTCATCTGCTCACTTTTTCTCCCTTCTCCACTAGTAATCTACCATTTTTATCTTTCACTTCCCTGCTAACTTCACTTCCACCCTGTCTTACTCTCTTCACCTCTTTCCAGAACATTTTCTTACAGTCCCTCCACATTACAATAAAATTCCTTCCAAATTCCTCATCCACTCTCTTCTTACTCTCTCTTACTAATCTTTTCACCCGTCTCTTTCTTTCTACATAAAACTCTCTCTACTGCCTCACAACTTCTTCCACGCCCCTATTTCTCATCCATTCATTGTATGCTTTCTTCTTTTGTGCCACAGTCTCTCTCACCTCTTCATTCCACCACGCTGTTCCTTGCATCCCCCTCCATCTTCTCATCATCCCACACACCACGTCACATGTTGCACATATTTCTTCTGTGAATATCCTGCACACACCTTCCACGTCCCCCATCTGCTCCAGTTCATATTTGCCCAATCGTTTCTCTGCTTCTCTCTTATGTTCTGTCTTTTTCTCATCCTCTTGTAACCTTTCCACTCTCCTTGCAAATACTCCTTCTTCCCGTCCTTCCCTTCTTCTATTTCTCCATCTTATTTGGATCTTGATTCTGGTCACCACCAAGTAGTGGTCAAAAAGTCCACTCCCCCAATCTCTATAAGCTCTTGCATCCAATACACAACTTATCATCCTTTCATCCACACACACATAATCAATCATTGCCTTTCCTTTCATACAGTTCACCACCCACCCTTCTCATCACTCGCCATGTATACCTGTGGATCATTTTGTGTCTGAAGAGGGTATTGGCTGTCACCAACCCCCTCCCAGCACAAATGTCCACTATCGCACTTCCATTCTCATCTATCTCAGCAGGCACACCCCACTCACCAACTATTCCATCCACCTTCACATTCCCTACTTTACCATTCATATCACCGGTCAAAAACTCTCTCATTCCTTCCAAACTTTTCCATGCACACTTCCACATTTGTCGAGAACTCTTCTCTCACGGGCTTACACGATCTTGCGTTGGTGCATACACGCACACAATCGCTCACATTTGTATTCCAACTTTCAATCTTACCTACACATTCCTTGACCCAACTGATCCATACTCTCTTATGCTCTTCTTCCATCTTTTACTCACAACTATACATACTCCTTTTGCCCTCTCATTCTCACCTACTCCTGCACATACAGTATACCCCATCCATACTTCCATTCTCTCACACTCTCACCTCTCCTTTTAGTTTCAGTTACTCCACATACATCAACTTTCGCATCCTCAAGCACCTGGACAATCTCTCTCTCACCTCATCATTCGCACCTCTTGCGTTCCATGTTGCGATTACCATGTCCTTTGTCCGGTCCTTGGTCGTCATCTTTTGGTCAGTCCTTGTCTGAGGCTTCTTGTTCGTCTTTTTAGTTAGTTGTTTTCCGGGGAAGGGCACTAACCCTCCGCCAACCCTTTTAGTCGCCTTGTCCGACAAGCAGGGATATATATATATATATATATATATATATATATATATATATATATATATATATATATATATATATATATAAAACAAATGAGAGAGAGAGAGAGAGAGAGAGAGATTCTCTCCCCCCCCTCTCTCTTTCCCTCTTTCTCATATAGCGTGTAAACAAGGAGGCTTGTTATTCTCACACTATCACAAGTGCGTGATATGAGGCTACCGTCACTGTAGTAAGACACCCAGACAAGGACCACCCTATCCTTCCCTGGGTCTATTATGTCGTATTGTAGCAACTTGTAATGACGCGATGAATACACCAGTCTGTCTGTGTGTTGATCTCTCTCTCTCTCTCTCTCTCTCTCTCTCTCTCTCTCTCTCTCTCTCTCACAAATTTCCGGCCCTTCCTCGTATAATGAGTAACGAAATCTGATATTGATTCTCTTATCATATTCCATTACTACGACGAGATTGCAGTCTTATCAATGACTTTGTGTAAATCTACTGGATGACGTGGGGTAGCTTCAGAATCCGTGAGTATTTTGCCTAAAGCGCGGTGGTTGGGTCTGGTACACCAATGTTCCTTACGTTTACTTGGACGCTCCAGCAGCATTCAACTTTTATCCTACTATAGGTCCAGCTTATTCTTGGCTGTGTTATTGTGTATAAGCTTGTATGATGACGAGGTGCATAAAACACTTCTTACTTTACATATTAAATTGCACTGTTCACTGTATTACTTAATGTTTCTGTTGGTTGAAAACAGGATCTCATTCAGACTACTGGGAAGTGAAAGTGTTTTCAATGGTCAGTCAGTATAGTCACGAAAACTGCGACTTTGTCTGCTATCTTGACATGAGTGTGAATAAGTCGGTGAAGTGTACTACCAGACTCCCTGCACAAACATACGTAGACTATACGCTATTTTACACTCTCCGAGCAGCACCTCGCAACCGATATATTTTGTGTAGCCGTGGCCACATACTAAAACCTTGGTTTATAATGGCAGACAACCGACAAACATTCATGGTAAAGGAAATGTTGCTCCCTCTGGATGAAGAGTGTGTGAGTGTTGGCACACGATTAAATACCGTAATGCGTCAGGAGCTAAGGAGGGCCTGAATGTGTAAGATCTTGTATGAAAACTAATATATAAATGTTTTAAAGAGAATATAATATACGATGATCAATGTTTGTGGATGTTATCACAACTATCCAGGCTAATGAAGTAGCACCTCGAAGAAAGCGACATCATAATTTTATGAACTGGACATCCGTAACACCGTTATTTCAGTTATTATAATACAAGATATGCATTCATTATGAAAATACAGAATCTCATTACCTCCATGTGATCCATCAGTATGATGACTACACAACATTTTTGCAAAACAAGCAAATAGCTGTCCAACACTCAAAATAGCTATTATCCTATGCAACAGGACATCTACTTATACCATGGTTTGCGAATATAATGACTGTTTTTCCTCAATAAAATAGACTGGATGACGCACAGCATGGCATGACCGTTGTGTCACATGCATAATCTATCTATCTATCTATCTATTGGCAGACACCATAATCCCGTAAAGGGTGGCCATTTGACACTGAGTTAGTTGTTTTACAGGGAGGGGCACCAACCCTCCACCAACCCACTTGTTGACACGTAGGGAGCACGTATGGTTTGGTTATATGGTTACCACCCAGCGTTGTAAATGGTTTCTTGGCTTACAGGAAACCATTTGGCTTGTCACTCAATGTAAAGCCACCTGTAAAGGAAAGAAAAGGAATAAGAAGTGACAGGAAAGATAGGAGAAATAGGAAGAGAGGAGCGCAGGCACAGAAAAAGAATGATAAAAGCTAAGGAAGTAGGCAGCACTACATCAAGTGAGTGGATGATGGTCGCCACCACCTACCACAAACATGCATAATCACGAATCATTTTTATGGCCACCCTGGTTCAGCCACAAGAATGTTACAGCAGTTGAGTCACCCACTCACTAGAGTCAGGTGAACCACGTTTCGAGACACCGAACATCACACCTTCTAACATTTATGCTTAGGCTAACTACATTTGTTCACCACATTGTATGATGAACATTAAGACTCCAACATTCATCCAATACACGTTATTGCATACGGAGTCAGCAGTAACCTCAGAACATGTGTATAATCAACACCCTTCATCTTCCTAAACTAAACACGACAAAGTGTCGATACATGCGCCCCCACCACCTGTCCCCCCCTCCCCTCCATTCCACCTCGCCTCACAGTAATCTCCTGTCAGAGACACAATGGGAGCCAATGGCATTACTATTTGTTTCTCTTTCTACCTTCCACTATACTGTACATACGAGGCAAACACTTGTATTTGCAGACAGAGTATGACTTGATAAAACATAGAGTCTGTGGGTACTAGATACTGTAGCGGAAGGGAAG
Source organism: Coenobita brevimanus (assembly GCF_032717465.1). Lineage (NCBI taxonomy): Eukaryota > Metazoa > Arthropoda > Malacostraca > Decapoda > Coenobitidae > Coenobita > Coenobita brevimanus. The sequence continues at coordinate 25,629,240 of NC_136984.1, forward strand.
CTCTGCCGGGTCTGCCCGTTCACTTACTATTACTGCGATGTAAACAAACACAGTGGTGCCACATTTCACCAAACACACCACCCTCTGTACTCGTTAGAAGTGGAGGTAACTGTACCAGCACGTCCTAGAATGTTGGAGGAGCAAGGAAGGAAATAGACTTAAAAGACTTAAAAGAGCAGTTTCTGTCAGTTTCTGTTGTACTTGTGGCCTCGTGAAGTTAGCGTACTGTAGCTCTGAAGTTGTGAAGTTGATGGTGTAATTATCTGGAAAATATAGGCAGCAAATGCGAGAAGCTTGTGTTTACATATACCGCCTGTGTTATTATGCCTGAATTGATCTTGTGTAAGGTTCTGCTGTTGTACATCGAAAGGCTGACCCTAAGAAGAACGATTCACTGGGTAACGTCCTTCCTATACTGATCTACTGTTGTTGAAGTCTGTGGAAGTGTAGTACGTGGATGTAACAGTGGTGTCAAGAGTGGGATCGAAAAGTCCTGCAGTGAGTCAAATCTTCGACAAGGATCCGGCATGTTTACACACAAGAAGCCAAACTAGGTAGGAGGAGGCTTCTCTGGCTGCAATCAAGAAACTTCTATGAGCAGAAAGTGAACAATTACAAGCATAAATTGAAGGGCAGAAAGAACTCAGTGAACAAGGACAAGTACAAAATGAAGAATAGAAAGAGTTCAAGAAAGAACTCAGTGAACAACTACAAGCACAAACTGAAGGCAGAAAGAAATCAAAGAACAACTAGAAGCATAATAAGAAGAACAGAAAGAGCACTATGAATGGCTTCAGGAGGCATTACGGGAGCAACAAAAGGAGATACAACTGAGGATGCAGGGACAGCTAGATGCTTTCATGGGGGAAATGAAGAAGAACAGCAACAATTGAAGGAGGAAGTATATGATGAGCTACAGCAGCCGAAGCATGAGGTAAGCAATAACGTGACAGAATGCAGACAGCATGTAGATGACCATTTAAAGACAATTAGTGGGAGAACTGGGGCTGTTGAGAAAATGTGCTGTAGAGCCTAAGGTTAATGTACAGGGAGCATCTGAAAAAAGTGGACCCGTGTACGGACTCGAGGAGAATGCCTGCAGCAACTTGCTCATGACCTGGAGAGTATGGCACACATGGCATACCCTGGGGCAGCACCAACCTGTTGGCTATTCTTCTGAGGGATCAGTTGATCGATGCTCTTGATAGTGCAGAGTTGAAAGTGCAAGTGAAGCAGGCACAACTAAGAAGCATTCAAGAGGCATTAGCCAGGGCTCTAGAATTTGAGTCCTGTGTCAGGTCCAGTATGTCCACTTTTCATGTAGGTTGTAGAGCGGGATTCAAGGCAAGAAAAGGACAGGTACAGTACATGAAGCAGAAAAATTTGAAGGAAGTTGCTGGTACTATGAAAAACCAGGACATAGGGAAGTGGACTGCAACAAGCTGAAAAGGAAACAGAAGATTGGAGGAGGTTGTTGGTTCTGCTGGAAGCCAGGACACAAAAAGGAGGGTTGTTACAAATGGAAGAAGGAGCAAAAACAGAATAGTGGAAGGAATCCCACGAATGCAACAAAAGGGTGTTGGACATATGTTGAGGTAGGGCATCTCAGTTCTGACTGTCTGGAGAAGAAAGAGGAGGATAAGAAGAAGGCTCCAGAAGACAAGAAAGAGTGGAAATCTAGTAAGGGTTCGTGTTAATGGGTAACAATCTGCCAGTTTTTCCCAAGTAGCCCTACCACTGGGAAAATGCAAGAGATCTTTAATTGACAGTATGCGTATAGATGGAAGAACAGGTGAGGGAGCTGCACAGTGATACCCCCAAGATCAGAACTATTGCTCCAGTGCATGGCAAGTGGCTCTTTTGACAACTGTCCAGGGGTAGTGGAGTCTAATGTATGGTACAAGACGAAGGCCAGAGTGATGGTGGGGAGAAATTTGGTGGAATGAGGTACGGGTGAAGTGCTGGATGTGATGGCCAGTTTCTCCCATGAGCCACAGAAGATCAACGAGGGAGAAATTGTGGGACTGTGCCATGCGGTGGACCCTGAGTGACATCAGAGGAAAGCCTGTAGAAAGAGTGTAGTAGTCAAAGATAATGGGTGTCTGCCAGACCACTTACAAGACTTGTGTTCAAAGAGTTGCCAATGCCTGGATGACTCACAACTGCTGAAGTTGAGGCAGCTGCTAATGTCATTTCCACTGGAGACCTAGACCTGGGTACCACTGATCTGATGGAGCATTCTATAGACACTGGGGATCACTGCCCAATTAAACAGCCAGTGCGGAGGTTGGCGCCAGCCCAACGGCGAGAAATGGAGAAGGTGATGGAGAATTTCCAAAGTCAAGGAGTGATAGTAAAGTCCAGCAGTCTTTGGGCATCAGCTGTGGTTTTGCTAAGGAAAAAGGATGGCTCAGTAAGGTGCTATGTGGATTATTGAGCCCTGAATGAAGTGACAGTGAAGGATGCATACTCCTTGCCAAGGACTGAAAACATGCTGGATGCTCTGTTAGGTGCCAAGTGATTCTCCACCCGAGACATGAAGGCAGGATATCATCAGGCCAAAGTTGCAAAGAAGGACAAGGAGAAAACAGCCTTTTCATAAGGGCGGGGTTTATGACAGTTTAAAGTGATGCCATTTGGCCTATGCAATGCCCTAGCTACTTTTGAACATCTCATAGATCGTGTACTGGATGGCCTGCATTGGCAGACAGCTCTCATTTATCTGGACGATGTAGGCTAATTGTGTTTGGACGGACTTTCAACCAGGAATTGGAGAGGATGTCGGAAGTGCTGAGCAGGATCCGAGCAGTGCACCTGAAGTTGAACCCTAAGAAGTGCTACTTGCTCCAGAAGGAAGTGAAGTACCTGGGACACATTATAGGTGAGGGTGGCGTCAGTACCGATCTAGAGAAGGTGGCAGCTGTGGAAAACTGGCCGGTTCCAACTTGTGTGAAGGAGCTACAGAGTTTCCAGGGCTCGTGTGACTACTACTGGAGTTTTGTCAAGGACTTTGCAATGATAGTTACACCCCCCTGCACAAGTTGTTAGGAAAGAAGCAGAGGTTTATGTGGACTGCAGTGACTCAGAAGGCCTTCAGTAAACTCAACCATGCGTTTGCAAACTCTCCGGTGTTGCCATACCCAGATCAGAGTCAGCCAATTCATCCTGGACTGTGACACTAGTGACCAAGGTATTGGTAGAGTCCTGTCGCACAAGAAGGATAACAACGAGCAACTGTTGGCATGTTACGGCAAAAAGCTTAGCCCACCAGAGCAGAACTACTTTGTGACACGTAAGGAGCTCTTAGCAGTTATGAAGACCCTTGATTTCTTCCATCCCTACTTGTATGGGTCCTACTCCATCATCAGGACAGACCATGTGCAACTCAAGTGGCTGAAGACGTTCAAGAATCCAGAAGGACAACTGGCACACTGGCTTAGGAAGCTGGACCAGCATAATTATATGAGGTGCAGCACAGTCCTGGGCGGGTACATGGCAATGCTGACAGCCTGAGTCATCGGCCCTGTGACCCATAGTGCAAGCAGTGTAGTAAAAAAAGAAGATCATGGTAAGAAATGTAGCCATTCTCCAGTGACAGGGCCAGCATCAGATGATGAAGACTTGAAGGGAATGGAGATGGAGGACGCAGATTTACACGTGCAAGAGTGGCCGCAGCAGAGTACAATGTACCCATCTTGGGAAGAGGTTTCTAGATTCAGCCCTGCAATTATGAGCTACTGGAGTCAATGGGACCTTTGAACAACATACTCCTGGAACATCAGTGGGAGACACCAAATGGTGTCAGCAAGTATTGGCAACTGGTGATTTAGAAGAAATGAGGTCCAAGATCTTGGATGAGTCCTACAACCAGATCACTAGTGGGCACCTGGGAGTGAAGAAAACTCTAAGTCGGTTGCAACAGAGGTTCTACTGGACTGGCATGCATCAGGATGTTGGAGAGTTGTGTCGGGCCTGTGATGTATGTTGTGTCAAGAAGGGACCCAAGAAATGTGGTTGTGCCCCTCTTCAGCTAAACCAAATGGGTGCACTGATGGAAAGAGTTGCAGTGGACATTACTGGACCTCTGCCACTCGCTTAAAGAGGAAACAGGTATGTATATTTTGCCATGGAGTACTACACAATGTGGCCAGAAACCTATGCAATCCCCAATCAGATATATATATATATATATATATATATATATATATATATATATATATATATATATATATATATATATATATATATATATATATATATATATATATATATATATATATATATATATATCAGGGGTAGGATCCCACTGCTACCTGGCGCGTCCCTCGGTGACGGATAGGGGAAGGTGTTGTAGATATACGAGGTACCGTCTTAGACGGCGCAGACCATGGGACCCCCTACAGATATATAGGGCTCCAAATATAATGAATAAGGTGGCACAAAAATTACATCTCACCAGAAACTATGTGGCAAGGAGGTGAGATTATTTGCCACAGTCCTCCTAACCAAACCTGAGTTCTATTGCAAATGATTTGACAGGGTTCCTGTTGGATCATCGTCTACTAAAGGTCCAACCTCCTGTGCTTATGTGCAGTGTGCCACTGAAAGCGAGTAGGCACCGTGTTGGAAAATTAGACTCTGGGATATTATACAAATTGAAATCCATGAAGATCTATGCATCCAATGTAAGAAGCCTTGCAGAAGATTACAAACTTGATAACCTAATGACTGAACTGGAAAACATTAGTTGGGATATTGTAGGTTTGAGTGAGATCCACAGAAAAGAAGAAAAAGTAATTCAGCTCGAAGACAGCAACCACCTATTTTACAACAGAGGAAGGGAAAATGAAAGAGTTATTGGTGTAGGATTGCTAATTAACAGAAATCTTGCAGACAACATTGTTAAATTCAACAGTGTATCTGAGAGAGCAGCATTTGTTGTAATTGGACTGTGCAAAAAATATACCCTGAAAGTAACACAAGTATATGCACCAACTTCTCAAAATTCAGATGAAGAAATAGAAACATTCTATGATGATATCTCCCAAATTATGGATGAAGAAAAAACCACTTATACTATACTCATGGGAGACTTCAATGCAAAAGTTGGGAAGTCGAAAAATGGAGAAGCATGTATGGGAAAATTTGGAGTGGGAGAAAGGAATGACAGAGGAGAAATTCTAGTAAATTTTGTTCAAATGTTTAACATGAGAATAATGAACACATTCTTTCACAAAAGAACAGAGAGAAAGTGGACCTGGAGAAGCCCAAATGGAGAAACAAAGAATGAAATCGACTTCATTATAGCAGATAAGAATAACGCGATCTCAAATGTCACAGTTATGGACAATGTAAATATAGGAAGTGATCATAGAATGGTAGATTGCACAGCCAGATTCAATTTCAGAAGTGAAAGACGTCAGTTCTACCCAGTCCCACATTAATGACTTAGCACATGCATGTATGGAATTATTCATACTTAATCAACAGTTCCTCCATCTCTTCCCCCCTCTGACTTCCTCATGGCTGACATTAAAATTGCTTCAGTTGATGTATTTTCTGCCATTACTGGCCTCAGTACTAACAAGGCATATGGGCCTGATGGGGTCCCTCCTGTTGTTCTCAAGAACTGTGCTTCTGTGTTTACACCCTGCCTAGGCAAACTCTTTCGCCTTTGTCAACTTGTACCTTTCCTTCTTGCTAGAAGTTTGCTCTCATTCAACCAGTCCCAAAGAAGGGTGACCACCTCCAACTCTCCAACTATCGTCCAATTGCTTTAACGTCTTGTATTTCAAAAGTTTTCGAGTTAATTCTCCATAGAAAAATTTTAAGGCATCTTTCCTATCATAACCTTCTTTCCGATCGTCAGTACGGGTTCCGTCAGGGACGCTCCACTGGCGATCTTCTCACCTACCTTTCAGACTCCTGGTCATCCTCCTTTCAGGACTTTGGCAAAAGCTTTGCCATTGCACTTGACATCTCAAAGGCTTTCGATCGAGTCTGGCATAAATCTTTAATTTCCAAACTGCCCTCCTACAGTTTCTATCCTTCTATCTGTGCCTTCATCGCTAGCTTCCTTTCTGGTCTTTCTATGGCCGCTGTAGTAGACAGCTATCGTTCTTCTCCTAGATCTATCAACAGTGGTGTTCCTCAGGGCTCTGTCCTATCACCTACTCTCTTCCTTTTATTCATCAATGATCTTCTAAGCTGTACAGTACATCTAACCCTATCCACTCATACGCTGATGACCCCACCCTTCACCTTTCCATCCGGTTCCCACAACGCCCATCTCAACAGTTACTTCAACAAACAAGGGATGAGGCTATGGCACACCTAATGTCTGACTTGGCTCGTATCTCTGACTGGGGTAAAAATAATATGGTTGTTTTTAATGCATCTAAGACTCAGTTCTTACACCTATCAACCCGACAGAATCTTCCACAGGTATACCCACTAATGTTTAATAATATTCAGCTTAATCCTGCATCATCCTTGAACATGCTTGGGGTTTCATTTACTCGGGACTTATCTTGGAAAGATCATATTACAATTCTTGTAAAATCTGCTTCCAAGAGATTGGGTGTGCTAAGCCGACTCCGCTCTTTCTTTACCCCTGCACAATTGTTGACTCTATACAGGGGTTTTATCCGCCCCTGTGTGGAGTACAACTCTCATGTGTGGGGAGGCTCCCCACATACAGCTCTTCTCAATAGGATGGAGTCAAAGGCTTTTTGTCTCATTAACTCTCCTCCTCTTACTGACTCCCTTCAACCTCTGTCTCTTCGCCGCACTGTTGCATCTTTATCTCTTTTTCTATCGCTACTTTAATGGTCACTGCTCCTCTGAACTGTCTGCTTGCATTCCTCCACCTTTACGACGGGCGCGTAGCACCCATCTGGCAGCAAACTCTCATCCCTTTTCTGTCCAACTCTCTAATGCAAGAGTTAACCGTTACTCCCAGTCTTTCATTTATGCAACAGGTCAGCTCTGGAACTGTCTCCCTCTGTCTGTATTTCCTGCTGCCTATGATCTCCAGTCTTTCAAACGCAGTGTGTCCAGGCATCTCAAAATGATCAGATCTTGAATTTGGCTCTCTGTTGTATTTTGTTTTTCTCTTGGAGGGAACTGTAACTGCGGGCTCATGGCCTTTGGTTCCTTCTTCTTCGCATTAAAAAAAAAAAAAAGTTCACCTAAAGATCGGACTCCCCAAAATGGTTTGACAGCAACTGTGCCAGAGCAACGACCCAAAAGTCATTAGCATTTAACTGTTAAAAAAAAAAAAAAAGTCTGAATCACTTAGTCAGTTTAAAATTGCTTGAAAGCATGCAAAAGCAGTAATAAATGTCACTAAATCAAACAGTCTTCTCAACCAAGAATCTAAAATAAACAGTCATGATAACAATGGAATATTCTGATCAGCTCTCAGTTCTTTCTATAATTTCAACAAGGCATCATCCATTCCCCCACTAAACTCTTCAGATGCTAACATTACAAATGATCCTCGTGGTAAAGCGAACATTTTTGCCAATACACTTGCCAATAATTCTACTTTAGAGGAAGTCGGCCAGAACGTCCCCGTACCAGATCTTGACTCTCCCGAAACTGCTTCACTTATGATACTGACTAGATACATTAAATCCATCCTAGACAATTTATCAACCAACAAAGCTCCAGGCCCAGATGGAATTCCTCCAGTTGTTTCGAAAAAGTGCTCCCCAGAACTTGTTCCTATTCTAGCTAAATTATTCAGACAATGCATATGTCCTTCTTCAATCCCTGATTCTTGGAAGTAAGCCAATATCCACCCAATTCCAAAGAAAGGAAGTTCCTCTGACCCCTCTGATTACAGACCAATAGCTATAATGTCTTCTGTTGGTAAAGTATTTTCGATTGTAATTAATATGCACATAGTTAAATATCATGAATCCAACAACTTAATTAGTGACAGACAGTATGGTTTTCGCCACGAAAGCTCCATTGTTGACATATTCAATCTCCTGACTCATACCATCCATCAATCAGTTGACCTACATGTAGAATCTCATGCAGTGGCCCTTGATGCTTCTAAAGCTTTTGACAGAGTATGGCACCGTTCCCTGTTATCCAAACACCCATGCTATGGACTAACGTCTTTTGTTCCTCTGATTTCTTCATATCTCAGCGACAGAAACACGAGAGTTAAAGTAGGTGATGTATATCCCAATTTCCACTCGATTAATGCCGCCGTGCCACAAGGATCATTTCTGGCTCCAACCCTATTCCTAATTCATATCTACGATCTCTTATCTGTCACCCATTATTCCATCTATTTGTACACAGATGACTTAACACTTCATAGTTCGTTCACGCTTGAACACCCATTCACAAAGTCTAATATCTTTAACTCACAACTCAGTACAGCCATCTCCATAAATCAAGACTTATTTAAGATCACTGAATGTGGACAAAATAACATTGTCTCATATTTTAATGCTGGTAAAACCAAATATATAAAATTTACCAATACAATTTACTGCCTGATTCTTATATTACCCTCAATGCTACCAATATTCCTATCTCAAAAAATATTGAAATTCTGGGTGTTTCACTTAACAATTACCTCAGCTGGACCTCTCATGGAAAATCACTTGCTACAACCACCTCAGAGAAATTTGGATTATGGTACAGAGTCCGTATCTTCTTCACTGGCAAGCAGTTAGCTATACTTTATAAGTTATGTGTGCTCTCAGCTAAAATATTGCTCACCCTTATGGAATGGATGTGGAGAGGTTGCACTAAAACAACTAGACAAAATTCAGAACAAAGCTGTTAAAATTATTAAGAACCCTACTATTACAAATGAACTACCTCCCGCACAAGCAAAAAGGAATGTTGCCTCCCTTGCATTATTTTAGAGATACTTTAAAGGCAAATGCTCAGACGAAGTTGCGTCCATTGTGACACCTCTCCATGCCTTCCCCTGCGATACACAGGCATCTGGTAGCGCTCATGGCTGGAATGTTACACAGCCATATTGCAGAACTTCTACCTCTCAGAATTCGTTCATTTCCCGAACTGCATCTCTTTGAAACTCGCTTTCCCAGAGGGTTTCCCCCCCAAACTTCAGTCTACGGTTTTTCAAATCCAACTGTTTTACAGATTTTTTTTTTATGAATGGCAGACACCAGTAATCTGATGTATGGATTATTTTTTTTTTATTAATTTGTTTTTCCTTCTTCTAATCTGTTTTATTAAAAAACAAACAAACAAACAAACATGAATTCTACTATTAATGATTCCTGGGGCGTTCCTGTTGGATTGTCATCCACTAAAGGTCCAACTGCACTGCCTCCTGTGCTTACAGGCAGTATATCACCGAAAGTGAGTAGGCACTGTGTCAGCTATTCAAAGACAGGGACATTTAACAAAATGAAATTCATGAAGCTCTACACATACAATGTAAGAAGCCTGGCAGAAGATTACAAAACTGATACCTTAATGACTGAATTTGAACATTAGTCAGGATATTATTGGTCGGAGTGAGATCCACAGAAAAAAATATTAATAATTCAGCTCCAAGACAGCAAACACCTATTCTACTACAGAGGAAGCCAAATTTTAAGAGTTATTGGTGTAGCTTTTCTAAGTAGCTGAAATCTTGCAGAGAACATTGTTAAACTCAGCAGCGTATCTGACAGAACAGCATCGCTTGTAATTAGGCTGAGTAAAAGATACATCCTGAAAGTATTACAAGTATATGCCGTGACTTATCAAAGCTCAGATGAAGAAACAAAAATATTCTGTGATGAGATCTCCTAGATTATGGAAGAGACCACATGTACTATATACATAGGAGACTTCAATGCAAAAGTTTGCAAATTAAAAAAATGGAGAAGCATGTATCGGAAAATTCGGAGTGGGAGAAAAGAATGACAAAGGTGAAATGGAAGTAATTTAAATGTTGCTGAAAAGTATAATATGGGAATAATAAACACATTCTTTCACAAAAGAAAAAGGAAAAAAATGGACCTGGAGAAGTCTTAAAGGAGGAACTGTTTATCTATCTACAGTATATAGCTAGGCTGCTTCCCTCAAGGAAAAGGAGGTAGCCGAAACAGGATGACACACTCCCAATTTACTCATCCATTCAAACACATTCATTCACATCTTATCCCCAAAGGGGAGAAGGGACAGATCCTCACCGCACTACGCCGCATGAGGGTCAACTGCACAGTGCAATCAGTGACATCGGCAGCAGGGCCCAACAGCAGAGCTGGTTTACCCCTGTCACATCATAATGACTTCATTATGGCAGGTAAGAATAACACGATCATAAATGTTACAGTTATCAACAAAGTAAATATAGGAATTGCCACAGAATGGTGGGTTGCACAGCCAGATTCAGGGTCAAAAGTGAAAGAAAGAAACAGATTAAAAATAAAATTATATGCCCAATAAAAGTAAAACAAAGCAGCCTTTCAGTAAGAAATAATAAATTGATTTCAGGTTCATGATGAGTGTGACTTTCATGAGCTGAAAAACAGACTGACACAGGTGCTAAGAGAGTCATCAGAGGTGGTAGAGAAAGCTGATAGAACCAAAACCAACAAGTTTTCAAAAATGGCCCTCGAACTCACGAAAAGAAGAGAAACAAAAGTACAGAGATGAAACAGAAAGAGCGGTAGTAAATAAGTTTATCAGCAAGACACACAGAAGAAAAAAGAAAGGGAAACATGGATTAGATCTGTAGTAGGGTATGGAGACATCCTCTCTTTAGCTCAGTGGTAACGTGCGTGCGTGTACAGCGCGGGAGCCTGAGATCGAATCTCGGGCAGGACAGTGATTAATTTGTTTAGTTTCATTTCAGTTATTACATCGGTTGGCAGCGGTGTGGGATGTGAGGCGGGACTTGGTTGGCAATTTGATGTTGGTCCTTGGTTAACTGACAGCGTCTCTGTCCTTACTCGTACATCCTGGGGATGGGCTATTCCGTGTGGTCCGCAGCCTCCCCAAGGTGGCCTCCGATGCTGTGCTACCTTGTGTGTTCGAAACTCACCAAATTAATCACCAAGAGGAGAAAAGAGGTATGTATTGGGGTGTATAAAAGTCAGCGTTGCCTAGCGGGGTAGGTTATCCTTTCTTTGGCTCAGTGGTAACGTGCACGCGTATGAAGCGGGGGTGGGGGGGGGCTGAGGTCGAATCTCGGCCAGGACATTGATTAATTTGTTAAGTTTCATTTCAGTTATTACAGATTAAACAAACCATCAAAAAAGGAAAAAGTTTGAAATAGGTCTGAGTTACGAGTAAAATGGCACCAGGAAAGCAACAGGTTATATCATTGAAAGACAAAAGTGGTGAGGGGATGGTGAAGAGCGTTGAGAATTTTACAAAGAACTGTATGCATCAAAGACAGCAGTACCAATAGCTAACTTTTCAGTTGACATAGGCTTAATACCACAGGTAACACCAGACGAAGTAAATATTTCTCTTACACGTTACTGGCGTGATGGCCACTGGTGTACCATTTGATGTCTTCTTTCCTAGCGAGTTGGTACACTGATAATACAATAATGAGTAATAATTTTGTTATGCTGGTGTTTTTAAGGCGACTTCTCGTCGTAAAAACACTAGCTACTGAAGCGGGGTCCTCTTTCTAGACCAGAAGTAAAGCACCAACAAAGGAACAGGACATAAAAACCAGGCAGTATACCTTCACACATCTATTACCTTAATTCTAACCGTAAAAATACACGTAGAGTGATATTTGAGATACAGGGGAACAGAGACACAGAGCTAATATTCAGCACCACAAAATAGAGTTACACTTAGCACACACTACAATGTTCATACAGGGAGATCTTGAATTATCTATGGTATTGTTTATGTGTCACTTTTAGGCAGGATATATATAGAATGGTTCACAAAGGGAATAAACAAGATTGGGAGTCTGTATGGGAAATATTACTATAAATGAGGTAGGGTGCGGATAGCGACACTTGACATAGCCACCTTGTCACGGCGACACTCACACTCAGGCTCTTGACGGGCCCGCGCACCCTTACCTCAGGTGTTCACAGAAAGTTCCCTTATATGGGGGGGACTTGGATAATTACAATAAAGTTCATTCTCTGCCCTGCCAACACTGAGTTCTTGTGGACTACTATCAACTACATTGTTCTTCACTTAGTCACTGTTCACTGTTCTTTTTCCCGACTTGTTCTTGACACAGGGGGGGAGAGTCACTATTTTCCTATATCTCCTGGGTAATGTTCACTCTGGATCACACTCGTAGGTGGGGTGCAGGGAGGCTATCCCGTCTGGGGGCCTCGACCTGATAGGCGGCCCTTGTGCTGGGGCCGCGTCGGTGTGGCGCAGGGAGGCCCTCTGGTCTGGGGGCCTCGACCTGATAGGTGGCCCTCGGGACTGGGACCAAACAGCCGGAGTAGTCGGGCCTGTCATCTTTGGCTCCGTGGAGTGAGGGAGCCCGGATTGCCTTCGTCAGGAGCTGGAGAGTCTGGCCTGGGTGTCCTGGGACTGCGGGCACCAAGGGGGAGAGGCGCCGTCAGGACTGGGCTGCGGCAGCGTCTCCTTCGGGGCTCGGGCAGGAACAAGGAACTCCCGGGCGTGGGCGGTAAGTCCGATATCGGGCCTTGCCACCAATCTAGCATCTCCTCCGGAGCTATATTCCCGGGTGGTGACGAAGGGCTTCCACAAGGGAAAGAGGCTGGAGAAGGACTCACGTCACTCGTGTCCTCTCTAGTACGTCCTGAGGCCGGAGCCTTGGGTCACCTTACCCTGGTACATACTCTGGCTGTAGCTGTCAACTTGCCTGGTGTACGAGGAACAACTGAAGGGCATACAAGGCCGCTCCTTCCCCGCCATGTATAAAGACCGTCGGCGCTGTGTTGCTCCCGTAGTAGGGGACAAGCCAGAATGAGGGGCACAGAGGCCATAATCTCTCCAGTACGAACTGAAACTACCTTCAGGGGCTTCTCTACCCTGGTACGTGCCCCGGCCGGAGCCTAGTGCCTACCCGTTTTACCGAGAGCAACTGAAGGGCGTACAAGGCCGCTCCTTCCCCGCCACGTATAAAGACCGTCGGTGCGGTGTTGCTCCCATAATAGGGAAGGGCTACACGTATGGTAGCAGGGGCTCTTTACCCTGGTCCGTACTCTAGCCGTAGCCGGAAGCTGATCTGTCCAATCAGAAACAACTGAAGGGCGTACAAGGCCGCTCCGTCCTTGCCACGAATAAAGACCGTCGGCGCGGTGTTGCTCCTGAAGGGGAGAACAGCAAGAGAGGGGTGCACTGGGGCAACTCTCTCTCTCTGGTGTACTAAGGCCGGAGCCTTGGGTCCCCTTACCCTTTGTACACTTTGTTAGGCCGTAGCCTTGGGCCTCCTGCCCTTGGGCCTCCTGCCCTAGAGGGTGTAACAAAGCCGTCAATACGGTGCTACCTGGGATTGAATCTTGTTCAGTCCCACCCCTATTCTGACGACCATTGCTCCGCCCGCAATGTAGTTCCCTTTCCCTGGTCACCTTGGGCTGGGGCAATTGCGGGGAACAAGGGCCCAGGATCTTGATGTCCTGGTGACCCTCTTGAATGGGGTCACTAACCCCAACGTTGTGTCCTCCTGGGTGGGAGGTCCGGCGGCGGGCATGGCGGGCATTTTAAATTTGTTTTCACTTTTTCATGTATTTCACCTTCACGAATATTGGTTGGGCAGATTTTTTGTTGTTACTTCTACAGCAGAAGACATGTTGAATATGGTAATAATATAAGATTTGAGAAATGCCTATTTAGTTAGAAAATATACAGTATATCAGACTTCTAGTAGTGACTAATACATTTCATTTAGATGTCAAACAATACCGGTACTATTAATCGCACAAAAACATCGAAAAACAACTCTGTGTTGCAGAACTAGCCATGAGATATAAAAGCACTTCTTGAAAAAAAAAAAAAAAAGTAAATTACGACCGATAAATATTTGTGATTTTTTACTGGAAGAAAAAATAATCACTCTTGTTTTGAACAGCTCAACATTTACTTTATCAAACAAAAAAAAAAAAAAAAAAAATATGTGCTGCATGTTTCTGGTTATCAGATTTTTTTTTATAATTATAAATGATTATAATCAATAATTAATTTTGGTACTGGTAAGCCGAGTACTATTTCGGCATTCAACATACCCAGCTATCATTATGCTTGGTTGCAAGAAACACTGTCTTCAGCGATTTAAAAAAAAAAAAAAAAAAAAAAAAACTTTAGAAGATCGGTGAAGAGATTAGAAGGAGGAGAAGTGAACAAGAAACAAGATAATAATAAATAAAGGTAGTGTTGGATCTTTGCTTGGATTTCCTTTAACTACCTTAATAGCCAAGTGTCACCTGGACCTTCACGACCGAGAATGAGATGGTAACAAACCAAAGAGAATGGAAGCGCCAGGTAAGGGTGAGCGGTGACTGCACTACCTGAGCCAAAGTAGTACACTACTTCAGTGATCCACCGGTGGTGCATCGTGCAATATGAGAAGAAAATATCAGGACACCATATGTTGGGCCACCAGTGACGCACTACTTTAATGGAGTCATATCCCTCATTGGTACTCAGTAAAGCAACATAAATAATCTCGTTGTGATAGCTCCTTGCAGATTGGTGGTAGAGTTTTGAAGTGAAATGTGTCCTGGAAGAGAACTGAAATTGCCGAAACGCGGGTAACGTGAAGTATGATAAGAGGGAAGGTTCCAGAAGATGAAATAGTAGCAGAATTACTGTCGGCTGCCGAAGTATAAAACAGGCTTGCCTACTTATTTACTCAGTGTATACAGAAGAAAATTCCCAAACCATGATGTAATGAACAGTTATTTCGATCTTCAAAAATGGCGACTCGAAAGATCTTAGTGACTATCGACTTATTAGCTTAATCAGCTAAAGTCCTTACAAGCAGAATAACAACAAATTTGGAATAAACCCAATCTTTTGAACAGGCAGGATTCCGTCTCGAGTATTCGGCTACTGATCATTTACACACATTGAATCAGCTAACTGAGAAAACTACAGACTATGATAAACCACTGTTCTGAGGTTTTGTTGATTACGAAAAGGCTTTCGATGCAGTGGAACACCCAACAATTATAAATTCATTGCGAGAACAAGGAGTCAGTGAGAACGTTGTAAAATTGCACGAAAACATATATAAAGAGGGAACTACTACAGTTAAATTACACAAACATTCGGAAAAAATGTAGATTGAGAAGGGCGTGTGTCAGGGAGATACAGTTTCACCAAAATTATTTACAGCATGCCTAGAGAGTATTTTCAGAAAACTTGACTGAGAGAACAAAGGAGTGAACATAGATAGTGAAAACCTAAACCATTTAAGATTTGCAGATGACAATGTCCTAATCTCAGAAACAGCAGACATTGCAAGAAATGTTAAATGACCTAAATAGAGAGTTCTCAAAGTAGGAGTAATGATGAACCGGAGTAAAACTTAGATAATGTCTAATTCAAGTACACTAAATCTATAGAATACATGATATTTTTGAAGAAGTCGCGGAGTACAATTACTTGGGGCAAATACTAAAAATAACGATATCCATGGTAGCAAAACAAAATGGCGCATTGCAGTTGGATGGAAAGCTTTCGGTAAACATGGACACAATAAAAAGTAGTTTGCCAGGATGTATGAAACGGTAACTATATAATAAATATATAATCCCAGTTGTCATAAAGTTGTAAGACCTGGAAAATGAAAAATATAAATAGATGGAAAATCAAGTAATCCGTTATCAAAGAGCAGTGGAAAGGTCAGTGTTGCCAATATCTTTAAGAGACAGGAAGAGATCAACTTGGATGAGAGAGCAGACTAAAGTCAATGACATGATAGAGTTACAAAAGAGTAAAAATGAAGGTGGGATGGTCTTTTAGCAAGAATAAAGGACAACTGATTGAGCAAGAGGTCAACTGACTGGACTCCAAGTAACTGCAAGCGTAGCAGGAAAAGTACAGGCAGGAGGTGGACAGATGAAATACAGAAGTTTGCAACTAAACCTGGCAGTGACTGACTCAGTATATATATATATATAAACTACAGCTACAATAACATCAAGCTGTAAGGCACCCTCATCAGTGTGGGGCTCGAACCCACCTCGCCACCGCAGGTCTAAAAAAAAGTGTGACCGTCATAAACCGGTAACGTTTTTGTTTTTAGATCCACACCTATTTGCTAAATGACATCGTCAAAGCTAGCAAGGTTGAAATAAAGGTCACATGGGTAATGTGTTAGACGCCTTCAGCCACAGAAAATTTTATATATTATACTCTTGCCATCTGCAGATATCGTCTATACTTTAATCTTGTTATCTCAATATGACTTCGGTCTGTTTGGGATAAACTTTTCCACCTGAAGAGACTATAGACTTGAAGAACTTCCTCAATGCAAAAGGTGCCTTCTAAGAGTAATAAAGTTTTCTGTTTTGTAGTAATATAACATTCAGAAAGGATTTAAAGAGTAAGTGATCGTCGAAGTGAGGATTTCTTTATAATGATGAATAAAATCTGTCTGGATCAGTAATGTAGCCAAAAGTACTGCATTACAATGATTGGATTAAAAACAGTTCCTACTAAAGACTCTTACTTGTGGATGAAGGTGAGATGAGCAAAGAGGCAACTGTGTGAGTGCTGAAGGGATGGTTGTATTTTCGCTCTTCACTTCCCGCTGCTTCTGTACCTGGTGCGGCGTGGAACACAAATGTGCTCTTATCAACTGGGGTAGATATACGGTAATGAGTTGCAAGGGAAGGGGCGGTGCTGGACCTCCCCCCCCCCTCCGCTCCACCCTTCTCTCTCCTCTCTCTCTCTCTCTCCCTGGGATGCATTTCCACAACAACACTGTCGCCGTTAATTTGATGAGGCGTTTGATATTTCTTGGTATTTTGAGGAAACAAATACTTTTCATCATCATCATCATCATCATACCCACCTGATTTCTGACCTCATACGTCTCTCATATTGACGGTGTTAGTGAAGGCGTTGTCTACTACATTTTGAAAATCCTATCCTACACCGAATAAAAACATGTAACGTTAAAATATGAATAAATAAGAATGACATCGTTGGTAATGGGTTAAGGGCTGGTATTCTCCTCTGTTAAAGAAGGTCCCTAACGCTTCTTCCTTAGTGATTTATTTTTGAATGCGGTTGGATAATTTCGTATTGTACATTGTTTATTCAGAGTATGATGATATTAGAATTATTTAAGTAACACGGAAGACGGCGGCAAGAATACGGTCCAAGGTGTAATATGGTGAAGTTGATCATTCAGAAGTGCTGCGCAGTGTCCGATACCAGCGAGAAAACGACTGATAGCATAAGCTCGTCGGATAGGATTTAACCGCTTCATCATAACGTACTCTCTGCTTTATTATTGCTATCGACACGCGATTTTATGCAGGCTACGAAACACTTTCTGAATGGTACTTGTTAACTGTTTTTGTCTGTATTTCCTACTGCTTATGACCTCCAGTCTTTTAAAGGCAGTGTGTCCAGGCATCTCGAAATGAAGGGATATTGAATTTGGCTCTCTGTTATTTTGTTTTTATTTCTCCTTGGAGGAAACAGTCTTGCGGCCTTTGGTTTCTTGTTACTTGCATTAAACACACACACACACACACACACACACACACACACACACACACACACACACACACACATACACTCACACACACACACACACACACACACACACACACACACACACATGGTGTATATATATATATATATATATATATATATATATATATATATATATATATATATATCATCATCCGGACATTTCCCACCCAAGGGCAGGGTGAGGAGTAGCAATGTCCAGACAGCCCAAAATTGCCCAATCCAATGGGCCACGCTTCCATTCACACATCATTCAAGCCCCCGTAATCCTGGCTCTATCAGATACGCCAAAAACATTCACCACGTTCTGTAGCTTCACAAAATCGTATCCGACAGAGTCAATCCAGACGCTGCCACATTAAAGAGGGATGCCAAAAATCCCTGATCATGCACTTCCCCTCACAAAATTCATCCAGCCAGCTCGACCTCCTGTCAGTTCCCTAGCCTCACCGACTTCCAGACCTCTCCTCCCCACACATTCATCCACCATATCACTTCACCTTCTCCTTGGCCTACCTCGCCTCCTCCCTCCTTGGAATTCGATCAGATATACCTTCTTCACCACTCTATTGTTGTCCATTCTCCTCACATGACCATACCATCTCAGTACACTCTCTTCAATTCTGGTGTCCACCGACTTCCTCATTCCGCATCTTTCACGAATCACATTATTTCGTATCCTATCCACCCTCTGTACTCCACATACACTCCTCGGCAGTCCCATCTCCACTGCTCTCACTCTTGACTTTTCATTTTCATGCCACACCATAGTCTCATCCATATGGTAAAGCTGGCACTAACACTCCTTCATGTAAGCCTCGCACAGCTGCAACACTCAAGCCTCTGTTTCTTGACAATCTTACCCAGTACACGGCTGACTTCGCATTGAAGACCAAACACAACGTGGAGAGGAAAGTTATGTTCCTGGATGAGGTGATGGTTGTTCTCAAGGACGAGGACGAGCGCAGGGAGGGGCGGGACGTGGGAGGCCAGAGGACTTTGGAAAACCTTCACCATTACAACATCAAGTCTGCCATCTAGAACTGGGCCAGTGCATGGAAGGAAGTCTCTGTCAAGACTTGGGAAAATGGTTGGTCTTGTCTGCTTCTCAGAGCTGTTGTGGTGCACGATTTTCTAGGTTTTGACGTGGATGACTTCCCTGCATGTTTTCGTGCAGCTGGCGACGATGTTGATGTGGACGAAGTACGTGAGTGGTTGGATGACGACGAGGGCAATTCTGGGTATCAGATTATGTCTGATATCGAGATCGCATCTTCGGTTGCCGGTACAAGTACCCAGTTTTTTTTTTTTACATCCCCGACTCTGGGCAAAGGTTTCAGGGCCTATTTCTCGGGGGCAGTGATCTATCCAAAGGTCCAATAGTCCTCGTAAACCTCAACATGTCACCACTTTGGCGCTAACACCCACCATCCATATTGAATACATGCTAGGGCTGTCTCATACAGGACTGGTCCGACGAGGACAGTGACAATGATGCAGACTCCTTTCAGTGTGCCACTACCCCAGCCATCCCCAAGCTGAGGACACTCCAGGAGCACATCGAGTTAGTTCTCGACTACCTAGAACACCTGGACTGCGACAGGTAGATGGGGCCCTTGGGAATTGTGAAGGAAGTGTGCTCTTTCAGGCAGCACATCATCAATTGCCAGAATCATTGTTCCTTATGTCAATCAACCATAGACAGTTTTTTCAGGCCTGTTATCCCAGCCGTGACCAGCCCTGGCTCTACACCACTGCCTCCGCAAGACAGGCTTTCCAACTCCGAGCCACAGTCCACCACATCAGGCACAGTGGAGTCACCACTGGACATGAGTTTGTGCCTCTCTTCAGAGTCATCTACAGTGGGTAGTTGATCACCACGTCACAGCGACGTGCCCCTTGGCCACCTGCATCACCTACTCTCGGACTCTGGCAGTGAATAAACATTAAAACCTCACCCCTAGACCACACGGGAGTTTACAGTGTTGTCCAGTGTAAAGAACAGTGCAGAGTGTTAAGAAATTAGAATTCAGAGTGCTATGACTTAAGTGCAGAGTGCAACATTGGTTATAGAAAAGAGACAACAGAGCGCAAGTGAGAAAAGAATGCGCAGTGTTAAGAAATTAGAAATCTGAATGCAATTGATTAGGTGCAGAGTCGAACAGTGATGAGAATCAAGTAAAGTGCAAGTGAGAAAACAATGTGCAGTGTTAGGAAATTAGAATTCAGATTGCAAATGACTAAGTGCAGTGCAAGATTTGATTACTGTAGGTGCTTCAGGTGCACCTTTTTACTGTCAGAGTCTGAGAGGAGGCGGGTTATTCATCGAGATGGCCACGGACTCATAAGTACCCAGAATAATATTAAATATTGCAATGTATTTCCCTACTCACATCTACAGCCTCATTCCCTGGTTCTTTTGCATTTATTTCACTCTTCTATGTCCCTTATTTGCGTGAATAGGGCCTTAACCCGCCCCGTCCCGACGACGTATGGGTACGTTGCAACGATTTGCATTTGCCAGTCCCGGCGACGTACCAGTACGTCGTGCAATTGCAATGTGCATAATTTCGACAATTTTCAAATTTCGCGCTTGATTTGCGGTACCTACCCTCGCCTGACCTTCCCCT
Organism: Coenobita brevimanus; assembly: GCF_032717465.1. NCBI lineage: Eukaryota > Metazoa > Arthropoda > Malacostraca > Decapoda > Coenobitidae > Coenobita > Coenobita brevimanus. The sequence continues at coordinate 25,649,525 of NC_136984.1, forward strand.
ACCTGCCACCAGGCGGGGACACTCGGCGACCCCGTGCGACCCGCGCTAGCCCGCCACTCGTCCACTCACCTGGTAGCCACAGTCCTGCTCAGACATGGCTAAGAGAGGTCTCTCAGAGAGCGAAATTCAAGTCGCCCTGGACACCTTTACCGGCGACAGTGATTCCCCACTGGATGACGAGGAGATGGACAAGGATTATGTGCAGCCAGAGGAGGAAGAAACCACCAGCAGTGACGAGGAAGTTCCGTCACCCAGGAAGCAGCAGTACGTGACTTACCGTGCTGCTAGAGAGGGGCAGGAGGCAAAGAAGGCAGGTGGTATATCATATCCCTATCCCCAGCGTGCCTTGGAAGCAGAATTCGAGGTCGAGGACGAGGACAAGGACGAGGACGGAGCCGTGGGACGTGCTGCCACGTGGTATGGACGGGAAGTGATTACACATCGTGGCCCAGAGCGCAAACCACGTCGTATGAGCAGGTATGGGCCTAGCATTCTGTTTGGGGAGCTAGGAAGTCAAGTGGAGGGAGTGGGGAGTGAAATGGAAAGTCCTGGGATTAGGGAAAGTGAGAGTGACGTGAGTGAGTCATTGCTCTCCCTACGCAGTGTGAGGCAGCAGAGTGGATCACGTGGGCCAGTGCGGGTGCGTTCATTATCACGTGGGGTTGTGAGGGAGGGGGAAGGTGGAGAGGAACCACTCCAAAGCACGTCTTATGCTCCCCAATATCCCCTAACACGTGGTCGAGCAAGGTTGCGTGAGAGAGCACGTGGTGTGGTAATGGAGGGGGAAGGTGGGGAGGAACCACTCCCCAGCACGTCTTCTGCTCCCCAATATTCAACAATTTCATCCCCACAGCCCCCTAATGTTCCTCAAGGCCGTAAGGGTAAGGGAAAGGGAAAGGGTAAAGGCAGAGGGAAGAGGAGTGACAGTGGGGAAGCCCTCCGTACTCCTTCTCCCCAACCTCCCCAACCAGGATCTCCTCCCCACCCAGACGAAGGCGGTGATGGGGACGAGGGATTTGTGTCGTGGGATTGGGAGGATGGGAGTCATTTTTCTCCCCTCATTCACCCCTTCACTAAGCAAGGGCGATCTGGCTGCATTGCACCAGGTTTTCATTGTAATTCAAGCAGGTTGGATTTTTTCCACCTGTTTTTCAGTGAGGCCTTCGTAGATCAGATCGTTTTTCAAACAAACCTGTTTGCAAGCGCCCAGCGCCCAGAAAGTGAAAGATTGGGAACAAGGAGTAGGCATTCTATGATTTATGATTACCCTGTCTCCATTCCAGAAATGTTCTTATTTTTTGCCCTTGTCCTTTTGATGGGTATAATAAGAAAAAATAGAATTCCTGCTTACTGGACTAGGGACCCTGTTATGTTTACCCCCATATTTGGTCAAGTGATGAGCCGTAATCGGTTTCAACAAATTCTAAGTCGCCTCCATTTTTATGATGCTAATGACCCTGCAAATGCAAACAACACTGACAAAATGAGGCGAATTCGGTTGGTCTTTGATCACCTCAGGCAAACCTTTCGATCCTCATTCTATCCCTATAGAGATCTCGTCATAGACGAGAGTCTCGTGTTGTGGAGAGGCAATATTTCATTCAGACAGTATATACCCAGCAAAAGGCACCGTTTTGGGTTCAAGATCTTTGTTATGTGTGACTGTAGGACTGGATACGTGCAAGACATAGTCTTGTACACCGGTGCACAGACAGACATAATAGAAGATCAAAGTATAGGACTTTCGGGAGCAGTGGTAAAGACGATGATACAAGACTACCTTCATCGTGGTCACGTTCTCTACCTCGACAACTGGTACACTAGCCCTCTTCTCGCTCGTTATCTTCACACACATGAAACGGGAGTCTGTGGAACCGTAAAGGTGAACCGGCGTCACATGGTCAAGGTAGGGAGGAAACTTGCAAGGAGTGAGGTTGTCTTCTTCAAAGAAAACAACATCCTTGCAACAGTGTGGAACCACAACAGAGAAGTAAGCCTCTTGTCCACGGTTCACCGCCCCTTGATGCACCATACTGATTCTGTTGATTACCATAGCGAGAGCAGGCGTCGTGTTTGGAAACCTGAGTGTGTAATGGATTACAATATAAACATGCGCCTCGTGGACCAGTCTGACTCCATGATATCGACGGTAGAGTGTGCCAGGACCACGATGAAGTGGTATAAGAAACTGTTCTTTCACTTACTAGATATCACTGCTCTGAATTGCCACCACCTTCACGCCATGACCACAGGAGTTCAGGAAACATTTGAAGGGTTTGTGAGGGAGCTCACACGAGAAAAATTTGCTAAGTATGCTGTTGAAAGGCCCCAACAGCGCCCCCGCACTGCCCATATTACCCAGACTCCCCAGAGAATATCCGGCCGCCATTTCCCCACTCCTATCCCTCCCCAGCCCAACAGACCTAGGCCCCAGCGCAGGTGTCACGTGTGCAGTAATTCCCAGGTGAGACTCACGACACAGAGGAAGGACACCCGCTATGAGTGCGTGCAGTGTGACGTGGGTCTGTGTATTCACCCATGTTTTAGTGAATATCACACGTTGCTGCAATTTTAGCATGGTGTGAATGCGAAAGGACGCTGAAATTATGAGGTAAATGCGACAGACAGACGCTCTGTGAAAATATCAGTCATGTGGATCGCCAAATATTAGTATAAAGTGCCTACGGGTAGAACATAAGTGAAAACATTGGGTGTAAGTATATAAATCTGCCCTAAGTTGAAACTTACATAGAGAGGGTTGTTTGATGCGATATTCTGTCGCTCAGTGCAATAAATACGGCCCGTTATTATATATTTATTATTATGTGACATTCTTACGGGTATAATATAAGTTCAAATTATTGTATATGATGATGTATATTCTAAGTCAAATATTCATAGCGTGTCTATAAAGATAAGATTTCCTGACGCTTAGTCGAATGAATAAGGCACGTATTAGTCAAAATAAAAGTCAGCAAGTGATAAAGTGAATAATTAGTATATAAATGTGTGAGTGAATTAGTATATAAGTGTGTGAGTATTATGTATGACGAAACATTCCTTGCGAGGGTATTTTCAGGCGATATTCTCACGCTCACTTGAATAAATAATGGCAGTAAGTATGTACATTGCATTGGAGGGGTGTAAACGTGTGTAATGTAAGTGGGAAAATATAATTGGAGTGAATAAATAAAGTAGATGATGAAACACGAGTGTTTGAGATCGTGGTTGCTACGTGAATAGGCGCTAGCATATCGCTAAATGCCCTCGTAATGAATGAAAATAATTGAAAACCTTCACAGTGGTGGAGAAAAGGTTCTATGTAAATGGGAAAATAATTGGAAAGTGATAAAACAATTTGGTATGTTGAAATACGAGTCATAGCGAGTGCGCTTACTAAGCTGATGTGCGCTAAACTTATGCTGCATGTCATCATAATGAATGAAAACATCTGAAAACACTTACAAACAGTTGTAATTGGTAAATTGTCATTGAAACAGAAGTATACAAGTAGAAAAAATGATATGTTGACTCATACCTATGCTCGCGCGATGGTACAATGCTTATTTTTCATATATATGTGTCTGAAATCCATTATATTGTTACTGTTATTGTTTATTAGTTCAAATTCAATAAATGTAGAGGTGTTGTGTGTTTTTTGTCCCATTATTCCTTACCATAGAAAACGTAAACGCATATCCAGCCCATTACAGAATACGATAGCTGCGGGGGGAAACCGCACCTGTACAGACCACTTATAGACCGCAGGGACCACTTTCTTCATGATTTTCCATCGTTTCTCGACCTAAGCGGAAGTTTTAGAAGAAAAATTTTTTTTCCAAAAAGGCTCGGGACTGGGGGATGTCATAGGTGCGGAAAGGCTCGGGACGTGACGGGTTAAATAGGTGCTATGCATCTCCGGTAAGGAGTTGTGTAAGTGGTTTTCTGAGTTAGGCTGGGAGAGGGTCCATAAGTACCAGTCCAGGAGGCAGGGGCCCCTCTATCCGGATGGGCCCACTTTCCAGACAGGCCTTTGGCACTATTACTTTGGATAATGGGAAGATTACTGTATATATATATACTTGTATATATATATATATATATATATATATATATATATATATATATATATATATATATATATATATATATATATATATATTGTGGTAGGTGGGGGTGCTCACCATCCAATCACTCTATGTAGTGCAGCTCTCGGATGTCTGCCCGCTCCTCTCCTCCATCCTTCTTTCTTTCCATCCTCTTCCGTCTTTCTTTCCTTCATTCTTTCCTCTTTCTTCTGCCTACGGGTGACTTTACACTCCCTCTTCTTTCTTCCCTTCATTCTTTCCTCCTCCTTCTGCCTGTGGGTGACTCTACACTGAGTGACAAGCCAAATGGTTTCCTGTACACCAGGAAACCATTTACAATGCTGGGTGGTAACCACTTAACCAAATTTTGGGACATGGTGGTTTTGTGGATAATTACGGCGCTCCAAATGGAATGAGCCGGTGAAGGTTTATATCCAAGGAATGGTTGGGGTTTATTGCTCATGTAATGCAACTCAGGGATGAGTGAGGCTGGTCACTCTCATCTTAAATGTCAAGACCAACATCCCCAAGACCCCGTCTCCTACGCTCTTCATGGGGCAACGTAAGATTGGATGATGATGATGACGATGATAAATACATTAAGTATATATATATATATATATATATATATATATATATATGGTATATATTTGTGTGTGTGTGTGTGTGTGGGTGTGAGTGTGTGTGGGTGTGAAGGGCAACCTCACAGGTGTATTCGCAAACTTATTACTCATGCTTAATGAAGGACCAGTTGGGATCATAAATTCGCCTACTAATGCACAACGTCAGCTGGAAAGCTTTGATTTGGCTGTTACATTCTCCCCTAACACCTCACATCAGTGAGAATCATTTTATGGAGAAAGAAGCATACCAAGCCTCAATTTGCGATGATTAGCTGGTAGAAATTAAGAAGCAGAAGAGGCAAAATATTAAGCGAAATCTTGTTAATGACTGCATATTCCTACCTTCATGGTCCTTATCTTGCAACCTGGTAAAACGCAACCTCTGACAGTAATGAACGTATACAGCGCTTATCAATGAACTGAACGTCCTTCATTAGTGACCATCATGTTATTACAACTGAGAGCACGAAGGTGTGCAAAGGCTTTCAATTTTGGCGATAATTCTGTCGAACTGAGATAAAACATATCTGACCTTTTACCATCAGTGATTGCACCATGTGATGTCGGACGATGCCTAATAAGATCCAACAAGCACAGATGTTCCATATATTTCTATGGAAAATGAAGGGTTTTCTTAATGTCAACTTTTTTTTTTTTCATATTGCTGATAGAGAAAGAGAGAGAGAGAGAGAGAGAGAGAGAGAGAGAGAGAGGGAAGCTCAAAAACTGGAGGTCAAACAGATATAAGAATAACTTGGACCTGCAATTATGACAAAAGCTGCATATTCGCTGTTGCATTAATCTCCTGCCATTATGGCGGTCACAGCTAGACACCCTGTAGACATAAAGAGACAACTACATTTGAGGTCCCCAAAGTGCACGGCACTGTTTTCAGGCATGCCAAATGTCTAAAATAAAAAATAACTGGACATCAGTGTTATTTTCATTTCATGGACATCGTTACTCTATTAAATCTGATGATATTGATTATATAAACGTATTCATAGGCAATACGGTGTGTTGGGATTATAATCTATCGAAACAGAAGGTAAAATTACCGGCACTCTTATTTCATCATTTCATGATGAGAAGGAAATATCCTTTACTTGGCTTGTTTCTTTGCTTTTTTATTTATTATACCTGCATGCACATTATTAAACACATGTGCTAGTGGAATTTGGGAAAACTTATAAAGAAATCAGTAACTAAGTCGTAATAGCGATATGGCAAATACATCCCACTGTGGAGAGCTTTTAATGGGAAACTTCAAACTATCGTCTATAACCTAGCGCAAGAGCCTAACATGGTGCTGGGCTCGAAACATTATCTTAATTGTCGTGATTATTACACATGCCTGGGTAACCCTATCAGATTTGATAAGACCATAGACCACTCAAGTCTATTTAAATACTAGCTAGTAAAAAATGTAAAATGTTGGAATTAATACTTACGTCCTTTTAAAGTGCACGTGTATGCCTCCTCGCAATATACTTAAGTTTACAAAATATTAATATTCAAGGATACATAAACCTTCAGTACAAAGAGGGATGATAATAATGAATAGTAGCCAGACTTTAGTATTTAAAAGTGATCAGATACAATGTTCAGTAAACTAAATAAGTCAAATCAGTTCGACGTTGGGAAAAACTGTCGTGGAAGTAGAGTCTTCCATCAAAAAAATAAAAATAATAATTCCTATGGTCATGGATTTTATAAGGAATACTTTAGAAATTTCAATAAGATATCCCATCATCATATTGATCAGTTCGACATGGGAGTCAAAATAGTCCATGACTATTACAAACATGGTAACCAAGTGGGCCGGTTATGAGAATGACACCGTAGAGGTCAAATCTTCAACCAGTCAGAAACCAGCAGGGTTGTCGTGCCTTTAACCATCTATACGGTCATTTGTCATAGCTATTAGTAAACAGTAACATGGGGTTTTCCTGTGGACATTTATGATCGCTCGTAATCGGTCACAGAAGGTACGTACGACATGGCCACCTTTGATTGGGAATGCCCAGAATGTGCCAGCCAACGTGCGCAATGGTCCCAGATACGATAATGACAAGCAGGAATGGTACTGCTTCCCTGAAAATATTAATCAACTGCCCATTAGGTCCATATTAAGTAGGAGATATACTTTTAAAATATATGAGTTACTCCTTAAAATTACTGTGAAGATACGGTTTTTGTTAAAGAAATATGCATAAATGAAAGTATGGCAGAACTACATGAATGCAGCTAATATATGATGTAGAGTTAAATTTGCACTGAACGATAATGTCAGTGGAAATAAATAAGTCGGATATTGTTGACTAACACTTTACCTTATTATGTTTCCTCCTGTGTAAACTGATATTTGAGAGGAAATACTGGTTTCGTCTAAGTCTCATTATAACAGTTTAACAATGCACATAGAACTGCATGAAAAGAATAGGTAAGCAGTAAAGAAAACAGTTTGGTCAGTTTAATAAACCATAAAATTAAGAGGATGAGCCAGGAAAGCAGTGTCTACATGTTGTTGCCCCTCCCACAATATCGATAACCAGTTCAAGGTGACCGAAGGGAGGAAACCAGTCAGGATAAGTTTTATGCGGCTTCTGAGGACATGGCCGAAAAAAAAAAAAAAAAAAAAGTCCGCTCAACCTGGCAGCAGGCATATGCGGCTGACATCACTGGGACATATAAGACTATAACTGAAGTTATATCATGCCAAGTTTTGGTGTTGTTCACATCTTCATGGTTTTCCTAAATTCAGTATGGATTCCTAGTTCTATTGACGCTAGTGCGGATATTATGTTTTATTTGAGAGTTTGTGGGAGGGGAGGGGGAGACAAAAAAAAAAAAAAGTCATTCAGTTTCAAAGTTAATCAATGGTCAAGGGTTAGGCAGTGAGGAAACCCATTATTTTTTAGAACAATAAGTCAAAGGTCAAGGATCTAGAGCTAAATAAAAGTATAACCTCGCAAACGTAACTTAAGCTGTTATGTGGAACAGTTCAATATATGGCAAGAAAGAAGAGAGTCTATTTTGAAGAAAATTAGCCATAGATCAAGACCGCAAGGATAGTACAAATCCTGACCCGTGTGTCTGTGTGAAAATGAAAACAAAACCAAAATGATCTTATTCGGACCAAACTTGGTGAAAATGTTGAAGGTCAGCCAAGGGGTTAATCTATTGTTTTTAGAACAATAGGCCAGTATCACCTTTATTTTCTTTTTAAATAATTTTTCTTCGATTAAGGCAAACTCTTAACAAGTGTTCAGGTTAAGTCACATAAAAAACAAAAACACTGAATTAAATGTCAAAGTTACAGGGAACACTCAAATTTCAAGACCACGAGGCAAGGTAAACTTTAACAGTTACTATATGATTTGGAGCAAACTTTGTGGAAGAGTTCAGCGTACAGCAAGGGGGAAGGGATTCGACATTGAGAGCAATCAACGAAGGCCAAGGTCACATTAGAAAAGCAATACTCAGCTCTTAGATCAAATGGTAGCCCGTCCTCTCTGACTGCTTCTTCCAGCTGTAAAGTGTTGTATCCAATCGTTTGTTGTTCCGTTAACAGCATACGGACGCTAGTACGCAAAGCCTCTTGCTGTTTGCTGAGTGCTCTAATTTGGACTGTAAGCCACAAAATTTCCACGGACGTAAACCCTTATGGTCTACATGGGTAAGGAGTGTTGTAAATCACTGGACCACCAAGCATTATAATTTTTCATCATTACAACGAAACAAAGTAGCTGGGATTATATGATTCAGAAACCCATTTGGCGTGTCTCTCACTGCTGAGTCACCTGAAGAAAACTCTACATAAATTCTTGAAATTTCCAAGGAATGTAGAATTAATGCTAGGAAAACCAAAATATATCCACTTTACTCATAGGCAGATTTTACTGTACGTCCTTCGGTGCAACCAGTGTTCCTGTCACACAAATTATACAAATTCTTGCTGTTTAGCTTAGCAATACCCTTAGCTGGACCTCGCACATTACATCACTTGCTAAAACCTCTTCAAAGACACTTGGAGTTTTGTACGGAAGCCATAACATACCCAATGTCATGCAGTTAGCTATAATTGACAAGAGTCATGTGCACTCTCTGCTCAGAACATTGAGCACTCTTCTGTTGTGGATGTGGAATGGTTGCATTAAAACAAACGGAAAATATCAGACCAACGCTAAAATAATCATTAATAACCTACCGATTACAAACGAAACATCCCTCCTACGAATAAGACAAAGTGTTACCTCCCTTGCGTCATTTTACAATGACCAATGCTCTGACGAAGTTGCATCCATTGTGCCACCTTTCTATGCCTTCCCCAGTGCTACAGGCCATCTGGTAATGCTCATGACTGAAATGTATCACTGCCAGATTGCAGAACAACTGTCTATCAGAGGTCTTCATTTCCCCGAAGTACATATTTTAAAACTTTCTTCCCCAGATGAGTTTACCCCTAGACTTCAACCTATGGCAGTTCAAGTCTGACTGTTAGACCTCTTTTTTAGAATGAAAATACAGTACCTGTAATTCCATGGCTGGAATTACTTCAACTTATTTTTCTTTCCCCTATTCATCTTCTTTAAAAAATGCTCCTGCTAATGGGTTTTATATATATATATATATATATATATATATATATATATATATATATATATATATATATATATATATATGGAGCCTCTGTGGTACAGTGGTAGAGTGTGCGTTTCGTACACGGGTGAGCCATGGTTCGCGTCCCACCAGGGTAATAAACTTTGGGAGTGTTCGGCCGGCCACGTACTGCTTTGGCAGACACAAGGGGTGCTGTGGATGAACCAGTGTCGCCTACTATAAAGTATGCTTGCACCCAGTCGGCTTGCGCGGGCTGATTACACTTGGTTCACAGACTACACACACATCCAAAGCCACTCCAACACTACAGTTACACTTACAAGCACTTCTCACCCTACATACAATCTCTACCAGACAGCCTAAGCCACTTGATAGAGATACATTGGCTGTATCGTCCCGAATTCGGTCGGGATAGGCCGGTCCTGCAGTGGATACTCAAACGGCTGCTGCTGATATACATATATATATATATATATATATATATATATATATAGTAAATCCTTAATTACGGTTAGAAATATAACAATGCGTAATGTACCAGGGGTACTCTTTCTTTATTACTGTCAGATGGGAGGAACTGATGAAAGAAATAAAGCAGTGGTGAATTGGTTAGTAAAAAAATCTAGTGCAGGAAATGGTGCCAGTTGGATTCCAGACTAGGGCAAGGAACTGCATGAGGTTTGGAATTTCGCTGATACTCCGTACTTATTGTTTATTAGAACAAAGGAAACGACACGGTATATAAAAGAAATCCACGCTAATACCATCACACCAGTCACCAATGAAACTGCCATAGCATAAAATCAGGATGTGTGGTGGGTATTACCGCTGAGACACTGACACGTAAAAGTGTATGAAACTGAGGTGAACGACTAAGTCTTAGAGAACGGACTCTGTTATCCATGCTAAAAGTTGGAAACATTAAAAAAATAAATAAATAAATATAGGCTGTGATTGCCAAAGAACCATTAATTTAATGTTTTATCAGTACGTGTTATTACGGGGTCGGAATCACGCAGTGCCTTAGTAACAGGCTCGTTCACCCCACCTGCAGGAAAAAATTCATAAGCTGAGGCCAGTGATGTGAAATAATACTGCTTTAATGAATGTAAGCCATCTATACCAGAATAAATATTTTCAATGGTTTTCTTGTCACTCAGGATCCTGGTGCTTAGACATGGCTTGGAAATAAAGTTCTCTTGTGATACCCCCTAAAAGAGAGAGAGAGAGAGAGAGAGAGAGAGAGAGAGAGAGAGAGAGAAAAGCATTATCTGGAGTGCGAGTTCATTCGGATTACATAAGGTCTCTCGTTTAAGGGTTTCTCCGCCGTCACTGGATGGCAAATGATACATACTGTCTGTAGTCCATTCTTGAAGGGGTCCATGGCTTTTATTCTGATGTTTTGAACATCAGTATGTTCCACACACACACACACACACACACACACACACACACACAGTGTATCTAGATACAGGGTGTTGGTAATCATCTCTCCCTGGAAGACCTTTGACTGCATTCAACATAATCCCCAGCACATCCACCCCTTCCCTTTCACTACCACTAGGCATATTTTAGTCTTGACACCTCCAGGCGATTTCACTTAATTTTTGAAGGACATGTCTTAAGGAAGCAGTTAGAGAAAGCTAAGGTCTAACTCTCCAGAGAATGCTAAGGTCTAACTCTCCAGAGAATGCTAAGGTCTAACTCTCCTTCCGTTTGAACAGTCTACCCAAAAATGATATAAAATTGTGTGGAGAGAGGAAGAGGAAATATGGATGACCTCTTCTTTTGTGAAGTGGGTAAGGTAACAGGATAGTTTTTAGGTATATACACTTCTTCAATATCATAACCAAGTTTTTTTACATTTTATTTTTTCACTTCTGTATAAGTATAATTGGATTAGGTAATTTTCTTACTTGCGTGCTTCCTCGTTGCTTATATCTAGATCCTAAGTCACCCTTGGACGGAAGAAAAGAGTAAGGGTGATAATGATGATGATGATTTGCCAGAATTCGTGGTATATTTGTCGACTGAAATTGAGGGAAGAAGGGAGGTTCCATAATAATAATGATGATGATGATAATAATAAAATAATAATAATAATAATAATATTAATCATCATAATCATCATCATCATCATCATCATCATAATCATAATAATAATAATAATAATAATAATTATAATAATATGATAATGATGATGATGATGAGGAGGAGGAGATTAAGGATGAAGAATCCCCTGCACACACTACACAAATCTGTGCATTTCCTCATCTGCTACTCAGTGTTATTCCCAGCCAGAACTAAACAACCACGACCATCAGTCTCATGGCATTCCATATTTCAAAACTCATTTCCGCTGCGTTTATACAATTTTGTTCAAGTTAAGGGGAGAAATAGAATTAGGAAAGGCATAAGACTGTTTACAATCTCTTCACAACAAATGGTCTCTTCGGAATTAATAATAGCGCTTCGATGTTAACAGGAACTGACTAAAAATATTGGAACTTTCATTGAGGGATAAATGAACTAAATTAATGATAACACAGATAAAGTAAAATATAATGGTCTGTGGATTATTACCTTGAATTTGTGTGTGTGTGGCAGAAACATTCTTCTGTTGCTTTGTTTGGAGGGTCACTATATGTTTTATCAAATATAATCCTATTGCAATGCCTATGTGCGTATTATTTCCCTCATTGACTGAAACTCTTAAAAAAATTACTGTGAGTGCATGTGTATGTACATGCAGATAGATAGATAGATAGGAAGATAGATAGATGTGTGTGTGTGTGTGTGTGTGTGTGTGTGTGTGTGTGTGTGTGTGTGTCTGTGTGTGTGTGCATAATAAAACAAAATTTGCTAGGATATATATATAATAGTCAAGACACGTAACTCAGAAATGAACACGAAGATATAAATACAAGGCAGCCATGACTCGTACTGTAGTACTAATGTTGGTGATGATACTGTGGATAAGTCTTCAGTTTTGGGAAAAATTTTCCAATGCATTCATTAATGATATTGAGTCTAAGAATTATTTGTTGTTGCTGAATGCACTCTGTAATGTGAGATGCAGGTTAATCATATCCACCAATTACAGCGTCCATAAATACCTTCGAAAACAGTTTTAACCCGTCACGTCCCGAGGTTTTCCGCGCCTCCGACATCCCCCAGTCCCGAGCTATTTTGGATTTTTTTTTTTTTTTTTTGGCTAAAACATCCGCTTTGGTTGAGAAACAAAGGAAAATCACCAAGAAAGGGCTTACCGTGGTCCATAAGTGGTCGGAACAGGTGAGGTCCCCCGCACCAGGTATCGTATTCCATCATTGACGTGTGAGGCGCTCACGTTTTCTATGGTAGGAAATATTGGGAGAAACAACAAACAACACCTCTATATTTATTGAATTTGAACTAATAAACAATAAGAGTAACAATATAATGGATTTCAGACACATATATATGAAAAATTAGCATTGTACCATTGCACAAGCATAGCGAGTTAGGTCCGAGTGGTAACATGCTATATGTTAAGTTTCTTGTATCAGTCAACATATCATTTTTGCTACTTGTATACATCTGTTTCATTGACATTTTACCTATTTTTACTGTTTGTAAATGTTTTCAGATGTTTTCATTCATTATGATGACATGCAGCATAAGTTTAGCGCACATCGGCTTACTAAGCACACTCGCTATGACTCGTATTTCAACATACCCAATTGTTTTATCACTTTCCTATTATTATTTCCTTTACATAGAACCTTTCCTCCACCACTGTAAATGTTTTCAATTATTTACATTCATTACGAGGGCATTTAGCGAAATGCTAGCGCATATTCAAGTAGCAAGCACAATCTCAAACACTCGTGTTTCATCTTCTACTTTATTTTTTCACTCCAATTATACTTTCCCACTTACATTACATACGTTTACACCCCTATACTGCACTATACATACTTACTGGCATTATTTATTCAAGTGAGCGTCAAAATATCGCATGAAAATACCCTCGGAATGAATGTTTCGACCAACATAATACTCAAACACTTACATACAAATTCTTCACATATATTACACACTTTCCCACTTGTTGACTTCTATTTTCATAATTACGGGCCTTATTCATTCAACTGAGCGTCAGGATATCGCATCTCTATACACACGCTAGGAATATTTTGACTTAGAATATATTTCAGCACTTACAATAATTTAAACTTATATTATACCTGTTTGCATTTCCAATAATAATATTTACATATTTACGGGCCTTATTTATTGCACTGAGCGACAGAATATCGCATTATAAAACCCTCGCTATGTATGTTTCCACTTACAGCATATTTATAGACTTACATACAATTTTTGCACTTATGTTATACCCGTATGCACTTTATACTAATATTTTCAGATCAACATGACTTATAATTTCACTGAGCGTCTGTTTGTCGCATTTACTTCATAGTTTCAGCGTCCTGTCGCATTCACACCATATTAGAATTGCATCAAGGTGTGATATTCGCTGAAACATGGGTGAATACAGAGACCCATGTCACACTCCACGCACTCATAGCGGGTGTCCTTCCTCTGTGTGGTGAGTCTCACCCAGGAATTGCTACACACGTGACACCCGCGTTGGGGCCTAGGTCTGTTTGGCTGGGGAGGGATAGGAGTGGGGAAATGGCGGCCAGATATTCTCAGGGGAGTTTGTGCAATAGGGGCAGTGCGGGTGCGATGTTGGGGCCTTTTAACAGCATACCGTGCAAACATCTCTCTTGTGAGCTCCCTCACAAACCCTTCAAAGGTTTCCTGAACTCCTGTTGTCATGGCGTGAAGGTGGTGGCAATTCAGAGCAGTGATGTCTAGCAAGTGAAAGAACAGTTTCTTATACCACTTCATCATGGTCCTGGCACACTCTACCGTCGATATCATGGAGTCTGACTGGTCCACCAGGCGCATGTTTATGTTATAGTCCATGACACAATCAGGTTTCCAAATGTGACGCCTGTTCTCGCTCCGGTAATCAACGGAATCAATACGGTGTATCAAGGGGCGGTGAACCGTTGACAAGAAGCTTACTTCTCTATTATGGTTCCACACAGTTGAAAGGATGTTGTTGGCTTTGAAGAAGACAACCTCATTCCTGTCAAGTTTCCACCCTACCTTGGCCATGTGACGCCGGTTCACCTTCACAGTTCCACAGACTCCCGTTTCATGTATGTGAAGATAACGAGCGAGAAGAGGGCTAGTGTACCAGTTGTCCAGGTAGAGGACGTGACCACGATGAAGGTAGTCTTCTATCATTGTCTTTACCACTGCTCCCGACAGTCCAATACTCCGATCTTCTATTATGTCTGTCTGTGCACCGGTGTACAAGACTATGTCTTGCACGTATCCAGTCCTACAGTCGCACATAACAAAGATCTTGAACCCAAAACGGTGCCTTTTGCTGGGTATATACTGCCTAAATGAAATATTACCTCTCCACAACACGAGACTCTCATCTATGACGAGGTCTCTATAGGGATAAAATGACGAACGAAAGGTTTGCCTCCGGTGATCAAAGACCAACCTAATTCGCCTCATCTTATCTGTGTCATTCACATTTGCAGGATCATGAGCATCATAGAAATGGAGGCGACTTAGAATTTGTTGAAACCGATTACGGCTCATGACTTGCCCAAATATTGGTGTAAACATAACAGGGTCCCTTGTCCAGTAAGCCGGAATTCTGTTTTTTCGTATAATACCCATCAAAAGGACCAGGGCAAAAAATAGGAACATTTCTGAAAGGGAGACAGGGTAATCATAGATGATAGAATGCCTACTCCTTGTTTCCAATCTTTCACTCTCAAGGCGCTGGGTGCTTGCAAACAGGTTGGTTTGGTAAACAATCTGCTCCACGAATGCCTCACTAAAAAACAGGTGGAAAAAATCCAAACTGGTGGAATTACGGTGAATTCCTGGAGCAATGCAGCCAGAGCGCCCCTGCTCAGTGAAGGGGTGAATGAGGGGAGAAAAATCACTCCCATCCTCCCAATTCCATCCCACAAATCCCTCGTCCCCATCATCCCCATCACCGCCTTCGTCTGGGTGGGGAGATGCTGGTGGGGGAGGTGGGGGAGAAGGAGTGCGGAGGGCTTCCCCACTGTCACTCCTCTTCTCTCTGCCATTTCCCTTTCCCTTACCCTTACGGCCTTGAGGAACATTAGGGGGCTGTGGGGGTGAAGTTGGGGAATATTGTGGAGCATAAGACGTGCTGGGGAGTGGTTCCTCCCCATATTCCCCCTCCATGACAACACCATGTGATTTTTCACGCACCCTAACTCGCCCACGTGTTTGGGGATATTGGGGAGCATAAGACGTGCTTGGGAGTGGTTCCTCCCCACCTACCCCCTCCATCACAACCCCACGTGATACAGAACGTACCCGCACTCGCTCACGTGATACACCTCGCCGCCTCACACTACCTAGGTAGAGCAATGACTCACTCACGCCACTCTCACTTTCCATACTCCTCCCTGCACTTTCCCTTTCACTCCCCACTCCCTCCACGGCACTTCCTACCTCCCCAAACAAAATACTATAGTAGGACTCGCGCACGTTTGCGGCTGTGGTGTGACCCGCACCTGTGTACAATGGTGCCACGTTTCCCCAACTTGCGATGTGAAACGGAAGCTATTTATGTACAAGGCATCACAAATTCGATAAATTCAGATGAATAAAACTTACACTTGTGTATTTTGATGGATGAATCAACAGTAATCTTATTATGCATAAAATATTTATACAGTAACACAGAAACATGGCATACATATTGTACAGTGTTGCTAAAAGAAATTGTAGTCACTTTTAATGTTTTTTAGCGTAGTTTTAGGGTGGGTAATAATATCACAGTTATGGATATAAGATAATGAGCCTGAAAAAAGAAGAAATATGCCAATATCCAAAGTAAAAGAAATAATTCATGTAATTCTTGTAAGTGGCAACACTTACTCAGTCTGGCTTAAGGTAAAGTACGTACCTCCGTAGACCCAACCATAGCTTGTACAGGTGTTGCTAGGGAAAAATGCTCACATTTACCGGCTTTTACCATAATTTTAAGGACGAGGAATAATCAAATTTATAATCGTAAGCTAATATGTAGGACAAAATAGTAGGCATATGCCAATACCGAAGTAAAAAAAAAAAAAAAAAAACATTATTCACTCGCAAGCGGCAACACCCACACCCAGTCGGTGAGAGAGAGAGAGAGAGGCAGGAGAGGGGCATGCATTGAATGCATTGTCGGCATCACTAAATATAACAAAACCAAATTAACAAATGAAAGCACAATTGTAAATAACTTATAAAAGAATCAAAAGTACTCAGGGTGGCTCACATTTCCCACCAGGAGAGAGAGAGAGAGAGAGAGAGAGAGAGATAACGGTATAGAAAACGTGGCAACACTGTACACAGTTCCGGGCCACACCACAGCCGCAAACGTGGGCGAGTCCTACTTTATAGGCCCATACCTGCTCGTCCGACGTGGTGTGCGCTCGGGGCCACGATGAGTAATTACCTCACGTCCATACCACGTGGCAGCACGTCCCACGACTCCGTCCTCGTCCTCGTCCTCGTCATCAAATTTGGGTTCCACATCACGTTGGGGCTGGGCATAGGATGTTGCACGTGATTATTTACTTACAAAGCTATTCACATATAACAACCGCTCGTCCTCGAGTCTAATATATGTATAACTGATCTACAAAACTTCACTACAAGAAGTTACTAAGTTTCTACAAGAAACCAAGCCCAAAATGACTTAACAACGTAACTGAAACTCTCCTAACTTAACCAAAACTAACCAAGCCTAATAACCTAACCTAACTCTCCCTGTAATTATGCCCTCTAAAAAACGCCAGCGACCCTTCCCCTCTTCTCTCTCTCTCTCTCTCTCTCTCTCTCTCTCTCTCTCTCTCTCTCTCTCTCTCTCTCTCCACATAGACAGACAGAAACATAGATAAACATGTATATATAGAAATAGATAGACACAGATAAATAGATAGATAGACAGATATGGTATTAAAACTTCCAGACAACATTATTAACTTAGACCAGACCTCTGGCAATAATGGGGTTAATGAAGTCTATAATCATTCCTATCGTTCTAAAACTCTGCAGGAAATCGTCTGACGGCAGCAATAATATAATATAAAGGAGAGGTGGCTGAAATAATGCCAGGTCTATCCAGATGTAAGGCATCTGAGTCCTAGAACTGTCGCCACCTTATCATTTTTTTTCTTGAATGTAATCTTCTTTGTATGTTCGTGCGAATAATAATATGTCATTAGTTAGAACGATAGGAACATTTTTAGACCCATCCGTGTAATGGCGTCTTTTCTATTATACTCTCAAGCGGTGTTGCTCAAGTTAGGAGGGAATTTTTACTTTACAGAGGTTAAATACAGTTTTCATTGACTTCACCACTACCGGGGAGCTCCACTAAATTGAGTGGCGCTGACGAGGATCGTACAGGTGGTGGTGCTGTGCCCCTGGATGTAGCAGCTGCGGCGTCCATCCGGGAGCTTAGCCTTCTAATACTTACCTGGACCTCGCCGTGGGAGGGATCCTAGTTCAACCCTGGTGGGGCGCTGTCTGCTGAAAGGAGTGCCAGATCCCTCCACGGTTTAGGTACTGTATTCTGCCCGTAGAACTGACCTACATATGCAGTAGCTTACCTGTGGTCGATGAATCTGCTCGGCCAATTATCCCGCGGTAAAGCAACAACAACAACTAAACTGAGTTGAACAGTGTGCCACCATCAAGAATATAATGTAAAAAGACGTTACTGTACTGAAAGTGTTAAGGGAGTGGCAGGGGAGTTGGTACCGACCCTACCCTGATGCTGGGGGGCCGGATACCATCAGTGCCATGAACTCTACTTATTCTACTACTACTGTTGCTACTGCTGCTGCTGCTGCTGCTACTACTACTACTACTATTATTACTACTACTACTACTACTACTACTACTACTACTACTATTACTACTACTACTACTACTACTTCAACTACTACTACTACTACCACTACCGCTACTACTACTACTACTACTACTACTACCACTATCACCACTACTACCACTACTGCTACTACTACTACAACTACTACTACTACTACCACTATTACCACTACTACCACTACTGCTACTACTACTACAACTACTACTACTACTACTACTGTTGCCATTACTACTACTACTACTACTACAATTGTGCAGAGAGCACCTAAGACTGCAGCAATATACACGGAGAAAGGCCAAATGCAGAGTACAGGACCCAGTTTATTTCAACGTTTCGTCCAGCAGAGCTTCTTCAGTAATAACATAGTGGACAACACTCCACTCTTTAAATAGCCTTCCAGCCTGGCTGGTGACCTAAACACAAGTAAACAATCTTACAGCACAGGGCTAACCTGACTGACTGCTCGTTAAGAGGTATGCCAATGGCTTCGCTGACACAAAGAATCCATGATTGTGGTTGATAGTACATACATTTTCAATGAAGGCGGACTCATAATATTTACGTTTCATGATACTATCTACATATTTAATCATTTTAGAACTTTTTCAGTTGGCATTATGGCCTGTCAAACCAATGTTTTCTATCTATCTATATCTATATACCTAGGCTGCTTCCCCCAAGGAAAGGGAGGTAGCCGAGACAGGACGACACACTCCCAATTTAGGCATCCACTCAGACACATTCATTCGCATCTTAGCCCTAAAGGGGAGAAGGAGCAGATCCTCACCGCACCACACAGCACGAGGTCAACTACGCAGTGCAATCAGTAACATCCGTAGCAGGGTCCGACAGCAGAGCTGGTTTACCCCTGCCACATCATAATAGTCCCATCCCCTTACCCGCACCTGACCTGAGCAGCTGATCAGACAAATGCAGGAGAATATCCCCTCATGGCTGCGTCATCATTTATTCATTCACAATTTCTCTCCATTCATTTCTATCATTCACAGCCACTCTTCCTTGCTCAACAGACATCCATCTCGCATCCAACGCTCTCTTCACAGTGTCCATCCATCCTATTCGTGGTCTTCCTCTCAGCCTTACACCTCTTACATCAGATCTAGTTATCTTTTTCACCAGTCGCTCATTATCCATTCCCTCCATATGCCCAAACCATCACAACACCCTCTGCCCAGCTTGAT
This sequence comes from Coenobita brevimanus, assembly GCF_032717465.1. Taxonomy (NCBI): domain Eukaryota; kingdom Metazoa; phylum Arthropoda; class Malacostraca; order Decapoda; family Coenobitidae; genus Coenobita; species Coenobita brevimanus. The sequence continues at coordinate 25,669,065 of NC_136984.1, forward strand.
CAGCCATCTCCCGGACAGCTCCAGTTCTCCTTCGCACTTCATCATTTCTCACTCGATCCATACGCATCACTCCACACATACTCCTCAGACACCTCATCTCCATTACGTTCAAACTTTTCCTCTCTGCTACACCCATATTCCATGTTTCAGACCCATATAACGCAGTCAGTACCACAACACCCTCTTACAGCCTTCTCTTTACATCCATTATAAGCGAACGACATCTAAACACTTTTTTCATTCCTCCCAGCACCTTTCCTACTTCATTCATTCTAAACTTCACTTCTGCATCTATTCTTCCATCCACAGCAACATGTGGCCCTAAATACTTAAAACACTGTACCTCCTCAAGCAACTCACCATTCAAACCTATATTCATCCTCCTACCATCTACCTACCTTGTACACTTCATCACTTTACTCTTATTCTCGTTTACTTTCAATTTCTTCCTTTCACACACCCTTCCAAACTCCTCTACCAAATGATTCAATCTATCCTCTGAATCAGCCACTAGTGCAATATCATCTGCAAACAGCAGCTGCTTCAGATTCCACTCTCTGCCATCAACATTCACCAGACTCAGACTTCCACCTAGCACTCTTGCATTCACCAATGTTTTACAATCTCATTATTCATAATGAATGTCATATTTGTGTTCCATTACTCGTTTCTCTAAACCCCGAAATGTTTCTCCAACATATTCTTTATTACATCCTAAACAAGGTAGACTGTAAACTCATGCATGGAGTACATCCTGTCCACTCTTTTTCAGTAAATTGCCCACTGTTACAGAACCTGTTCTCACAACACTTATACCAAACCTATTTAGCAGTGGGGACTGGATGATGGATGGATGGATCATTCTTAAAAGTATTTTTCTTAAAAAAATTAAACTTCAACCTGTTTTCATTTAGTAATAAAAATTCATCCAGGGAAAGCAACCTATTGTCATTCTCATACTATACTATAAATTATATACTATTATCAACTCCACAGGTACTTACCTAATCTAAAAGCCAGCTCAAATCTAACCCACGAAGAGCTATCACAAGTACAATGTCTACGTGCCTAAGCCAAACTACCTCTCTAGGATCTATGTCATTAAAATCAGTATTTTCTATGTGTTCTAATGATAAATTAGATATAACCGGGCTGAGGGGGGACCCTATTGCCACCCCTGCTCTTTGTCTATACTATTTATCATTAAATGTGAAACAACAGTTAGAAGCACAGAGGTCAACTAAACTAATAATAACGTTCACTGGCAGAGGTAGATCATCCTTTTCAGATAGAACATTACTCATTACATTTATGGTCTTATCACCTGGTGCAGTCATGAGCACAAATAAGGGGACAATGTCGTCTGCCACTAGAGGGCAGGTAAATCACGCACGTTCACCCCCAAACTCCCCCTCCTTACCCCCACAAAACCAACGATTTGTTGGGCGTCTCTCACGTCATGCCGCATGTCATATTAGTATACTCATAATTTATTTTACTATGAGGTGGGTTATTACGCGTATACATCCACCTTCAGTTCAGTGAGCAGTAATTATATTGAGGTTTAAGCAGATTTCACAAGAATGACTCCACCGTATTTATTCCAAATATTTATTCACATATTCTAAACGATGTTCATGTACTAAAGTCTAAGTGAAAGTGACAAGTTACATGACTACGAGCTCTAAAAATCCCTCTCCTGTCTTGTCATTTGGGAAGCCACATAACCACTAGAGTGGAGTGAAAATAGGGTCAAAAATCAAATCACGGATTTATTGGCTGTAATACCTACCGAAAGTTGCCAGTGCTATTACCCATAAATGATATAAAGTTTATTGAAACAGGAAAAATTTTTCTGCCCTTTACCATTTGTTTTTTACCAAACTAGCACAAATGACAGAAATCCTTGGCACTCATTGTATTATACAGTATAATATACAATTATACATTAAAATATGCAATGTACAAATGTACATGACCCAATATGTGCAGCTTAAGCCAGCAAGCACAAAACTTTTTAATCTAAGAAGTTATTGTGTGGTGCGATATTCACTCAAGTGTTAAATGTTGGCAGGATAGTTGGAGCATGTATTCTTGCACGAATAAAGCCATCCTTTGCTTCTTGTCCAATAACAGCTATTGATGCCTCTGTGACTGCCTTTACACACCTTTCCACTGCTTGTGGATGACATGGAAAACGTGGAATTTCAGTGGCAAGAGCTGTTTCATTACGAACCACACTTTCCAGGTCAGCATTGGAGAGTGATTTTGTGATTGGAGGTTCAGTCAGGACACACTTTTGCCAGTCAATCAAATCAATGTACTCCTCAGCATTGAGACTGAGAGATGGCACTTGAAAACATCTGATACCACGTTGACGTGTCTTGGAGGCTCGAGTTCACACGATTCGTCAAACGCCCAGCTCATTAATATGTTGTTGCTCGTCGGTTACCATGGTCAGCAAAATGTTCTCAGGGTGGCTAAAGTAGCCATTTCACTGAATCACTGGATCATCTACAGTTTTCAGATCTTGTGACAGGTAGCATGACCTCTGAACCTGCTGCATCCTGGCAGATTTTTCACCACTGACCATCTCCTCCCCCAATCCCGGCAGATTTTCGAAAAGTTTTTTTTTTTTTTTTTTTTTTTTACTAAAACCTCCACTTTTTATGAGAGACATTGGAAAATGCCCATGAAAGAGCTCAGCTGAGCTTAGAATTGCGTTATACAGGTGTCCCTCTGAATACCTGTACCGTATTCTGTGGGCTGTGCTACAGAGAAAACGTTTTCTATGGGAGCGGTAACTATTCCAAACCACTCATAAATGGTTAGATATTTATTTATTTGGTACGAACTTACAGTATATGTAGTACAAGAGTATATTGGTTTCCAGACAATAATATAGGCAATATAAACTTTGTTTAACTCACCAAACACATCAACAATGCCTCACCTTCCTTTATGATGTTACCGCCTCATCACTTCTGCTTGTTTTTTCCTCTGGCTTCTTTCTTCCTTTGTCCTCCACCTTGGGAAAAACCTTCGCCTTGAATTTCGGCATTGGAGAGACTGGCGCGACATATCTTTACTAGCCAGGTCACTGCTAACAGGTGAGTTGCCGAGAAAATGGCGTGCGGGGGGGGGGGGTTCAGACGGGACCAGGCAGTATCCCTGCCTGACAAGGGGTAGAGGAAGGTCTCCCACATATGTCTACCAAAAATCACCCACGAAACTTGAAAATGTGCAAAACGTATGGAAACATCATCACCCTTGCAAAATGTGGGAACGTATCCATACGTTGTCGGGACGCCTTGGGTTAGTCTGCATCCACAGGTGCTTAGAGCCATCCATGCATGAAGGTTTGGACTTGATCGTGAACCAGACTGGAGCACAAACCTTCAGAATGAATTCAGCAATTGTCTTGAGATTACTGCAACACTTTTCTGTCGCAACATACAAATGCAGAACTCGATTGACCAGTGTGACCCAGTGGGATGTAGTAAGTTTTCATGGCTGGCAGTGTGACAAAGAAACAGAGCAAAAATATCCAGTAAATACCGCTGATCCGAATTAAGATAATCAACATTGACATCCAGAAATTCGCATGTTATTGGCTCAAAAGAAACAGTAGACATTTACTCACAGTTTGCCAATAAAGAACTGACTGACCCTGAAAAACTTTTTGGTCTTGTCGTGCAACGATCCACATGTTCGAACAAATGACGAAGAGGAAGTTCATTTGCATGGAAAAGGCAAAAAAACAAAACAATGCAGAGGACTTCTGACGTTTTTCAAGGAGTGTTATAACACCGCCCTACTTCCCTGTATTCACTGCAGTGCCATCACATCCAATTGCCACCAGCTTCTGAACGTCTATGCTATTTCCTTCAAGAATATGGATGATGGCCAGCTTGATGCTTGCAGAACTGCCACTTTCTGCTTTAATGTGTCCGAGATAGTTGAAGCCAGGCTCCTTTACCAGTCATATATGTTCCTCTACAGTCACTCTCCAGTGAGCTGTGCCATCAACTGTCTCGAGTCAGTGTTATATCCTTTCTGCCATCAATATATAGGTCCTGTATTTCAGCAGTAAGACTTGCCTTTTCAGCACGGATGGTTTCACGATACTTCCGCAGTTCTCTTATAACTTTGCTTTCGTCTATGACGTTACTGCAGTCCGCAGATGTTACTATGCCATGATCTTCCAAGACTGCGGATGCAATCTCTGCCACTGCTCTATTTGGAGCCACATGTTGCTGTGAAGCCCTGGCAGTATTCTCTAGCCAACGTCTCTGCTGTGATGCTGCTTGAGAAGTACATGCAGTAGTAAAGGGGTGTAATGCTTGCGAAGAACATGCAACAGCAGCAGATAATATTTTAGTGTCACTATCTGTGCTTTCACCAGGTTCATCTTCTGCAGAACTGCTAAAGCTGCTTTCATTTTTCTTTGATGTCGACTAACTGACACTATCTTCAAGATCATACTGGGCTAGCCTGTCTCATTCCTTCGACTTTCTTCTCAGACCTCCTGTACCCTCTTTGTAGCTATTCTGTCAAGTTGCTCTATCATCATCTTGCATGTGGTTCGTTGATCTTGAGGAAAAGACAGTTCAGAAATTGGAACCATGCAAGACTTTGCACACGAACATGAGAATGGTTAGCACATTTGCATGCTGCAGTGTCGAAAATTTTCCTGGCTTGCTCCTTGAATTCAGTGACACTCTGTTCATACTGTTTATTTCTATTTGACATTGGGTATCTCACAAGTTTGGGATATTTATCGTGGTGATTTTGTATCAGCTGTATAATGCTGGTTGATGTCACAGTAGGTAATGATGTTCAGGTCCAATTTCTTTAATTTTGACACCAGGACATCAGGCACCTTTGCAACAGTTTGTTTCTTTTATTGAATTACTCTTTAACCCGCCCCGTCCCGTCGACGTATGAGTACGTTGCAATGATTTGCATTTGCCAGTCCCGGCGATGTACTGGTATGTCATGCAATTGCAAGGTCCCTAATTTGCACAATTTTCAATTTTCGTGCGTGATTTTTTGTATGTATACATGGGACACCTTCCTCTACAGTATTCCTCTACAAGATGCCAAGCAGGGACAATGCCTTACACCGCATAACCTCCCCCTCCCCCCCTCACGCCATTATCTCGGTAATTCACCTGTTACCAGTGACCTGGCCAGTAAAGATATTCAGGGCCAGAGTGATTCCCCAATCGATTACAATGTGGAGGACAATGTTTACATAGCATTAGAAGAAGAAAGTCAGAAATAATGATCAGGTAATGTGGCAAAAAAAGGTCAGGTATGGTGATTAGTTAGTGAGTGAAACAATGCTTATAATGCCTTTATTACTGCTTGAAAACCAATATACTCTCATACTACATATAAACTCATACCAAGTAAATAAATAAATACCGTTTATAAGTGGATAAAATAGTTACCCTCCCACAGAACTCGTTTTCTTTGGTGCCAGCATGTTAGAAAACCCAGTCAGGTAAGGAGGAACTTCTACCTGGATTAAGTATTTTAAACCTCAGGTGAGCGATTTCTCTATGAATTTTCGATGTTTCTCACCAAAAGCGAAGGTTTTAGCCAAAAAAAAAAAAATCGAAAATACTTCGGGATTGGGGGATGTCGGAGGTGCGGAAAACCTCGGGACGTGACGGGTTAATTTCAGTCTGACCCACTGAAAGTCTATAAGCATGTCTTCTATGGCTGGTAACCTGTGCAAGTTCATTCAATGAGGATTACCGAAAATTTGGCATGCTGGAGGTTTTCCCGGATGATGCTCAGCCATCTTGTCACCGTGCTCCAACACTCAAACTGCATAAGAAATGCAACAGAACAAGTAGGCTTGACAAACTAGAAGAATTATATGCATTATATAATATGTACTCTTAAGTACTCATAAAACACTTGAAAAGCATGTATCTGAAACCTTATTTGCCTTGCCCTCTAACGTACATCCTGGCATATAAAATTAGCAATTTTGGTAGAATTAGCAATTTTGGTAGAGGGCAGAAAATGTTGGCGTAGAATGCCAAATTTTACAAGCAAGAAATGTGGGATAAATGACAACTATTAGGGGGTATTACATGTTGTGATTCAATTTTTCACGAATGGCACCCATGAAGTTCATATAACAATGTCACTCAACACATGTACCCATTCACCTACCCTTCCTGAACCCACCCACCTACCAATCAACCAACCCAACTACCCATGCAGAGCACCCCAGCCACACAGGCTTCTCAGCCAGCCTGGCGACCCACTGTGCCCACACACCCTGGCAACCTACACATTCCGAAGCCCCATCTTCCCCACCAACTACAGTCACCCACTCTCCCCACCCTCGAATGCAACCCACCCTGTTCACCCAACAATGCCATCCATTGCATCAACCCACTCAACCCTCCCACTGCACCCACCCATCTCTCCCTGAGTACTCACCCACCCTGACCACCCTCCCTACCAAGGAAACCAACCCATCCTCTCCAACTACTCTTCTCACCGACCCACCCTCATATTCACGTACTTAACCTGCTTCGTCCCATTGACGTGTGGATATGCCATCACGTTTTGTCATGATTACACCTGTTGACATATCCATACGTTTTGCAATTGCAAGGTCCGTCATTTGCACATTTTTCAAAATTCGTGCATGATTTTTGGTACGTATATGCGGGACACCTTCCTCTATCTGCCGCCAGGTGGGAACAATGCCTTACCCCAAGTGACCTCCTCGCTCCTCATGCCATTGTCTCAGCAACTCACCGGCTACCAGTGACCTGGCCAGTAAAGATATGTCACGCCACAGTATGAAGTTCAAGGCGAGAGTGATTCCCTAATCGATGACAATGTGGAGGACAAAGTTTATGAGTCGCCAGAGGAAGAAATGAGCAGAAGTGGTGAGGAGGTAACATCGCCAAGGAAGGTGCGGTATGTTGATGTGTTTGGTGCATAAAACAACGTTTATATCACCTATATTATTGTGTGAATGTCAATATACTCTTATACTACATAAAAATTCGTACCAAATAAATATCTACATATTCTGAGTGGTTTGGAATAGTTACCCATAGAAAACGTCTTCTCTGGAGCATGTCTCCAGAGAAGACGGTACCAGGTGAGGGGAAGGTAACCTGTACAGGGCACTTCTAAGCTCAGGTGAGCACTTTCTCTCTGAATTTTCGATGTTCTTCATAAAATGCAAAGGTTATAGCAAAAGAAAAAATTTTTTTTTGAAAAACTGCCAGGATTGGGGGGGTCTTCGGTGAAAAATCTGCTGGGACATGGTGGGTTAACCACCCTTCTCACCCAAACCCATTCACCCTGGAATTCCATCCACCCATTCGAATCCCACTCATCCACTAAACTCATCCCATTCAAACCTAAATTACCAACCCGTCTCTGACCGCCCACCGATCTAACCATTCACCCAGCCAATGCAATCAGTAACCAACCTATTTACCCCTACAACCAGTCCCAAGTCACTCCACACATCCCACTCAACCAATCAGCTGCACCCAACCAACCATCCTGTCCATCCACCCTGGCGATGCACCGAACCGCAAATCCCTCCAATCAATCCTCATCCAAACCAACCACCCACCTATCTGATTCCAACAACCCCTCCCCTCCCCCCACACACAGAAAGCCCGACAGCCAGACAGACAGAAAGACAGACATACATTAAACTACACGGTTTTGCAGGTAGACACAAGGACACACACAGCCACGCAAACACACAGGCACACACACATGCAGATTTATGCACACCCACAGATATAAGCACACACAGATATAAGGACACACACACACACACACACACACACACACACACACACACACACACACACACACACACACACATCCACACACACACACACGGACAGACATCTGCACACATTGAGCACAGTAATATTTTGTTCGCGCTTTCGTTTCTGTATGCGATATCACGAGCATATGAATTATACGTGGGGAGTTGTGTTAGTAACTTAGTGTGTGGAAAGGGAAAACAGCTTGTGTGGGCAGTGCTACAGGTTATAATCAAGTGTGCGCTTGACGGATACCATACTGGACATTATTTTGGAGGAATTAACCTCATATATCTGATGAATATCTACTGTCATGCCATCTCTTATTCATTGCTGGGATAGTTTTGCATTCCAATGATTTGACAGGAAGGTTATACAAACTTACCTAAATTTATGTTAATTTACGGCTAAACTTATGAAAGGTGTCCACACTAACAACACTGAGAATCCTACATCATAAAGGGCGATCGGTGTGTGACATGTAAGAGTGCTGGGCCCAAAGCAAAATATTACATACTCTATGCTGAAAGTTGGAAATACATAAATAAAATTCACTTTTAAAACATTGATTATGTATGGCATACATGAGAGGACATAAATTAGCATAATTACCAATGACTGATTGTATACAACACTGTTGCTTCCCTATGGAAGGCAGGAATAGAAACATGATAGTATTTAAAGCATGTGAAGACATTCAGTAGCAACATGTTCTTTGGGAAGAGTTCAGATAAAGAGATGATGCAGGCAAGACCAAGGAGTGTGGTGAGAAAGGAGGGAAGGAGTAGTCGGCAGGCCAAGACCCTCAAAAAAATCTTTTGATGGTATTTCTTGTTCAAAGCCGTCAACCATGCTAGAAAGTATCAATATGGTATAAAATTTTAGAAACACGCGGTTGCCAAAATGGCACTTGATCTTTAAGGTCAAATTTCAAGATCAAATAGTCAAATAAGGTCAAATTTTGTGTTTTCCCTCATTTGTCACGTACTTCTAAATACTGTAAGGTTTGGCAAGAAACACTGCAAAAATCATGAGATACAAGGGTTTTAAGTTGCAAAATAATAGGTAATTGTGAAGGAATTTAGAATTTAAAATGCTCGTTACTCCATTATAGATCGGATTACACACAAATTAAAGATCCGTTCCTTAACGTCACTTCTTCCTGATAATAAATCAGTTTCTTCATCAAGAAGGCACAAATATCATTTTCCCTGTGTCCCATTACCATTAACAATTAATGTTGGTGCTGAAATTCTTAAGATTTATCCAGACCATGTCCACTGCCTGTGATATTAAGGCATCTCTCTACATCGCAACCGTAAGCAGGTAAACATTGTTGCCCCATCCGATGACAAACTCAAGCTTGTGTGCGGCACTTGGTTTTGCATCCACAAGTAACCAACTCTTAACAGCTGCTTAGAACAGATGGCTTCCATAGCCACACTACTTCTAACCGTTTGTCCAGTACCTGCCAACCTCCTGTCTCCTGAGGGCTTGGGATAATGACGTCAGGTTTGTTTGCCTGGAGCCACACTTTGGCCTGGTGGTTGGCACGTGAGAGATGTAACACTCGTTGGTGGCAACATTTCAATCGCCTTTTTTCCTTTCTGGAACAGGTCATGTTTGGCCCTATCAACACCTGAAGTAGAGCGCAGAGCATTGTACAACATACATATGAATTCTTCAACTTTGCCTAGCGGACCATCCCTACCAACACTGCAACAGCTCTGGATGTTGCAAATGCATACTCCAACACGATTTTTTCCCATGCCCAGCAAAGGGCGAGACAGTATCGCAGCCATTTATGGCATGGAAGCCAAGCACATTCTCCACTACTACTCGAGGGAGATTCTAGTTGATGACGTGCACTGGAAAACATTCCTGTTCCTTGAAGGTGCCACTCATCATCCACACTTGGCACGGTTTGTCCCTGGTAAAGTGAATGAGCAAGAGGAGGACGTATGTATCACGTCACTTCACGATTATGCTTTCAAATCCAGCATTAATGGCTGCAAGGGCATGGAGGACGATCCTTGTGTCCGCCTCCTCGTGGTTTGCCTGTAGTGTTAAGATGATTCCCCGTGTTGTCGAATATCCGTCTGCTTTGCTGCCACCAACAACTATCTCCTTGTCTCTGTCATCGTGCTTGGCAAGTCTGCCACTCAGAAACATGGCAAGGTTTTCCTTGTTTTCATCTAAAGCGATTAAGTTCTTGCATGCATGGGAAAGTGGAAGATCCTCCCAGTCGATCTCCTTTCGGGATATCCCCAGCTCTTTTGGTCCTAGTAGCTGACTTTGATAGATAAAGGCCTGTACTGGTCAGACACAGTGTCAGTCCTGGAAACCATGCCACTTTGGTGGCTTCTCCAGGGACTGAATCAATGCATGGCAATTGATTATGATGCATGTTTTTCCTAATGTATCCGATGTTACAAAAAGAGTTGAGTTGTGGTCTTGACAACATATTAGGGCCAAGATTGGCCTGGAGCCCTCACGTCAGTATCAGTAAAGATAGGGTATCTCAGCTTCCTGAAAAACCAATTCATTAATGAGAATTTGAAATTTATATCAAAGATTTCTTCACATTTGCGTATTATTATGGAATTTAAAATCCTTGTATCTCATTATTTCCTCAGTATTACATACCAGACCTAACATTATTTGAAAGTACAACATAAAAGAGGGAAACACAATATTTGACCTCCAAATTTGACCTTAAAGGTCAAATGCCATTTTGGTAACCGGGTGATTCTAAATGCCTGGACCATAGTGATACTTTCTATCACGATTGCTAACTTTGAGAAAAAAAAAAAAATGCCTTCAAAAGGTTTTTTTAGGCATATTTCCTGGGGTTGGCCTGCCGACTACAGAAGGGACAGGAGTTAGGGACGGTGAAGTGGAAGGATGAGAGGTGTAAGTGTCGGATATTGCTCTAGTTGCAGATTTCACAGTTACTGACTCTAGCCTCTTCGACTTACACCCTTTATTGGAGCTGTGTTTTGGGAGTATTTCCATTTAATTCCATAATATGTTATCCAATAGACGATAGTACTGATAAACGAATAGTTTGGTAAAATAAGAAATATAATAACTATACTAGTTTCATTGGTGCTTGCCGTTCATACTGTTCAATAATGACACAGTCAACCGTCAAATAGTAATTCGTAAAATTTGGGCCCAATATGCCTCGGGGAAAATCATGCACAGAGGATGACAGGTGGGTGACTTGTGAACTACTCTCTCTCTCTCTCTCTCTCTCTCTCTTCCTGCGTGCATGCATGTCTCTCTCAGACTGCCTGTTTCTTTCATGGCCTTGTGTGTGTGTGTGTGTGTGTGTGTGTGTGTGTAACCATCCTGGTTCATGCTGGTGTTGTTGGTACTGGGACATATAGCACTGGATACGTGGGTTGGTGATGAGTGGTTGGGTATGGTGATAACAGGTTCACCAGTGAATAGGCCTACCGAGAATATACCGAAGGTCCTCGGTGGGAATCAGTAAGTCAACCCTTGTAGAGCAGTAGGTCCATCATGGCAACATTTAAATCCTATCAGTGGAGCAACATAACTCCATGCTGAATGGCCAGGGCCCCTCGAAGGGTTAGTGCTTCCACAGGGGAATAGGCATATTCCCCTTGAGGATTATACTCTTGTTTATATAGATGATGCGGGAATAGGTATGTCATCCCCCTCCATAATAGTTAAATAGGTCCATGGGGAAACAAGTATCTCATTTAAGGGGGAGTAGACCCAGGAAGAAAAGGTTAGTTCCCCCCGTATGGGGAAACAGGGCAATAAAGGCTACAGAAGATGGCTACTTATAATTGTATGTCCATTAGGAATGGGTAACTCCCCTAATATGGGAAAAATAAAATCCTTGTGTGTTTTACAAACCTCTTCTGAATTCGATATAATTGCCTAAAGACTCTACTGTAACCAAAGTCAGAGAGCGAGCGAGCGAGAGAGAGAGAGAGAGAGAGAGAGAGAGAGAGAGACAGACAGACAGACAGACAGACATGCACGCAAGCAGTGTGTGTGTGTGTGTGTGTGTGTGTGTGTGTGTGTGTGTGTGTGTGTGTGTGTGTGTGTGTGTGTGTGTGTGTGTGTGTGAGAGAGAGAGAGAGAGAGAGAGAGAGAGAGAGAGAGAGAGAGAGAGAGAGAGAGAGTGAAATGCACTGGAAATTACACGAAACATTAGGGAAACAAAGACACCTGAACCGGACATATTCCAGTTTTTATGACATTCAGTATTTTTACATTCTAATTTTGATACAACTAATTATTTTGAAAATTGGCAAAAGAGGCACAATTTGAAGACAAGAAATCATCATCATCATCATCATCATCATATTCAGCAGCAGCAGCAGCAGCATTATCACCATCATCATCACCATTATCATCCTAATCATCATCTTCATCTTCTCCGTTATCATCATCATCATCATCATCATCACTTTGTTTCTTCTATCACACATCAGGTAGGGATGATCCAGGAGGAAGAAAAGGGAAAAGAAAAGAACGATGAAAGCTCACACAAGATCATCACCATCATCGTCACCATCCTTCCTGTGTTATCTCTGTCATAAATGAGGTACGTATGATCCACGAGGAAAGTAAATAAAAAGAAAAATACGAAGAACGCCTATCAACTACACGGGGGTCATAGAGGCAAATAATTCACTTAATGGAAGTCCTAATCTTCCTCTCAAAATCGACGCAACAATTGAAGTCACATCCAAGTCCCTAAAAACACTGACAGAATGAACATTGCCAAGGGGACACAAACACTATGCAAGAATCTGACCAGCCAAAGAACCAAACTCAGGTTGGTCCAGTTTCAGTCTAGACGTGCTAACCAATACACACCCGGCTGCCCTAAACTAGAGACAGAAAGGCAGGGTAATCCATATATAACGCTCCATTTCCACTCCGTCGGGTGATTTCTCGTGTGTTGTGGGGACGGCTTAGTGTTATCTTTACCTACCCTGCATCATTTATTCATTTCCTAATCCCACTGCAACAACCACGCCCTCACCAGCCGACTGAGCCGTCCTCGCAACACAAGATATTGCGCACTCGAGATTTTGGTGAAGCGCTATTTATGGGCCACCCTGTACACAGAAAGTGGACAACAGAGAGAGAGAGAGAGAGAGAGAGAGTGAGAGAGAGAGAGAGAGGGGGGGGCCACTGGTAGTTTTCAGAAGGTATAATTTCTGGAAGAGTTAGGTTAGGTGATTTTAGGTTAATTGATTAGTTTTGATTAAGTTAGGTAAGTTTAAGTTAAGTTGTTAGGCCATTTGGGGTTTGGTTAAACTAAGAGAGTTAGCTGAGGTTTGGTTAAGTTGGGTTACATTCGGTTAGGTTTGGTTAGGCTCTTTTAGGCTTGGTTAGGTTAATTTTAGGCAGGTCAGGATAGGTTAGGTTAGGTTAGGCTCTTTTAGGCTTGGTTAGGTTAATTTTAGGAAGGTCAGATAGGTTAGGTCAGGTCAGGTCATTTTGGTTAGATGAAGCAACGTGCCCGGTCCACCCTCTATCGTGTCTTATGCGTACTGATACAAAGGGATCACTGAGCACTGGCGAGTCCTGAGAACATGACATCTATATCAAATAAATCTTACACTCAGCATTGTATACCTGTAGCCATTTGACCATAACATTCCCAAGGACATTCACGGCCCTATCGTTAACACATGAGGCAGGGGTTGTCTTTTTCGGTTTATTCTTGCCATTTCCCGAAGATTTTACTCAGTTGAGGATGACCTTTTTGAATAAGAAAACCTAAATATAGCTATAATGAAGTGCTTCAGTATGAAAAACAAATATAAGAAAAGTCTCGTAGCAGTAAGAATAGAACCAGAATAAGTCACTTGGTTCTGAGGGGTTAAAACTGTATGCAAAGATTCAGATAAATTCCCAATCATATTTATGGAACACTGTAGCTGCTGGATGCAGTTAACCTGCGTTGCACATTACGAAATGCATTCAGCAACAACACTGAATGGTTAGACACTGTATCATTAATGCATGGATCAGAAATTTTTGTTCAGAACTGAAGACTTGTCCGCAGCGTCATCGTCAATTTTGGTAACACAGTACGAGTCATGGTTTTCTTGTATTTGAGTCCTCATGTTTATTTTGAAATACGTCTCTTCATTATTCTATACATAACTCAGGAAGTTTTATCTTATCGCACACACACACACACACACACACACACACACACACACACACACACACACACACACAGGCGTGCATGTGTGCACTCACGATAATTTTTTTAAGAGCCTTAGTCAATGAGGAAAATAATACGCACATGAGCATTGCAGTAAGATTATATTTGATACAGTAAAACACATAGGGACCCTTCAAGCAAAGCAGCAGAAGAATGCAGCAGCCACACACACAAATTCAAGGTGATAATCGACGGACCATTATGTTTTACCTTATCTCTGTCCTTGGCCAGAAATTTGTCATGGTTTAAGTTCATTTAGCCTTCAATTTAAGCTCGAATATTTTTAACTGGTTCCTTTTAACAACTAAACGATTTTGTTAAATTTAGATAACTATTCGTAGTGAAGGGATTGTAAACAGCCTTCTTATCCGCTTTCCAGTCTTATTTCTTCCCTCAAATTTGATAAAATTGTATAAAAGTAAAGAAAATAAGGTTAGAAATATGGAACGTCATTAGACTGAGGGACGTGACAGGTTAGTTCTGGCTGGGAAGTAACACAGAGGAGCAGATGAAGAATTAACAGATTTGTGTAGTGTGTGCAGGGGATTCTTCAGCCTTATCCTCATCCTCATCATCATCTTCATCCTCATCATCATCATCATTATCTTATTATTATTATTATTATTATTATTATTCAACCTCCATTCTGTCCTCCATTTCAGTCGAGAAATATAGAACAAATTCTGGCAAATCATTATTATCATTATCAACCTCTTTCTGTCCGTCGAAAGGAAAGGGTGTTTAAGGATCTAATAATAAGCGAAGAGGATGCACGCAAGTAGGAAAATTACCTAATCGAAATACAGTATACTTAAAGAGAGACAAAAAAGAATAACAAATTGGTTATACTGTAATATTAAGGAATTGTATATACCTGACAACTATCCTATTACCTAACCCACTTCACAAAAGCAAGGTCATCTATATTTCCTCTTGCTCTCTCCACACGATTGTATATCGTTTTAGAAGAGACTGTTCAAAAGGAAGGAGAATTACATCTTAGTTTTCTCTAATTCCTTCCCTATGACACGTCCTTCCAACAGCAGATAAAGTCGTCTGGAGGTGTCAAGAATAAAATATGACCTAGTGGTAGTGAAGGGGAAGGGGTGGATGTGCAGGGGACTATGCTGAATCCAGTCTAAGGTCTTCCAAGGAAAGACGATTTTCACCACACTGTGTCCGGACTTACTGTGTGTGTGTGTGTGTGTGTGTGTGTGTGTGTGTGTGTGTGTGTGTGTGTGTGTGTGTGTGTGTGTATCCTTGCCACCTTCAAACAATCTCCTCAACTCAAGAATAAACCATCATTTATGTCAGGGTTAAACATATACTCCATTAACCCCGTTACAACCTAAGTCAACCTCAGCTGAATAAAATCATCTGAAGGCAACGAGAATACGCAGCAAAATACATCATCGGACTGAAGGTGCTACTCCAGTCCATTGATGCAGGCCGTGAAACGATCCATCTGTTCCTGGAAAAATAATGATACAAAATTTAAAATACAAATGATGTGGTTAGTAACGAAGCTTACACTGTGGCTGTTTCTCTTCTCCCTCTAACTAGAAAAGCCAAGCTGTGTATTGCCTGACCCTTTGGGGCTCTTGGCCTTGAAGGGAACAAGAGTGGCGTAAGACCATCCTGTGGATATTATTTTATAAATTTGGCTTCGTATTCACAAAGAATCTTAAGGTATTTTATTAAAAGAAAAAAAAATCGTAAAATCTTTCTGCATATGGTTCAGATCCCTAGAACACGTCTCTTAGCATCCAGTTAGACACAGGGAAAGATTGTTGGAGCCACTCAGTGGGCTCCAGTCTGGACCAGTTCTCTGCTGGTTACAATGAGTGATTCAGAGACTAATGCATTAACCCTAGATAGGTAACGTGGGGTATCAGAAATCCTAGTCTCCGAAATTTAATTTTTAAAAATATGAGAATAAGGTCTACGGATCTGTCCGTCTCATTACCTTCCTGCCTAGTGATGCTCTTCTTGGGGATGATGGGGTCATAGCTGTACCTGGCTCTGATTTTGCTCTATAGAGCCACTGGAGTATCTCATACCCCAGGTTACCTATAATGTAACCTCAGTTGAGCCGTCTTGTGATTTTTTTACTTTAATTTGCTGTCTTTCTCCTTTTGTATACAGAAGGTCCCAACATTGTTCTACTGCAGGCCACCCAAGGAATCATGATATTACTTTTCAGTTTTGCAAGATTTAATTTTTAAATTTGTATACATAAAATTTAATCATTTTTGTATAAACCTTTAAAAATACATATTTTTTCAATTAAACTTTATTTTTTCTGACCCTGTTTAAAGATAATGGGTTGAATTATTTGTGTATTGAAGCATTTTGAAATATCTCAAACGGATGGATTTTTGTTTTCAGTTTTTTTTCCTCGGGGTACGTCATACCCCACATTACCTAATATAGTAACAAAAAAATGGTTACCTATCCAGGGTTAACAGGCTGGACTCCACCACTAGCCGGGTTTGGCAATTATCAGTAATACAGTGCATCTGTAGAAAGGAGGGGGGGAGGATTTTACTAAATTTCTTTGGCTAATTTTGAGAAAGAATGCTGCATCAAAGTGGCCGCAATTGTCACCCATTATGAGCAACGATGAATATATTGTGAAATTGATAAACATGTTTTCAGCTTTGGTACAATACTCAACCATTAAAGAAGTAAAAAAATGAAAACAGTATAAAATAAAAGCCTTGGTGATGTGTGAAACCCACGTCTGACACCTTGCTGTTCGAAAAATCCATTTTGAGGTTACTAAGGCCGTCTACAGTAGACCTGGCAAGAAAAGTATATAATATACGTTATTAGACTGAAGTAATTAGGCTAGTAAGTCTGGATGGATATATTAAGTATCTGATTCTTAAGACATCACCATTAACATCCTCGGCACTATAACTCAGTAACTTTTTTCTCCCTTATTATAGACGATATTTTGCCGATTACGAGGATTTCCAAACTAAAAGGGATTAGATAATAGCCTTATTTAACTCCATCACCACTAAAGTTCCCTCACATTAATTTGGCCCAGATTTCTGTTCATTTGCTGCTTATTTCACACAGATCAGTGACAGAAAAAGACAATGCTATGGTTAGGCATCCTATCCATAGCACGTCTTCATGGCTAGCATCATTATTCTGGTGATAATCGCTTGTTATAAGCCAATACTCAAGCTGAAGAGGTGGTAGTTTTAGGTCAATCTAATGTAAAAAGAGTACAGAGGCAAAATGTGGTCACCGGACAGCCTAAGAAAGAAAAATTTTGTCTTTTTATACTGAAGGGGTTAAAATACACTACTATGAATTTGATGGCATTTTCTCTAGTACAATGACATTTTTTTTTTTTTTTTTGGTTTGCCTAAAAACATCATTATTCAGTTTAGGAAAGAGATTTTAATAATGGGGTTAAAGAATATATTACTGTACTGCACAAAGGTATGTACGCTGGTAGAGCTAATTTAAATTACGCTGTCTAGTTTGATGGAGACAGAACTGTATCCTAAAATCAAAAAATAAAAAAGAAGGTACTTGGATGAAAAATGAAATAGTCATTGGGTAAAAAAATAGTCATGGGGTAAGAAATATTCATTGAGTAAACATATAGTAATGGGGTTGTGGGGGGAAAATGAAACAGAAATGGGATACCAAAATATAATAGTCAGGGGTAAAAATATAAAGTAGTCAAGAGTAACACACATAAAATAGTCATTAGGTAAAAATGTCATGGGGTAAAATTTAAAAAATGTAATAATTCTGTGAGATATAGTGGTGAATATAAAGCGGCAATCTAGCAAAGACAGACAGAACCAAGAGATCTTACCCGGTTCAGTTTGTAGGCAAAACATCTGTACACAGGAAACATGTTCATGAAGGTGAAGCCCATATCAGTAATCTTGTCTAAAGTGAAGCACCGTTCCTGGTATTCTGGTTAAGGAATATTACAGAACATTATCTGGCTGGGCTTTGAAGAGACCTGAAAGGGTGTGGAGGATTGTGGAGGGAGATTGTGGTGGTAGTTGTGGTGGATGGTGGTGGTGGTAGTGGTTGTTGATGGTGCTGGTGGTACTGGTGGTTGTGATACTTAATGGTCGTTGTGAAAGTTAGTGATGGTGATGAAAGGTGGTGGAGGTAGCAGTGGATTTGTTCAGGGTGGTGGAAGTTAGTTGTGGTGGAAATTAGTGGTGGTGGTGATGGATGCTGGTAGTGGAAGTTAGTTGTGGTAGTAGTTAGTGGTGGTGGAAGTTAGTGGTGGATGAAATTAATGATGGTGGAAGTCTGTACTGGTTGAAGGTAGTGATAGTCGAAGTTCGTAGTAGTGGAAGATAGTGGCAGTGCGAGTTTGTAGTACTGGAAATTAGTCATGGTGGAAGTAAGTGGTGGTGGAGAGTAGTGTTGGTGGAAATTAGAGGTTGAGGAAGTTAGAAGTGGTGAAAGTTAGAGGTGATTGAAGTTAATTGTGGTGGAAGTTAGTGGTGGCTGAAGTTAACTGTGGTGGAAGTTAGTGGTGGTGGAAGTTAATGGTGGTGGAAATTAATGGTGGTGGAAGTTAATGGTGGTGGAAGTTAATGGTGGTGGAAATTAATGGTGGTGGAAGTTAATGGTGGTGGAAGTTAATGGAAGTTAATGGTGGTGGATGTTAATGGTGGTGGAAGTTAGTGGTGGTGGAAGTTAATGGTGGTGGAAGTTAATGGAAGTTAATGGTGGTGGATGTTAATGGTGGTGGAAGTTAGTGGTGGTGGAAGTTAATGGTGGTGGAAGTTAATGGTGGTGGAAATTAATGGTGGTGGAAGTTAATGGTGGTGGAAGTTAATGGAAGTTAATGGTGGTGGATGTTAATGGTGGTGGAAGTTAATGGTGGTGGAAGTTAATGGTGGTGGAAGTTAATGGTGGTGGAAATTAATGGTGGTGGAAGTTAATGGTGGTGGAAGTTAATGGAAGTTAATGGTGGTGGATGTTAATGGTGGTGGAAGTTAATGGTGGTGGAAGTTAATGGAAGTTAATGGTGGTGGATGTTAATGGTGGTGGATGTTAATGGTGGTGGAAGTTAATGGTGGTGGAAGTTAATGGAAGTTAATGGTGTTGGATGTTAATGGTGGTGGATGTTAATGGTGGTGGGAGTTAATGGTGGTGGAAGTTAAAGGTGGTGAAAGTTAATGGTGGTGGAAGATAATGGTGGGTGGTGGGTCTTGGAGTGTTTAGGAAGGACGTGTGAGGGAGTTGTGGTGACAGTGATGAAGGGGGAGATGGAGGTGGTGACAGTAATGATGTAGGATATGGTGGTGGTGGTGATAGTGATGAAGGGAGAGATGGTGGTGCTGATAGCAATGTAGTGGGAGATGTTGGTGGTGATAGTACTGGAAGGGAAGATGGTGATGGTGATGGTGATAATGACGGAGGGGGAGATGGTGGTGGTGATAGGAATGGAGGGAGAGATAGTGGTGGTAGAGATAGTAATGGAGGAGATGGTGGTAGTGATAGGAATGGAGGGGGAGATGGAGGTGGTGATAGGAATGGAGGGGAAGATGGAGGTGGTGATAGGAATGGAGGGGGAGATGGAGGTGGTGATAGGAATGGAGAGGGAGATGATGGTGGTGAAGGGAGACGGTGATGGTGGTCCACGGTGGAGGGGAGAAAAGATGATGGTGACAGTGATGTAGGGGTAGATAGTGATGGTAATGATCATGCAGGGGGAGGCTGTCGTGGTGAACAGAGGAGTGATTGTAGTGTGAGTGGGCAGGGGACAAGGTGAAGGGGTTGTGAGAAGCCGAGAGGGATGCGGTTGAGATTGTCTCGTATGTAGTGGTGGTGATTGTGTGCGTGTTTAATGAGGGCCATGTGAGGGATTCGTTGGTGATTGAAGTGCAGATGATGGTGGTGGCAAATTGGGTTGAGTAGATTTCAATAGTAATAATAATATAGGTAATAATGATAATAATAATATTAATAATAATAATAAACAATATGAGTAACAGCAATGAAAATATTTATAACAAGCCGGTAGGAGATGATGGCCAGCTCTAAGTGGGCCATTGCAGTTTAGCCTGTATACAAAAAGGAGGACACTTTTCTGGTTAGAGTCTAAAAATACCATCTGTCGCCTCTCTTTGGACACAAACTATATCACCAAGACAACAGAAATAATTCGACACTTGCATAAACACAAGAAACATTTTAAACATTTGAAAAATAATTCATATTTATTTTCTTGTGTGAAAACCTCTCATATTATGTACCGATTTTGTTTGTAATACGCAAATCTATTCATTTCAAACCATTTCAGCACAACTGAAATTTTTTTGGGGGGGGCGAAAAAATGGATATTTCTTAGTGCGATGTTTTTCGCTCCTCTGTAAGTTCTCATCGATGTGTAGCGGTCATTATGTGAGAATTTTTGTGCTTCACCATGATGCACAGGATAGGTTTAAGAAGCTAAAAACTGCATTACTAGCAGCACCAGACGCTTCTCTTAAAATTGGCCAAAAAAATCGATATCTGAAATCTGAAAAATGGTGGCGGGGCAGGTCACTGGGTCCCGACAATTTCTGGACCGACGGCCATGGAGGGATTAAGTGGGCCGTTGATAGGCAATGAGTAGTTGCCTAGCAACCAAAACCTTGAAGACACAACCAAGTCATAGACTGGTCTGTTCAAGTTTCGTTGGAATCGGAAAATTCTTAAGGGTTGAATGTCCTGCCACAATTAAACGAGACTACAAGACTACAAGAAAAACAGAAAATGTGACTAACAATAAGGGTAGCATGGAGCTGGCGAATGTTAACAATAATAACAACTAAATGATGGTAACTTTCAGAAACAGCTACTGATTTCTATGTGACAGAATACTGATTTTTGTAATAACTCAAAAACCCTTGGTCAGACTGTACCAAAAGTTATACAGACCTGGTCCTGGACAAGATAAAACCTTTAGGGACAAGAAGTGCCTCATTCATGTTTTGGTTTTTCCCGAACAGAAGAGTAACTAAAAACTGTTGAAAAGATGGGGTGTCCCAAATGAATGACCTTAATTTTTTCCCATACAAATATTTTGAAAATAATTTTATCACGAGTTCTCAATCCATGTTCATGTATCTATAGTAGTTTTGGAGTAAACTGAGGTTGAAAGTTCATTATTTTTTTATATTTCTGAACTTGTGACCTTGGAAAGTAGGTCAAGGTCACAGAAACTGGGTCATTTTAGCAGGGTAATGGTGCTGTACATCCTCAAAATGTATGATGAGAACCAGAGACAAAAAGTGGTAATAGGTGGAGATCAACTAGAAGACTTTAATTGTAAGAGAAGGGTTACTGATCTCCACCATTGAGAATATTGCTGAACTTACGTTTATTTGTTATAACTAAAAAAACGTTGTCAAAATTGCCTCCAAAAAGTATATAAACCTAATCCAGTACCAGACAAAACCTCTAGGGCCAAAAAGTGCCTCATTTATGTTTTGGATTTCCCTGTATAGGAGACCAATTAAAAAAAAAAAAAAAAAAGTGGGGTGTCCAAAATATTGCAATGTCACAAATGAATTACGTCCATTTTTTTTTTCTCATACAAATGTTTGGAAAATAAATTTATCATCGGATTTCCTTCCAAATTCATCCGTCTATAAAAGACTTGGGAAAAAATAGGTTGAAGTTCATAAGTTATGGACATTTTTGGGCCTGTGGCTTTGAAGCATAGGCCAAGGTCATTGATACTGGGCCAATGTAATATAGTCATGGTACTGTACATCCTCAATAAGTATCATGAAAATCAGAGATGAAAAGTGATAGAAAATAAACAACAACAACAACAATAATAATAATAAGAAGAAGATCTAGAAGAATGTAATGGTCAGAGATACTCACTGATCTCCACCAATTAGAATATTGCTCATGTTTTTATTTTGAAGTAACTCAAAAACCGTTGGTTTAGACTGCCACCATAAAGTATACATACCTGGTCCAGGCCCAGGCAAAATTTCTAGGACCATGAAGTACCTCGTTTATATCTTGGTTTTTCACGTATCGAAGAGATAGTGAAAGCTGTTGAATAGTTGGGTGGCCTAAATATCAGTGTCATACGCGAATGACCACATTTTTTCCACACAGACGTTTGGAAAATAATGTTACCACTGTATTCCTTTCCATCTTCTTGTATCTATAATAGTTCTGAAGTGAAAATTCATTAATTGGGAACATTTTTTGACCTTTGACATTGAAATGTAGGTCAAGGCCATTGAAATAGGAGCAGTTTAATAGCTTCATGGTGCTGCACATTCTTAATAAGTATGATGAAAATCAGTGATGAAAATTGACAGAATACCCGTAGTAATGATAATAACTAGTTGACTGCAATTGTCAGTGACAAGTACTAATCTCCACCTATAAGAATACTGCTTTTTGTAATAACGCAAAAACAGTTGGTCAATCTGCCACCAAAAACAATACAGACCAGGTCCAGAACCAGATAATACATCTAGAGCCAGGAAGTGCTTCATTTATGTTTTGATATTTCCTGTATGGGAGAGCAACTGAGAAGAGGGATATCCAAAATATCGTTAAGGCACATATGAATGACCTGTAAATTTTTTCCAGGCAAATGGTTGGAAAAATAATCACTGGATTTCCTTCCATATTCATGTATCTATAATAGATTTGGAGTAACTTGAGGCTGAAAATTCATGCTTTTATGATATTTTTGGACTTGAGACTTTGAAAAGTTGGTCAAGGTCACTGAAAGTGGCCCTGCTGAAGGGGATCACTTTAAACTGGTGGCGAGGCTTGATGAGTGGCTGGCAGTGCCAGCCATTCAGGAGACGTGCCTATCTTTGTAGGGAACGGCTTTTGTCAGCCGCGTGGACCAGGCATTCCCCCTCCCTGCATCACTGGTAGAGAAGGCTGCTGGTGATATTGTCTATCGCAGCCCATCGTCCATCTTGGATACGGTTTTTGCTTCCCTATGTGTTTGCCATGCATGGCATCCTGTAATGCTGGGAAACGAGAGTTCTGGATTTTGTGCCATGCTGCACAACTCGCCTGTAGTTAGCCACACACCTTTCTGGTCCCATGTTCTGGCTAGATGGGCAGCGTGGTTGGGCATAAACAGAACAATCGTCTGGTCACTTGTTGGCAAGGGTCAAGTAGGCGCCGGAGAGCCTGGTGAATCCTATCACACTGAAGTCACTCCTGTGTAGACCCCTAAGTGGTTACCAATGCTTACCTCCCCCACTACCTCTGGGGTCGCTAGTAGTGTTGTCAGTGGCGTATGACCTCCAATTATTGGGGTTTGTGGTGGGTGAAGGGGTGCGGGAATGAAGTATCTTTTGCTGTATATGGTTTTAATAAATAACACTAATGTTGACAGCCGTGCATCTGTCCCTGGCAATTCAGAAACTCCACCTCATATTGCCACTCTGGGGCCTTACCAGGTCTCTTGGACTGTCCTCCTTTGCCCCAGTACTGAGCTGGGACTGGAAGGTGTTTACATTGGGTTGGTTAGGCTCTTGGGTTAGGCTTAGAAGAAATGGCGCTGAAGTCGTACGCAATATGTCTCATGCTGAAATCTGCTGTAGGTAGAACAGTGCTGGATATTGACATTTTTTATTTACATAACTTGTCACTGGGAACATGAAATCTCTTCTCAGGGGGATCGGAGCATCCTTACTGAAGTGTCCTTCCTAGAACAAAGCTCCTGATTACAGGCTGTAACCTCTGGTTCTGGTGCAAATGTGTATGTGTTCCTCGTGCCACCTTTAACTGAAATTAGGAGTGTCAGTTTCTCCAGTGACCTCCACCAATTCTAAGAGGCATGGCTGTCAGAGGAACTGCTGTCTTCTGGTGTCAGGACTGTTGAGTGAATGCAGAATATAGGTGGTATTCTGACCCCAACTCTGAACTTATTCCTCACATTTAACAAGTTAAGCTAGCCCACTTCTGTGAAGCCAATTTGGCTCTCACTTCCTGTGAAGATGTACATGCCAACCTTTAAATGGTGTTTCCACTCTCACAGGTATGGACACGTTTGCCGATTTTGCTGCTGTGCACAGGCTAGTCTTCCTAGTATCTTTGTCTCCTGTGGCGAGCCAAGCCATTCTGATGACTGTCCAGAACCCCTTAACCCATGCAGGGCTAATTCTTATCAACCCACTTACCTACCCTGAGTCATTTTTTTGGAGTTTTTATTTTAATATTAAGTTGATTTTTTTTCATCAGATCAAGTGTTTTTGAGCTCGAACTCATCATCCTCGTCTTTTTGTAATTTACGCCTCTTGGGTGGGTGTGAGGGCAGTGATAAGTCACCAGCTCTGTGGGAGGTAGACGGACGTAAATCCGCCATTGCTGGTCTACACATGAGACCTGAATGACTAAAATTTGCGGTAATTGACAACTCCAATGTGGCAAGGTTTGGCAACAGCTCTGATGGTGTAGAGGGAGACTCAACGTTCCCAAGGGAACCACTGACACTTCCTGGTGCTTGAAATAATGGCATATAAGGTAATCAGCATGGCAAGAGGTGAACTGCAAATCTGAGTTACTAAATATGCAGTATTTGGCAACTGCAGTGTGGCAGAGTTTGGTAACAGCTATGATGGTGTAGAGTGAGGCGCAACATTCCCACGGAAACCACTAATGCTTCCTCGTACTTGAAATTATGACACCAAGATGCATCACCCCATATGAGGTGATCAGCATGGCCAGGGGTGGCCAGCATATCGTCTCATATGAGGCGATGAGTGCAATGAGGGTTAGATGCTATCACTGTGCGGATTCCCAAGCTGTATCTTCTCGCATCTGTCCTCCCTACTGTCTGGAGAAGATTTTGACCATTCATATGCATGAGAAGGTTTCATTTCCTGAATCAATGAGGAGGGTCCAGACTCACTTCGTTTACTCTGGGGTAATTTATGCTGCACCAGTGCACTGTTCAGTGTCTCATATATTATCTCAACCTGTTCCAGTGCCCACTTCTCCATCTGGTGATTTGCCAAATGGTGTCCTCGAGAGTACAGTAGTACTGGATGTGAGACTGGTGTTCACCCACCCTCTTCTCAGACTGTTTCTGTCCCCACATAGTCGGCAGAGGGTTTGCCCACTTCTTTGGTGGTAATGAATGTCCACGTTGATGTATCTCCTAATCCATTCTTGTCCAGAAGTTTCATCTGTACGTGGTAAGCGTTATTATGGCTCTTCAGAACCCTTTAAGCCTGAGGACCGTTCACCTAAGGTCTCTCTGTTGTGGAACCTTAAAGTGAGGACCTCTCTGCTGTTCCCTGTCATGGAGTCTCTGGAGTCTAACAAGGTGCAAAGTGAAATTGGTGTTTCACCAGTGGTCCGGCTCCCACTTGGGGATGAAGTTGCACTGCTTATTGGTTCTTCAGTTCCACCACATAGTATATCACCCTCACAAGATTCTGGTTCTGTGAACTCTGCCTCTGCTTATAAGGCTCCTAGTGGTGGTGCTTGCTGACCTACTTCACATAGGTCGACCTGTAAGCGGCTTTCCAAGCAACCAATTCTTCCTGCTCAGAAGAACAGTGTTGTAACACTACCTTCATCTTCGTCCTCACGTTTGTTTTCAGATGGTCGGCACAGTATGTGGGTTCCGGGTGTTGGGAAGTCGCTTTTTAGAGGTCTTCCTAAGCATCACTCCAAGCCTACTCATTTTTCAGGGACTGTTCAGTCCTGCACCTTTTAAGGGATTTAAATAGTCAACTATGCCTCGTTCAGTAAACGTTGCCTCTGCAGTGGAACTGCAGAGGTGTTAGAGCCAAATGGGAGGACCTTCAACTGCTCCTGTCCGAGTTTCGCCCCTACTGTGTCTGCCTCCAGGAAACTATTGTTGGAGACAAGCCTTTTCCTGTTCCTAGAGAATAAACAGTTTTCTACTCACTGCATCATCTAGAATGTGGTTTTCAAGGTGGCTGTGCTATTCTGTGCTGCACAGATATTCCATTTACTTCTTTTTATGTACAGTCCCCCTACAGGTACGACCATTCATTTACTCGTGGAGAGGACTTACATAATCTGTAGCCTTTACTTACCACCCTCTGTACCTGTCTCGCATGCCGATATTGATCATTTCAGCCATCAACTTCTCAGGTCACTTGTTTTCCTGGGAGATCGGGCATCATGGTTTGTGGGGTGATGTCTATGTTACTCCCGTGGTGATCTGGCATCTCTATTTCAGAATCTGGACCTGGTTCTTCTGACTACTGGTTAGCCGAACCATTTTCATGTACACAATGGTATTTTATCTGTTATCGATGTTACATTGGTCTCCCCTGATCGTTCATTGGACTTTTCTTGTCAGAATCTGCCTGACTTGCATGGTAATGATTATTACCCTACTGTGATTAAGGGCCGTACCATAAAAACTAAACGCCAGTATTGCTGAACATGAGCGTCTGACTCCTGTTTTTTGTACCATGATTAGTTTTGCAGCTTCCACCAGGCATTCGTTCACCAGGTTATGGCATAAAATAGTACTGGAATGTGGCAGGAGGACAAACGCCACCAAAGCCTACCCTTTCGTGTAACAAATATAAATAAACATGGTAGCTGTTTTTTTTTTTCCATTTATAAACACTGATTAATTCTGGAAAAAAAAAAAAAAAATCCTCGGCAGTCTAAACAGCAAAAATTACAAGACGAAAAGTTTCTGTAACGAATACGAGTAAACAAGACATCCAAGGTGGTTCATTGGCGACGTGTTTTTTTTTTTTTTTTTTTTTTTTTATGTGTCCGACTCTGGGCATAGGCTTCACAGCCTGCTATCAAGGCCCAGCAGTCCTCCTTCATACCATACACCTCTACATGTCACCACAATATCTGGTGTTATGACAATAAATTGTGCTCAACAATTAATTTCAGAATACTTGTGTAATTTCTTTCCTATAAGTTTCAGCTGCTAGTCGAATAATATCCGTGTGAGATAAGCTTGGCATTGGAAAATCTTGAAATAATGACTTTTTCTTTGTTAATCGATTTCTTCTTGAAGTATATCACATGCAGTTCAAGTATACAGCTCTTTCATGCGGCAGCTGCAGTGGTTCCAAGCATAATGAAAGTCACAGTACTTTGCTAGGCACAGTACAACTTTCCCCCATATTTGAGGTAAGTATGTATATACATAATACTGTAAGAAAGAGTATATAATTATACAGTATTATATTACATGGCAGAAATTACAGATGTCAGAGTTAGGTCAGTGTTCGTAAATGGTTTGTTAGGTTTGAATTTTTCACCAGCTTTAGTGTTTCCTTTTGCAGATAAGTTATAAAAGTGGATTTAAAAAAAATAGAATACTAATGTTTTCACTAGTTCCAACAAGTAAATGAGGCGTCTCGTGGACAAGGGGCGAATGCGCCATTTTCTTTTTTTTTTGTTATGAGCGTTTAAAGTTCAGGAATAAGTGGCAGACATAGGATATTATAGAATAGGATGTTATTATATATCATTAGAATCCTCTGGACGAGGCAAATTTATACTGCAGGAAAAAATGAAAACACACACACACACACGCACACACACACAGTAAAACACGCGATGGTGTTTTTTCAGCATATAGTAATTATTGTTCAATCAACTTGAAATTCATTCCTGTATTAGATGTAAATGAAACTAAGATACTGTGAAATTTTCAGCCAAAAATTCCCATAATTAATATTTTTCCTATAATTATTAATTATTTTCATCTCCTTATCGGCAACAGGTTGTTTTATTGTGTGTATGATAACCATTATATTGTTAATGACTGACACAATGAAGTTATAATACTCACCAACTATTTACAACTCCAACCGCACACCAAGATGAAGAGGGGGGGGGGACCTAATGGTTAGTAGTTGAGGACGTCATCGGAGTGTAAACAAAGCTAGGCTTCATTCACGTGCTTGGCGGGATGACTAGCGGGGGTGCTAGCGCGCGTCTGATCGGCTGAGAGGCGGCCCTTTAACTCTGACAGAGGGAGCCGCTCGCCCATTGGCTGGGCGCGTGCCGACATTCGCCCCTACAGCTCTGAAATCACAGACCCTCCCACCCTCCTCCTCCTCCCCTCCACGTGTGCAAAACAAGGGAGATTGAACCTAGAATTCTGAACCCACATGGGTCGGAATCGGAAAACGCTCTTCACCACGAGATTTTCAGTGCTTCCATCTATCGGAAAACATGCATAACTCATTTTTGATGGGGGTGGCGCATTCGCCCCTTGTCCACGAGACTCCTCAAATGCAATCGCTTAAGTTCTTAACTGTATTATATAGATAGTTCTTCCACCAAAATACATCAGCTGATTTTGGTAAGATAGGTAAAGTTATCATGGGAAGAAGTGAAATGGTTGGTTAGGATGCTGGCGAAATATTTACATATTTTAATCAAGCACTCAGATTTGAGCAAAGGTGTGTTGGCTTTAACCCCTATCCGCCGGTTGACATGTATGCACGACAGGATTCTGGGCGCAGAGGGCCGCTGGTTGACTCACCGCACTCACCTTCCCTCCACTGTTTGAGCGTGGGCCCATTTTCTGTGATACCTACAGGGTAGGTAGGACCCCCAGGTACCCCGCGGTTGCGCGGTTCAGTTTGTACTCGGCAGTGATTGCAAGAGGAGCCATGTCATCTTCCTTCACATCGTCCGATTCCGTACCACAGCATTAGGGGCCGATTGCCTCATCAATCCCCGTGAAAGTTCAGCCCTTAATGCTAGGTAAAGGGTTTAATGATAGTGCCATAGGACGTGCCCTTGACGATACTGTCTCTCCTCGTACACTCACCACGAGTACGTCCTCTGAGGAGAAAAAAGTTAACACATGGAGAGCGAGATCTCTCGCCCTCCAACCACTGCTCAGTCTCCGATGCCAGAGAGGGCTCTCTGACTTCTCCAGGAGGAAGGGACAGTCTACGAGAGTGATGATTTCGGCGATCAGGAGGTGCAAGATCACCCAGGACATCGGGAAAGTGACAGTGGACCTGGCGGTCATCTGCAGAAAAATACACCGCAGACCCGTTTCCCCCATACTCCCGCCTCCTGCTTACCGAAATATCTTCTTCCAGCGCTCCCCCACACCTCAGCCTACCACTTCAAGGGCAGAATCTCCACAACCAGGCCCTTCGGGAGTGGTATGAGTACGAGCAGGTGTGTGGGGAAGTGTAAATAGTGTACAGCAGTGCAGAAGTTTGTGTATTTTCATAAATGAGTCAAATGTGTGATATTGTAAGTGAATTATAGAAAGTGCTAAGATATAAGTCTTTTATATGTTCTACAAGTGCATATAAGTGATTTATGGTAAGTGCAATACAGGAGCTGATACTGTTTATTGGATATTGGTTAGAAAATTATTGGATATACTTTGAGTCTGCTCAAACCTAACTTTCCGACCCCTCCCTGATCACCCACATATCCAGCCACCTACCCACCCAGCCCACCAAACGCATCCACTCAGTAACCTATTTACCCCTACAACCCACCCAAAACCAGTCCACACACCACACCCAACAACCCCCCTCTCCACCATTACCACTGTCCATCCACCCTGGCGATGCATCGAACTACTACACCCACCAGCTCAACCTCGTCAACTCCACCCACCCAACCAACTAACCCACACACACACACACACACACACACACACACACGGATGAGGAAGGGTGGAGAAGGAGAGAGGGAGGATTTGGGGACTGTGAAGGGGCCGGGTGAGATGTGGAAGTGTCTAGCATTGTTCTAATAGCAGCTTCCACAGTACATTGACTCGTATTCCCATAATAAAATTATACCCTTTAATTCAGCTATATTATGGATGTATTTCCATTAGGATTCCATGATATGCCATCCAATTGGGAATAGTTTTAATGAGCGAATACTTTGGTAAAATATTAAATATCATAACTATGCTAGTTTCAATATTACATGCTGTTCATACTGTTCAATGATTATACCGTCAACCATCAAACAGTAATTCGTAAGACATAGGGCCAATCTTCCTCGGGGATACACAACCACTGAGGATGATTAGTAAGTGAAGTTGTTGTGAACTACTCTCTCCCTGTGTGTGTGTGTGTGTTTACGCGTGCTTTGTTTCTCTTAGGGCTATAATGTTCGCGTTACCCTGATTCTCTCGTGCCCCGCCCCCTTGGCCCCGCCATCTCACCCGTCGGCCCGGCCGCCCGAGTGGGAGTCTGGGAGACGCCAGTCTTTGCTGTGCCAATGTTGGGTAAATATGTCAGGCGCCCTCGCTAATCGAAGCAACAACACTTTTACTTAACCCCTTAACTGCAATGATATCTTTTCCATTTAACTAGGAAATTTTTTGTAGTAAAGGATGTTGGAAAAAAGTACCAAGGAACGTCATCGGCCTGAAAGATTTGTGAAGTAACGAAAGTTCCCTCTATGAAAATAAAAAGGTATACATTCTACAAAGAACTGTATTGACTTTTTCCTTATATATAAGATGGAAAAGGAAAGACAATAAGAAATATAGAACAAAAGTAACAGAGGAACGGGAGATAAATTTGAGAGGAGGACGAGGAGGAGGACTGACACACACACACACACACACACACACACACACACACACACACACACACACACAGCACAACCCTTTTCCCTCTATAAGATTTTAATGTCATGTGTATAGAATCAAAATTCTTCTGTGGCATTGCTGGTAAAAATAATTGTACTGTATAAATAATTACACTGTATTGAGTAGGCGAAGCCAGTGACATTTCGTTATCCTACTTCTGTATTCGATCCCTCTGATTTTAATTAATTTAATGAAGGAAATAAATAAGGAAAATTACGATATGATTATGATACTGTGGTAACTTACCAGACATAACAGATGACTTAATATGTTTAATAGCAACAGCGGCACAGCTGCGATGTGTTATTGCCAAACTCCGAACGTCCTTGGCGCCAAAACTCAGCTGCAGTCGCGGGGGGAGGCGGGGTGGTTCTTTTCAAACTGATTTTGATTCAGTTAGCAAATTTTAGTGCTTCCTTTGTCAAACAGAAATTAATTCAAAGTAAAAGTAAATAATACGATACTATTTCGTGGTAAGGCTCATTATTCTATCACTAAGAAGAAGAATTATCTCAGTCAATCGGCAACGAGTAGAGCTGGAAGTGGGCGGGGCATCAGAAGGGGGCAGGGCACAAGAGAATCAGGGTAACGCGAACAATATAGTCCACACGTGCTCTCGAATATTGCCAACACAGCAGGCAACATGTTCGGGAACATGTTTGCAGCAGCATTTGGACAGATGTATGCAAACATGTTTCAGTGCAGCTTCGAACACTTGCAGGAGAGGCGATGGGATAAGTGTATCCATACCAGGCAGTTGGGACTTCATTATGATGTTGCCAACATGACCTGGATGCTGCTGTTCCCAACATATTTGCAGCGTAGTCGTTAATGTTTTGCCTACATGTTGCCAGCACTTGCTCGAGCACACGTGTAGACGCACCCTTACTGTGTCAGTCTGTGTGTGTGTGTGTGTGTGTGTGAGTCAGTTGGTTGGGTGGTTGGAGTTGATGAGGTTGAGTTGGTGGGTGTGGTAGTTCGGTGCATCGCCAGGGTGGGTGGACTGTGGTAATGGTGGAGAGGGGGATTGTTGGGTGTGGTGTGTGGAGTGGTTTTGGGTGGGTTGTAGGGGGTAAAGCGATAAGTGAGTGGATGCGTTTGGTGGGCTGGGTGGGTAGGTGGCTGGATATGTGGGTGGTCGGGGAGGGGTCGGTAAGTTAGGTTTGGATAAGATGAGTTTGATGGATAAGTCGGGTTCAAATGGGTGAATGGGGTGGCGGAGTGAATGGGGTTGGGTTCAAATGGGTGAATGGGGTTGGGTAAGAAGGGTGGATGGGCGGGTGGGTCGGTGGGATGAGTGGGTAGACAGGATGGGTGGATGGGCAGGGTGAGGTGGGTGGGAAGTGTTCACGGAGAGGTTGGAGGGTTGTGTGGATGGATGAGATGGATGGCATTATTGGGCGACCAGGGTGGGTGGAATTCGTGAGTGGGAAGGGTGGGTGGATTTGTGAGGGGTGAGGGTGGGTGGTAGAGGTCGTTGGGCATGATAGGTTGTTGGGATGTGTGGGCAAAGTGAGTCGCCAGGGTGAGTGGACACTCTTGGTCGCCAGGGTGGCTGAGACGATTACATGGTCGGGATGATATACGTGGGTGGTTGGGTTGGGTGGCTGGATGGGTTCTGGGTGGAGAAGTGAATGAGTAAATGAGTTGAGTGGCATTGTTGGGTGAACTTCGTGTGTGGCATTCGTGGGTTAGCAGGGTGGATAGCAGGGATAGATGGCTGGGTGGGTGGCAGGGGTGAGGTCGGTGGATTGTGTTGGATGGGTTGAGTGGGTAGGTGGATAAGTAGGTGGCTGCATATGTGGCTGTCCAGATGACAAGGCAAGAGAGGAACTTATATGGCCATAAAACTTTTAACTGTTGCTTGGATTTTAGTTTATCGCTTAGAACACGGTGGATAACTAGGCCTATTTGGAAACCATACTCTATACATTAAGGTCATTGTATTGAAATCTACTCAAACTTCGATATAATCACTTGTCATGGAACTGAAGTTGGATCTATGCACTTGATAATACACCTAATCGTAAAATAAATGAAGGTAACATTACATGCGGCAAGACGTAAGATTGAGCGAAGCTTCATATCTCCAATCCATCCGCCCAACAAATCAGTGTTTTGGTGGGGATAAGGTGGGGGAGTTAGGGGGGGTAAACGTGTGCAATTAACCTGACCTCTAGTGGCAGATTACCATGCATCACGAATTTCTGTCCTGAGGTGTACGTAATTAAGTACAGTAGGAAAAAATTCCGCGCGGGACACTGTGTAGAGGGCAGCAGCAGCGACAGACAAAAATGATCTGGTAACAGTGTTGGGGGTGAAGCAGGGGGTGGGAGTTGCGGGGAGGGTGAGTGATGGGGGAGAGGAGGGGTGGTGGTGGGGGTAGGTGTGTGTTAGGGAGAGGTTAAGTAGTCATTAATTGTCAACAAACTCTGCGTAGATAATCACTTCAATGCAATTTTTCTATTAATAATAAAAGGTAGTGGCAACAAGCCGCTAATGATGGTTCAGTATTTGATGGAATAAGTTCAATACCTAAGCAAACAGGTATCGCTAATACGTAACCTTATCCTTCGCCCAAGTCATTCCGTCCCCTCATCGGAAAACTTTCTATTGTTGACATAGAATTTGCAAATATTTTGAAATGATTTCAGCTGCTTCTCATGCAAGTTGCTTAACACAGATACTGTAACTTTCATTGCAACTTAAATACCGAATCTAACATCCTGTAATAGTCCATTTTATATTTGTATAAGTCAACTACTGTTTTCTTAAGACCGAAAGCTGGCAGAATAAGGAAAATACATCCATTAAACTGACGGCGTAATTTGTTATCCTTCCATAGTCGTATAGGCACTTACCCTGCTTACGGATGGATGAGCCTGGCCTTCATACCAGAATATAAATTTAAACATACTCCAGTCAACACTTTGGTAGAGCCAATCCCTCATATCTTAATAGACCTATATAACTTTATGCTTATGTGTATACGTCTGTGACTATATGAGTATTAATCGTGCATCCTCTCTCTCTCTCTCTCTCTCTCTCTCTCTTTCTTTCTCTGACACAGTAAATTACCTTACATAGTCACACTGGTAACCTTTCAGTTGGCAGGAATAAGATACAATCAGTCTATTTTTCAGTTGTCACGTAAAAGGAATACGAACGTAATGTCGTCATTAAGGATGGAAATATATTTGACAAAATACAAACGACACACACACTATGTAAGACTTGCATTGCTACAAATTGTGGATGCACCTAACGTTTTACGAAATTTTCGTAATCTAATATCTACAAACGTGTTAGCAGCAGCAGTCGCCCCGTCCACACTGTAGTTCTAAACAGCCTCCACACACACACACACACACACACAACTGGCGTAGTGGTAATGCTTTCGCCTGCCATCTAGTAGGATGGGGGTTCGCGCTGGATCGGGTGTGAAAAGTTTCAATAACGAAGTGGGAGGTTACTGTTCCTCATGAAGGAGGGAATGGTTGCGTGCGTGTGTGAAGGTCACAGCCTTGCCCTAGATCGGACTATATGAGCTCTCAGCTCTCTTCCTGGAGGGTAATGAGCTCACAGTCACGCCAATCACGTTAACCTGTCCTGCCCAGTGAATTACACACACTCACCCAAACGCATTTAATTTTGGCAGGCAGTTTTCCTCTTCGCCCACTCCTTTCACACGAACTAAGAGATAATATCACTTACCTATTGTCTCATACAACTCACAGTTGAGGAGAATATAGCTGAATGGAGGAGTCAGGTGGAAAGGAGAACGAGGGGAAGACAAAGGATTAGGTTGAGAGCTGGAAGTGAGAAAGAAATATGGCATTAGGCCTGGAGAAAGAGGACGCAGCGGACAAAAGTTACTGACGACATATATATATATATATATATATATATATATATATATATATATATATATATATATATATATATACACACACACACACACACACATCAATATATATATATATATATATATATATATATATATATATACACACACACACATATATATATATATATATATATATATATATATATATATACACACACACTGTATAATATATATTATTTAATTATAAATATATATACAGTATATATATATATATATATATATATATATATATATATATATATATATATATATATATACACACACACACACACTGTATATTATATATATAGAGTGTGTAAGAAACGGAATCTAAAGGTGAATGTAGGGAAGAGTAAAGTGATGGTCTTTGAGAGAGGTGAAGTTAGTGAATGTACAGCGAGGTTGGATGGTGAGGAATTGGAAAATGTGAGTACGTTTAAGTACTTGGGTAGTGTGATGAGTAAGGATGGAGGTTTGGAGGGTGAAGTGCTTGAAAGGGTACAGCAGGGAAGAAAAGTTGCTGGTTCTTTGAAAGCAGTGATATGAAACAGGGAAGTGAGCATGGAAGTGAAAAAGTTACTACATGACAGTATTGTGATACCAACTCTAACGTACGGAAGTGAAGCTTGGACATTGTTGGAAGGACACAAGTCAAGAGTGAGAGCAGTGGAAATGAGTTATTTAAGAGGAGCCTGTGGAGTCACGTGGAGAGACAGGCTGACGAATGAGGATATAAAGGGGCGTTGTGGTGTGGATGTGGATGTGATAGGAAGCGTTATGAGGAACACACTGAGGTGGTTTGGCCATGTGGAGAGGATGGAGGGTGAAAGACTGACGAAGAGAGTGTATGTGAGTGAGGTGGAGGGGGGAAGAGGGAGGGGAAGGCCGAGGATGAGATGGAGGGATGGGGTGGAGAGGTATATGAGAGAGAGGGGTGTGAGTTGGGAGCAGGGCAGTGAAATGGCGGGGGGACAGGGCGACTTGCAGGCGATTTGTTTGTGGCCACCCCAAACGGGATTGAGGCGTCTGGCAATATATATATATATATATATATATATATATATATATATATATAGAGAGAGAGAGAGAGAGAGAGAGAGAGAGAGAGAGTTTCCTGTAAGCCAAGAAACCATTTACAGCGCTGGGTGGTAACCATATCACCACATCATACGTACGTCCTACCTGTCAGCAGATGGGTTGGTGCCCCTCCCCGTAAAACAAATAACTCAGTCAAATAGCCACCCTTTACGGGATTATGGCGTCTGGCAATATATACAGTATATATATATATATATATATATATATATATATATATATATATATATATATATATATATATATATATATATATATATATATATATATATATATATATATATATATGTATGGATGGATGGATATATTTATTAGTCACAGACCATGCATGCGTCTCTGACTCTGGTGAGTCAAATTGTGATACACGAATCCATCCCATTCAGCTGCTATCTACTGACCATCAAGCCACGGCCTTTCCAAACACAGCCAGTTAAACAGTATATAATTCTGTATGATCTGATGGATATTATGACTTTATTATTAAAGGTTGAAGTTATAATACCCAGGAAATTTCAAAGAATATGCTACATAAAAAAAAACAAAAAAGTATGAATATGCACTTATGCTTATAAATGGGTAGAATATGCATTGGCATATAATATGCAAATGCATGATTATCCTATGCCTACTTATAAGTCTCTGTGAGATAAAATGAGAGAGTTAGACCCCGAGATACCCAGTATTATAGACTGCTCAACACACACACACACACACACACACACAGAAGCTATTGATTGACCTGAAAAAGTCTAGGTCTGGTTTTTGCTTAAATTAGTTTGTGACAAGCAGCCAGCATGTGCCAACGATTTAGGAAATATATCAAATTCACACTGACAGCTAACAAAGATGCATTTGTCTTATAATTATCTGACATACTTTAGTGCCTATTGGGAAAAAAAAAATACTAATGGTTGACTGAAACAACGAAGAAATGGAATATTATATATACTTTTTTTCCATACATTACATATCTACTTTACAAATAAGAATGTATGAGCATCTTTTCTGAGACGTATCTGAGGTAAACGTCTGATATTAGTCTGTTACGATAGGGATGTTATAGATACCGAAGGGGGGCGAGACATTATATAAGGTTACGTGTTGGTGTTGTCTGTGTGTTTATATCAGCCTTGCATGATCACTGAACTGGCCATATTTTATCATGTCATGAGCCATCACTTCACACCTTGTTGCTACTTCTTGTGTTCCCCTATCATAAAAACACATTCATTTAAAATCAAAGCAAATTATGTTACGACATTAAATGGCTACTAAGCCTCTCCTCAGCACTCCGCTACCCCCACTCCCATCCCTCCCAACGCACAGCTACTCCCACTACCCCCCCATCCCTCACCTCCCACCACATAGCAACACCACTACCCCCCAATCCCTCACCTACCCCGCACGTCCCGCCCCTCCTTTACCCCGGCCAGCACTGTTACCAGATCAAATTATTGGCCGCTCCTGCTGCCTTCTACGCGGTGTCCCGCGCAGAAATTTCTCCAACTGTACGTATTTATAGTACGTACTTGTTTTGTGGGGAGAAGATGGGAGAAAAGGAGGGGGAAGGTAAGACAAAGGGGGAGGGTGTGGTCTGTTTAAATTCAGTCACGTGATAGGTGGCTGTTGATTGGTCGAGTAAATTTTCCCCAGGAAAATCCCTGCTCGCTACGAAAGAGACTTGGAAGGGAGCCAAATGCAGTCTGTGAATCGCCCTTAAGGGGTGATCGTTGACTCCAGTACGAGATCGTGAGGCGCTGTCGCCCAGCAGCCATTTGTGAATCCCGGGCCTGTGCCTTTGCGGAATGAGGAGTGTCCTGTGGCCAGCAGGGTGTACAAAACTGCTAGTAGGAGATATGGCAAACATATAGATGTTGTCTTTTTCAAAATTATGTTTAAGAAAGTTCTTGCCTGTTATAGGTGAGTTCTGACACACTCACAGTGAACTTCATGGAGAACCTTTGTCGCTTGTGTCACCTCGTTCACTCCTTTACCATTGATCTGGGAGAAGGTGAGGAAAATAACGGGCTAGTATTCACCTACTCCCCTGGTACTTAAACCCCAATGGTCTTCTGTATCTAAAGCCTCTGAGGTAGCTTCAGCCCTGGCACACTCTCGTAACTTTTCTAAATCAGATCCCACCAACCCATTAAGCTGTTTTCGCCATCAACAAGAGAGGTTAGTTTTTTTTTTTTTTTTTTTTAATCTAATGGAGGACAACCTTATAATGCTTTCATCACTCTGTGATGCTCTTCAGCAGTGCAGTGACTGCTCATGGGCCTGATGACAATACTTATGCTATGATTCGCCATTTACCCTACGATTCTCTATTTTTATTAGATCTTCATAAGTGGAATGGGACGAAGGTAAAATCTCCAGTAGCTGGAAGATTGGTTTAATCCTCCTATTTCCTGACCGATGTATTGATAATTCTATTGTCAATAATTATCGTCCAGTTTGACATCTTGAGTGTGCAGATTATTTGAAAAGATAGCTAGTGTGAGGCTCGTCTGGAATCTAAAGAAAAATATTTCTCCTCACCATCACAAAGTGGGTTTTGTAGAATGTGATGTACATCAGACAGCCTCATCAGACTTGAATCAACAATATGTGAGGCTTTTGCATCTCGACAACAGATTGCGGCTGCGTTCTTTGATCTGGAAAAAAAAAAAAAAAAACATGATATGGCATGGCACCATGGTATTCTGAATCAGCTATGCATTTCTGAGAAGCGTGGATTCCTACCATTATTCCTCGGCGAATTCTTGTCAGATCGCAAGTTTCAAGTCCGTGTGGGCTCCCGACTCGCTGTCCTAAGAATACAGGAGGAGGATGTTCCAGAGGGCAGTGTGCTCAGTGTTCCTTTATTTGCTGTTGCCATAAATGGCATAGTAGGTTCCCCTCCTGGGGGGGGGGTGTTCTTCCCTCTATATGGATGACTTAGTGATATGGTTTGCATGATCCGGGATGTATGCAGTTGAGAGTAGAATGCAGCTAGCACTGGACAGGGTCGCCAACTGGGCAGTACAAAGAGGTTTTCGTTTTTCTTCAAGCAAGAGCATGGCAATGCATTTTTTTTTTAGAATAAGGGAGGGTTCACCCAGACACTGATTAATTTCTGAGTAGACGCCGGCTACTGTGCATGGAGGAGAAGTTTCTTGGTTTAACATTTGACTGTCGACATAATTGGGTTTCGTATTTGAAACCTGTATGAGTATCTTGTTTCCCAGCAATTAATTTGTTAAGGGTACTCTCACACCTCTTAAGGTGCTGATCAGAAGACACGCCTACACCTGTATCAAGCCTTATTGGGCTCTGATCATGTCCACGGTTGCTAGGTGTACTCCTCTACTACTGTGCCATGGCTTCTTATTGTCAATCCTGTGGATATTACTGGTTTGCGTCTTGCTACTGATGCTTTCAAATCATCCCCAATCCTATTTTTTTTTTTTATCGAGGCTAAAGTGCCTCCCCTAGATCTGCAGCACAAGTCACTAATCATTCAAAGCTGGAACCATGTCAGACGTATGCCAGACTCACTCAACGCTGTTTATCTGAACTCATTTTTTTCAATATTATGATTTGCATCCTCACAGTCTGCATCCGTTTGGTTACAGAGTCAAGGAAATTATGGGGGATATACGTCTGCTGAGCCTGTCTGTCCTGTCCGACTCATACGGATCGCTCCATGGTTCCTTACACAGGTGCAAGTGTGCAGAGATATTGAAGGTATCAAGCCATCTATTGCCTCATTAGCTTTCTATCAGCTGCTTTTGGATCATTCATTCCTTCGTTCTTGATATACGGGTGGTATGAATTCAGATAATGGTGTTGGGTATGGAGTGGCTTTCCCTTTTTTTTTTTTTTTTTTTTTTTTTTTTAGCAGAGGAAGTCTTCCTCAAGAATCCTCTATTTTTACTGCAGAACTGACCGCTGTCGTTTCAGCTTTTCAGCTGATTTCAACTCATGAGAGTGCTTTCTGTACGATTTTCGTGCTTCTATAAACGCCCTTTTGGCTTTTCCTGATACAGAGGCATGGTAACCTTGTCCAGTTTTGTTGGGTTCTGCGCATGTTGGTGTGAGGAGCAATGACAGGATGGATACATTAGCTAAAGCGGTATCTTCACGACAGCTCCATACCAACTACACATTTCCCACTTCCGATATGACACCTTCCTTGAAGTATGCAATTCGAACTTTTTGGCAGTGACATTGGGAGTTGTTCCTCGTAATAATTTAAAAGAAATTTGTTATGGGGTAGTTGTATCGAGAGTTCTCTCCCCCATGCCTCGGCGACTGGAGGTGTATGATGCCCGGATTTGCACTGGGCACTCAGGGCTTACTCATGGGTTCCTGATGCGTAGTGGGACTCAGCCTTATTGTGACGATAGCCTTGTTCCCCTTACTGTCCATCACTTGCTGTCTTTGGGACGTATGTTAGAGGTTCCTCCATTGACACTGGGGACAGATGGTACCTACTCTCTGTCCTCGATGCTTGGAGGAGCCAATTGCTATTTCACTCATGTTTTTAGTTTTCTGCAGGAGGCGGGCTTCCTACCACTTTTATAGATAATCGATATTTAATGAATTATTCTGTTGTCATTATAAGTATTTAATTTCTACATGGAGATATCTCCTTTTATTATGACAAATTTTTTTTTTATTATTATTATTATTTGGGGGGAGGGGCGTCCTTTACATTGTTATCCAGTGACATATGACTCTGGCAGTTGCGCAGCCTTTTTTTTTAATGTATTTGGTATTCAATCTATTAATCACTGAAACTAGGTCAGTGTAATAGGGCCAGGGTGCTTTACATCCTCAAAAAGTATGATGAAAATGAGTGAAGAACAGTGATGGAACAGTAACAGTAATAATAAAAATAATGACAGAAACAATTATCTTCACCTGTAGCAATAGGTGGAAATCAATGATAATAAAAATACTAATGGATACAAGGATCTCCATCAATATTAATAGGTGAAAATCAACTACAAGATTGTAACTGCCAAAGACAGTTACTGATCTCCATCTATGTAACAATACTTCGTCGGACTCCGTCCGGACGAGGTAAATATAGCTTAACTTAGTTGTATTATTTTTTTTTTTTACTCATAAAACGATGGTCAAACTGCCACCCAAAATTATATATATCTGGTCCAGGACCAAACTAAACTTCTTAGACCAAGAAGTGCCTCATTAATTTTTTCTGCATAGATGAGCAATAGAAAAATGTTGAAAACTAGAGTGTCCGAATATCGTAATGCCACACATGAATAACCTTTAATATACAAATGTCTGGAAAATAGTTTTATCAAAGCTTTTCCTTTCATATCCACGTATCTATAATACTTTTGGGGTAAATTCAGGTTAAAAATTCATGATTTTTCGACCTTTCTGGACCATTTACCTTGAAATTGGGTCAAGGTCGCTGAAACTGGGTCATTGATATAGAGTCATGCTGCTGGATATCCCCATTAATTATGATGGAATTTACAGATGGAAAATGATGGAATGAAAATTAAAATAATAATATTAATAATGATGATAATAATAATAATAATATTATTATTTGTATTATTATAAACTGGGAGGGGGGGGCGCTCACCATCCACTCACTTGATGTAGTGCTGCTGTCAGGTGTCTGCCCTTTCCTCTCCTCCATCCTTCTTTCCTTCCATCCTCTTCTGTCTTCCTTTCCTTCATTCTTTCCTTGTCCTTCTGCCTACTGGTAACTTTACACTCCCTTATCTGTCTTTCTTTCCTTCATTCTTTCGTCTTCCTTCTGCCTGTGGGTGACTCTACACTGAGTGACAAGCCAAATGGTTTCCTGTACTCCAGGAAACTATTTACTACGCTGAGTGGTAACCATATAACCATATTTTGGTACCTGGTGGTTTAATGGGTAATTATTGTGCTCCAGTCGGATTGAGCCGGAGAAGGTTTATATCCAAGGGATGGCTGGGGTTGATGGCTCATGTATTGCCACTCAGGGATGAGTGAGGCTGGTCACTCATCTAAAACGTCGGGATCAACTGCCTAGCCCCGGGCTCCTACGTTCCCCATGAGGCAATGTAGGATTGGATGATGGATGGATGGATGGATAATAATAATAATAATAATAATAATAATAATAATAACAATAATAATAACTAGAAGACTTTAACAGTCAGAAACATTCACTGATCTCCACCCACGAGAATATTGCTGACCGGCACAACATTAGTTTTTTTGTAATAACTCAGAACCCGTTGAATAAACTGCATCCAAAAAGTAAACAGACCAAGGTCAGGATCAGACAGAATGTGTCTTATTATGTTTTGTTTTTTCCTGTATGGATGAGCAAAATGAAAAGGGTGTACAAAATATTGTAATGTCACGTATAAATGTCGACCATTTTTTTTTTTTTTCAGTACAAACATTTTTAAAATCATTCCATCATGGGGTTTTCTTCCAAACTGGGAGTAAACTTAGCTTTTAAAATATATAATTTTTGAACGTTTTTAAACCAGTGCCCATGAAAAGTAGGTCAGAGTCACTGAAACTTTGTAACTGTAACAGTGTCGTGGTGTTGTACATCCTTAGTATCTATGATGAAAATCAGAGAGGAAAAGTGCCAGGATAACAACAACAACAACAACAACAACAACAATAATAATAATAATAATAAGTAAAAAGGACTAGACGACTGTAACTGTCAGAGACAGTCACTGATCTCCACCCATGAGAATATTGCTGAACGTACGTTTTTTGTACTAACTCGGAAACCGTTGGTCAAACTTCCACCCCAAAAATAAAAACTTGGTCCAGCACCAGACAAAACTTGTTTGACTTAGAAGTGCATCATTTATTTATTTATTTATTATCCTGTATGGAAGATCAATTTAAAAGTGTTGAAAAGTAAGATGTCCGAAATATCGTAATGTCAAGTATGATTACCCTTCAGATTTTTTCCAAACAAATTTTTTATGCAAGGAAGAAGGAAGCAAAGGCCAGGAGCCCGCAACCTGTTCCTTCCAAAAAGAAAGAAAAACAATATGAAAGAAAAACATTAGGGAGCCGAATGCTAATTGTGCCCCAGAAGATTTAGACCATGTCTTGGTATCCTTAACCTCCGACACCCCCCAGTCCTGACCATTTTTGGAAAAAATTTTTTTGGTTAAAACCTCCGCTTTTGGTGAGAAACATCAAAAATTCATAGAGAAATCGCACACATGAGGTTTAAAATACTCGATACAGGTAGCAATACCTCCTTACCTTACAAGATTTTCTATCAGGTTGGCTGCAAAGAAAACGAGTTCTATGGGAGGATAACTATTCCACACCACTCCTAAACGGCATTTATTTATTTATTTGGTATGAATTTATATGTAGTACGAGAGTATATTGGTTTTCAAACAGTAATATAGGCATCATAAGCATTGTTTCGCTCACTAACTCATCACCATTCCTGACCTTCTTTTGCCACATTACCTGATCATCATTTCTGACTGTTTCTTCCTCTAATGCTATGTAAACTTTGTCCTCCACATTGTCATCGATTGGGGAATCACTCTGGCCCTGAATGTCTTTATTGGCCAGGTCACTGGTAACAGGTGAATTACCGAGACAATGGCTTGCGGGGGGGGGAGGTTATGCGGTGTAAGGCATTGTCCCTGCTTGCCATCTTGTAGAGGAATAGAGGAAGGTGTCCTGTGTATACGTACAAAAAATCACACGCGAAAATTGAAAATTGTGCAAATTAGGG
This sequence comes from Coenobita brevimanus, assembly GCF_032717465.1. Lineage (NCBI taxonomy): Eukaryota > Metazoa > Arthropoda > Malacostraca > Decapoda > Coenobitidae > Coenobita > Coenobita brevimanus. The sequence continues at coordinate 25,712,442 of NC_136984.1, forward strand.
ACCTTGCAATTGCAAAACGTACCAGTACGTCAACGGGACTGGCAAATGCAAAATGCTGCAACGTACCCATACGTCGACGGGACGTCTCGGGTTAAGGTTCCTTGTTCATAGCTGAAGCCGTTTGTGGAATGTAATGATGCTAAAGGAGAGTGCTAAAATTTAGTTGACCTTTGGCAGCCATTTTGTTTACTTTGACCCTGACTGCAAGTGCCCATTATCGAATTCATCCAATATTTTGGCCTTATCTTGATACCCTAAAGGTTTCATGTTGATCGCTCAACCCATTCATGAGCTATAACAGTGCTAAAGGCTGGCAATAAAAACTAGTTGACCTTTGGCAGCCATTTTAGTGACCTTAACCTTGACCCAAAGTACTCATTTTGAACTCCCCCTAGATTCTGGGCATATCTTGATACCCTGAAGGTTTCATGTTGATATCTCAGGCAGATACAAACACACACTTCATGAGATAAAATGGGAACACACACACACACACACACACACACACACACACACACACACACACACACACACACACACACACACACACACACACACACACACACACACACACACACACACACACACACACACACACACAAACACACACACACAGGGAAAAACATTATCGCTCTGCATTCTAAAGGTGGGCAATAGCAACAGAGAGCCAAATTCAAGGTTTGTTCATTTTGAGATGCCTGGATGCACTGCATTTGAAAGACTGGATATCATAGGAAGTAGGATATTCAGACAGATGGAGACAATTTGTCACAGGGGGATGTGGATTTAGAAATAAAATGCTGATATAAATATATAATCAGTTGACACAAGGTGAATCGACTTGTGAAATAAAGTAATAAATTTTACTCTATTCTAGCTTACTTCGCCGATTCTCTAAAGACGAGAATTTTATAAACTTTCTCAACAGTACACAGTGGAGACTAATCACTCACGAATGCTGTATTGTTAGTAGTGTTGGCCTCTTGAGAAAGTGTGATCTTTATCCCATGACAATCAATAACTAATAATAATAATTGACAAGTTCTTGCTGATGCTTGACCCCTAGTTGGCACGACGGATTTGAGATTAAATACAAAAGAACTGGCCTAAATACCAGTTGTGATTAATATAGATATTTGTGCAAACTGGGGTAAGCAAATTTTTAAAAAGCACACTGTGGAGAAATCAAACACAGTTCTAGTTTTACATTTACCTCAAAGAAAAGAACTGTAAATTTACTAATTTCAATAAAATAAATTTATGTTACATGAATTTCAAAATGAATTCAAGAGGGGAATTCATTGTTGCAGGGGGGAATAGTGAATATCATATATCAAAGGAAGTACACTCACTCACTCATTCAAAGAGCTAATCAGACTTAAGCCAAGGAAAACGAACAGAAATGCTGGTCAGTGGAGAAAACGAAAGTAGCTGTGAAGAGCTGGGCGTCTCTGCTATGACAGGAGCTGGTCGCTGGTAAGTCACTACAACCGATCACCAGACTCAGTGGGGAGACACGGGGAATCGCTGAACTCTGGAGACGGTAGACACTACGATGAGGGAGCCTCCTCTCTCAGCACTGGAACAACAACCCAACTCCCATGGTTGCTCGTCGCCAACTGATGAAACCAAGCCGCGTATGGGAGTGAGATGGTCATGTTCGCCGGAAGTGGGCATGGCCTAACTCCAATGGTCAACGGAGGCAAGGCGAATGATATACACACGCAATAAATTCACTCAGTGGAGCACTAATGACTTGCATAAGAACAGTCACTTCTGGAGCAGCAACAAATATTCTGAAAAACTATCCCAATCAAAGTGCATACAGGAACTGTTAAACTGAGTGATACACAGTGGGTTTTCCACTAAATTTCATGGCTTCCCACCAAAGTACAATGTCACTAATTTGTATAAATACACAAATGTGCGAATTCGTGACAGTTCCAGAGTTGACCTGTTGCATGTATGGAGGACTGGGGGTAACGGTTAACTCTTGCATTAGAGAGTTGGACAGAACAGGGATGAGAGTTTGTTGCTAGACGGGTGCTATGCACCCGTAGTAGGGGTGGGGGGATGCAAGCAGACAGTTCAGAGAAGCAGTGACCATTAAAGCAGCAATCGAAAGCTGATAAACATGCAACAGTGTGGCGAAGAGACAGACGTTGAAGGGAGCCAGTAAGAGGAGGAGAGTTAATGTGACGAAAAACCTTTGACTCCACCTTGCTGAGGAAAGCTGCATGTGGGGAGCCTCCCCACACAAGAGAGTTGCACTCCACACAGGGGCGAATAAAACCTGTGTATAAAGACAACATCTTTGCAGATGTAAAGAAGGGAAGGAGTCGGCTTAGCACACCTAATCTCTTGGAGGCAAATTTTGCAAGAAATGTAATATGATCTTTCCAAGATAAATCCCGAGAAAATGAATCCCCAAGTAAGCTTAAGGATGATGATAGAATGTTTAGAAAATAACTATATCGCTGGATTTCCTTCCATGTTCATGTAACTGTATTAGTTTTGGTGTAAGTTGAGGTTGAAAGTTATTATTTCTGAACATTTTTGGACCGGTTATCTTGAAAAATAAGTCAGGGTCAGTGAAACTGGGTTATTTTAATAGTGTCATGGTGCTACACATCCTGAACAAGTATGATTAAAATCGGAGACGAAACTCGAAATAATAATAATAATAATAATAATAATAATAATTATAATATTATAATAATAATAATAATAATAATAGTAGTAGTAGTAATAGTAGTAGAAGTAGTTGTGGTTGTAGTAATAATAACAAGAACTGGTGTCAAGCCACAACAAACCCGTCCTGGAGAGTCATTTTAGCGCTGACGTTTAAGCACAGAAGAATATCTAGTCAAAGATGTCACACATAAGATTTGGGGTAAATCGGATGAAAATCGACGATTTTATGCACATTTGAAATTTCAGGCCTGAACAACCTGATACTGACCCCCCCCCTACCACTAACTGGAGGTGACCCCTTGTTGTAATGAGGCATGTTATAGGATGCAGATTTGAAAGATGCACCTTTAGGGCTTGGTTTCGTGTCGATATGACGAATTTGAAAGGAGTTATGGCGAGAAAAACGATTTTTTTAAAACTTTTTTTGGCTTACAACCGAGGCCTTGAACCAATCTGGCTCAAAATTTAATCAGATGATCAGAACGTCATAGACCATGATCCCTGTATTATTAGTCAAAATCACAGCAATAGTTTTTGCGTAAACTTGTTAACAGACAGACCGGGAGACAGACACATAATCAAACAGACAAACTGAGTGAAAACAATAACCGTTCCTGAACCTCTCTGGAGAGAGGACCAGTAATAATAATCCATCTATCAAGCCATCTATTGCCAGACGCCTTAATCCCGTAAGGGGTGGCCACAACAAATCGCCACCATGTCGCCGTCCCCTCAATTTCACTCCCCTACTCTCAGCTCACAGCCCCCTCTCTCATATACCTCACAACTCCATCTCTCCACCTCATCCATGGCCTCCCCCTTCCTCCCCCCTGCTCCACCTAACTCACATAACCTCTCCTCATTAGTTTCTCATTCTCCATCCTCTCCACATGGCCAATTCACTTCAGTGTCTTTCTCCTAACGCTTCCTATCACATCCACATCCACACCACAACTCTATTTCACTTCCTCATTTGTCAATATGTCTCTCTCCATGTGACTCAACAGGCCTCTCTCAAATAACTCATTTCCACTGCTGTCACTCTTGATTTGTGTCCCTCCAACAAGGTCCAAACTTCATTTCCATACGTTAGAGTTGGTATCACAGTACTGTCATGTAATTTTTTCACTTCCATGCTCACTTCCCAGTTTCTTATCACTGCTTTCAAAGAACCAGAAACCATTCTTCCTTGTTGTGCCATTTCAAGCACTTCACCCTCTAAACTTCCATTCTTGCTCATCACACTACCCAAGTACTTAAATGCACTCACATTTTCCATTCCCTTCTCATCCAACCACACTGTACTTTCAGAACTTCATTTCTCTCGATGACCATAACTTTACTCTTCCCGACATTCATCTTTAGATTCCGTTTCTTACACACTGTCCCAGAATCATTCACCAAACCTTGCAGCTCCTCTTCGTCTTACCGAACAACACAGTAAACAAACAGTATAGGGAGTTTCCACAAACTGCCCTCTCTCATTAGGGGTGCTCCAACATCCACTGCCCTACCTTGTATCTGTTTTATAACCCCATCCATATACACATAGAATATCCATGGAGACATAACACATCCTTGTTTCTATCCAACCTTCAAACAAAAAAATTCACTCAGTTCACTATCCACACGCACTGCAGCCTTAGCACCCTCATACATACTCTTCACGGTATTCAACAATTTCCCATTTACTCCATATATTCTTAACGCTTTCCACAATCCTTGTCTATCCACCCTGTCATATGCTTTCTCCAAATCCGTGAAGGCCGCATATAACTTCTTTCCCTTCTTTAAAAACTTTTGTACTAAAGACCCAAAAATGAATATCTGATCTACACAATCTCTTCCCTTCCTGAACCTCCCTGTTCCTCTCCATTAAATTCCTCTGTTTTTCCCTAACTCTGTCAATAAGTATCCTACCATATACTTTTACTATTACACTAAGAAGACAAGTGACCCTATGATTACCACACACTTATTTTCCCCTTTTTCCTTTGTACATGGGAATAATTATACATGACTTCTAATCCTCCGGGACTTTACCTTCCTCCCAGGCCAATCTGCACATCTTCCACATCCATTCTACTACTATCTCTCCCCCATGCTTCAGCATTTGGCCACACACACTCCATCAATTCCTGGGGCTTTACCCATTTCGACTTCCTTCATTCCTTCCACAACTTCCGTCCTACTGATTTCTTCCTGTCTTCTCACACCCCTCCTTCTCCCAGCCATTCCATAGCCACCTATACTTGCATTACTTTAATTCTCTATGTTCAACAATTCCCTAAAGCAGGGGTGTAGCGAAGGGGGGGGGGCGAGGAGGCGGCCCCTCTCCTTTGAGGATCTTGAAATCACATGGGGCTAAAAAAAAATAAATAAACTTTTAAAAATAAATAAATAAATAAATCACTTCAGAGAGAGAGAGAGAGAGAGAGAGAGAGAGAGAGAGAGAGATTCATGGTGAGTCAGCATCATGCAGACATAATGTTGGATCAGTTGTGAAAGAGAAAAGCAAGAAGACTGAATCTCCTTTTATGAATATGCAGTACTGCCATGGCATGCAAAATTGGTGAGACCACATATGTGTAAGAAAATGTTTTGAAAAGAGGTAAAGTAAGTTAGACGTGGTGCCAAAGAAGTTAGTTGGAGATTGAAAGATAAATATGGTAGATTACAAGTGGAGAACGGAGAAAAGGTGGGTAAATGGAGAGAACACTTTAAGGAATTGTTGAACATACAGTAGGATGGAAGTTGTGGAAGCAATGAAGAGAGTTAAAATGAGGAAAACCTTAGGAATTAATGGAGTGTGTGGTGAAATGCTGAAACATGGGGGAGATATTGTAGTAAAATGGATGTGGAAGATGTACAGATAAGCCTGGGAGGAAGGTATAGTCCCAAAGGATTGGAAGTCAGGTATAGCCTAATTACTCCCCTGAACAAAGGAAAAGGGGAAAAAGAAGTATGTGGTAATCATAAGGGTATTCGTCTTCTTGGTGTATTAGGAAAAGTATACGGTAGGATACTTATTGACAAAGTTAGGGAAATAACAGATGAATAAGTTGGAGAAGAACAGGGAGGTTTCTTGAAGGGATGAGGTTGTGTAGATCAGATACTGATTCTTAGATCTTTAGTGGAAAAGCTTCTACAGAAAGGAAAGCTGTATGTGCCCTTCATGGATTTGGAGAATGCATTTGACAGGGTGGATAGACAAGGATTGTAGAAAGTATTAAGATTATATGGAGTAGATGGGAAGTTGAATGCCGTGAAGAGTTTGTATGAGGGTGCTAATGCTGCAGTGCCTGGATAGTAAACTGAGTGAATTTTTCTATTCTAAGGTTGGATTGAAAAAGCGATGTGTCATGTGTCCATGCAGCTGTTCACTCTGTATATGGATGGGGTTATAAAAAAGATACAGGGTAGGGCAATGGATGTTGGAGCGGTCCTAAAGAGAGAGAACAGTGTTTGGAAATTCCCTGTTCTGTTGTTTGGATGTGATACTGTGTTGTTAAGTGAACACGAAGGGGAGCTGCATGGCTTGGTGGATGAGTTTGGGAGAGTGTGTAAGAAACGGAATCTAAAGGTGAATGTAGGGAAGAGTAAAGTTATGGTCTTTGAGTGAAGTCAGTGAATGTATACAGTGGATGAGGAGGAAATGGGAAATGTGAGTGCGTTTAAGTACTTGGGTAGTGTGTTGAGTAAGGATGGAAGTTTAGAGGGTGAAGAGCTTGAAAGGGTACAAGAAGCAAGAAATGTTGCTGGTTGCTGGTTGAAAGCAGTGATAAGAAACAGGGAAGTGAACATGGACATGAAAAAGTTACAATATGACAGTATCGTGATACCAACTCTAATGTAAGAAAATGAATTTGGACCTTGTTGGAGGGACAGAAGTCAAGAGTGAGAGCAGCGAAAATGAGTTATTTGAGAGGAGCATGTGAAGTCACATGGAGAGACAGTCTTACAAATAAGGAAGTGAAGGAGCATTGTGGTGTGGATGTGATAGGAAGCGTTAGGAGAAACTCACTGAGGTGGTTTGGCCATATGGAGAAGATGGAGAGTGAGAGACTGACGAGGAGAGTGTATGTGAGTGAGGTGGAGGGAAAGAGAGGGAGGGAGAGGCCAGGGATGATGTGGAGGAATGGAGTGGAGAATTATACGAGAGAGGGGGGTTGCGAGCTGGCACAGGGCAGTGAAATGGTGGGGGACATGACAACATGGAGGCGATTAGTTTGTGGCCACCCCTTACGGGATTAATAGAGATATATATGTATCTATTTTTTTTTTAATTGTTTTAGTTGATATAGCAGCTATAGAGTACCAGTGTGAATGAAACTACATTTATTTGTCTGAGTTCGACATTATCTTATGTCTTTGTTAATCAGTATTTCCTTCTAATTAAATTAATCAGAACCATGATTTCTTAAGCAATATCTGTTCAAGGTATGGAAACGGTCAACTCGAATGGGTGCTACAGCTTTTATTGCGTATGATCAAAATAGAAATCAGGTGGATATCTATCTATCTATCTATCTATCTATCTCTATCTATCTATCTATCTCTATCTTCTATCTATCTATCTATATATATATATATATATATATATATATATATATATATATATATATATATATATATATATATATATATATATATACATACATATATATATATGTATGTATGTATGTAAAGTATAAAATATTTATTTTCTTAGAACACTCAGTTAAAAACAACAGACAAGTCTAAGTAATTTAGCATATTTTAAAGACTTACCCTTTTTGTTTCACCAAGTGGGTACACGTCCAGTGCATGGCACATTTATAATTATAGATAATGTATGGACAGTGGAAGTGGTTCTTAATATGTTATGTGATACTTGAGTCTTGAGGTACCAAGAGATTTGTGAAGTATTTTAAATTATATTGCTTTTCTTTAGACAACAATAATATGTTTTTGTTATCACCTTTTGTCAGATAAATTTTGTCATTTCCAGGTTTCAACTAACTTAGCTAAGATTATTATACCCTCAAAGGGGAGGAAAGTGCACATGAGTCTCTCAGATTCATTATTGTTCTTTTATTCCATAAGGATCATTAAAAAAACTTTTTTCAGCCGAAATCATTTTCTTGCTCTATTTTCCTCCATTTTCACTACAATGAGTTATCATCTAAATATTCCAATACATACTTTCATAGCCCTCAGAAAGCCCCTAAAAGTACTTAATTTTCAAAAATTTTCCTGAGGGGCCCCCCGGCTCCGGAGGCTCGTTTAGCTCGCCTCCCACCACCTTTTAAAGAATCTTTCTCTGCCCCCTCCCCCTTGTGAACTTTCTGGCTACGCCCCTGCCCTGGAGTGTCCTCTCCATCTGTCCACTTTTTCTCCCTTCTCCACTAGGAATCTACCATTTTTATCTCTCACAACCCTACTAACTTCTTTAACACTCCGTCTACGCACTTCACCTTTTACCAGAACATTTTCTTACATTCCCTCGAATTTGCACTCAAATTCCTTCCAAATTCCTCATCAATTCTCTTCTTACTCTCCCTTACTTATCTTTTGACCTCTCTCTTCCGCTCTACACACAACTGTCTCTTGTCTCTCAACTTCCTCCACACCCCTGTTTATGCACACTTACTATATGCCTCCTCTTTTGTGCCACAGCCTGTCTCACCTCTTCATTCTACCATGCTGCTCCTTGTACCTCCTTTCATTTTCTCATCACCCCACACACCACCTCTATCCTTCTATCTGTGCCTTCATCGCTAGCTTCCTTTCTGGTCGTTCTATAGCCGCTGTTGTAGACGGCCATCGTTCTTCTCCTAGATCTATCAACAGTGGTGTTCCTCAGGGCTCTGACCTATCACCAACTCTCTTCCTTTTATTCATCAATGATCTTCTAAGCTGTACATCTAACCCTATCCACTCATACGCTGATGACTCCACCCTTCACCTTTCCATTCGGTTCCCGCAACGCCCATCTCAACAGTTACTTCAACAAACAAGGGATGAGGCTATGGCACACCTAATGTTTGACTTGGCTCGTATCTCTGACTGGGGTAAAAATAATATGGTTGTCTTTAATGCATCTAAGACTCAGTTCTTACACCTTTCAACCCGACAAAATCTTCCACAGGTATACCCACTAATGTTTAATAATATTCAGCTTAATCCTGCATCATCCTTGAACATGCTTGGGGTTTCATTTACTCGGAACTTATCTTGGAAAGATCATATTACATCTCTTGTAAAATCTGCTTCCAAGAGATTGGGTGTGCTAAGCCGACTCCGCTCTTTCTTTACCCCTGCGCAATTGCTGACTCTATACAGGGGTTTTATCCACCCCTGTGTGGAGTACAACTCTCATGTGTGGGGAGGCTCCCCTCATACAGCTCTTCTCAATAGGGTGGAGTCAAAGGATTTTCGTCTCATTAACTCTCCTCCTCTTACTGACTCCCTTCAACCTGTCTCTTCGCCGCACTGTTGCATCTTTATCACTTTTCTATCGCTACTTTAATGGTCACTGCTCCTCTGAACTGTCTGCTTGCATTCCTCCACTTCTACGACGGGCGCGTAGCACCCGTCTGGCAGCAAACTCTCATCCTTTTTCTGTCCAACTCTCTAATGCAAGAGTTAACCGTTACTCCCAGTCTTTCATTTATGCAACAGGTCAGCTCTGGAACTGTCTCCCTCTGTCTGTATTTCCTGCTGCCTATGATCTCCAGTCTTTCAAACGCAGTGTGTCCAGGCATCTCAAAATGATCGGATCTTGAATTTGGCTCTATATTGTATTTTGTTTTTCTCTTGGAGGGAACTGTTACTGCGGGCTCATGGCCTTTGGTTCCTTCTTCCTCGCATTAAAAAAAAAAAAAAAAAACATGCTGCACAGATTTCTTCTGTGAATATCTTGCACACACCTTCTACGTCCCCTATCTGCTCCCAATTACCCAATCGCTCCTCCATTTCCCTCTTATATTCTGCCTTTTTCCCATCTTTTTGTAACCTTTCCATCCTCCTTGTAAGAACTGTAAGAACTACTTCCTCTTGTCCTCCCCTTCTTTTATTCTCCATTTCATTTCAACCTTGACTTTCACTACCACCAAGTGGTGGTATGTAATTACACCCCTCCCAACATCTATACACTCTTGCATCCATCACGCACCTTCTCATTCTGTCATACACACACACATAATCTGTCATTGCTTTCATTCATTCATTTCACCACCCACTCTTCTCATTACTCGCCACGTATACCTGTGGATCATTTTGTCCCTAAAAAGGGTACTGACTACCACCAACCCCCTCCCGGCACAAATGTCCACTTGTACCATTCTCATCCATTTCTGCAGGCACATCCCACTCACCAACTACTCCATCCACCTTGACATCTCTACTTTTCCATTCATACCTCCAATCAAAACACTCTGTCATTCCTTTCAAACATTTCCATGTAGGCTTCCACATTTGTCCACAACTCTTCTATCACTCTGCTTGCACGATCTTGTGTTGGCACATAAACACACACAGTCGCCCACATTCGTAGTCCAGCTTTCAATCATACCCACAAAATTCTTGAGCCAACTGATCCATATTCTTATATTTTCCTTCCATCTCTTGCGCAGTATAATGCACACTCCGTCTTTTGCCCTCTCATTCTCACCTACTCCCGCACATATACCCCATCCATACTCCCATCCTCTCACAGTCTCACCTCACCATTTAGTTTCAGTTGATCCACATACATCCACATTTACATCCTCCAGCACCTAGACAATGTCTCTCTTTCACGTCATCATTTGCACCCCTTACTTTCCATGTCGCAATCCATACCATGTCCTTTGTTCTGTCTTTTGTCGTCACATGTTGGTCAGTCCTGGTCCAAGCCTTCTTGTTCGTATCTTTAGTTAGTTGTTTTCAGGGGAAGTACACTAACCCTCTGCCAACCCGCTTGTTGTCACGTAGGGAACACATGTTGGTTAGTTAAAGATTACCACCGAGCTTTTTAAATGATTTCCTAGTTAACATGAAATCATTTGAATTGCCACTCAATAACAGTAGTAGTAGTAGTAGTAGTAGTAGTAGTGAAATAACTGAATATATTGAGAGCAAGAAACATGTAGAGAGACTAGTGACGTGGAAAAAGAAGGAGGTTAATGTTGATCTAGGAATAAAAATGAATGCAAACTACTCTGAAAATAGGAAGTTATTCTGGAAAGGTGTGGAAATGTAGAAGTGAAAGCAGAAAGAAATGTGAAGGTGTGAAGGATGTAGGTGGTAGATTAATAACCCGTGGGGATGATGTAAGGAGCAGATGGAAAGACTATTTTGAAAGCCTGAGGAATGAGAATACAGAGAGCAGCGTGGCGGTAAACATGATTGGTTTGGGGTGTGTGCTGAGAAGGAATGCAGTGCCAGGAGACGTGACACTCGCACAGGTGAAGAGTTCGGTGAAATGGGAAAGGAGCTGGGGTTGATGAGTTGTAAGCAGAGATGATTTAGTGTAGTGGAGAAAGCGGAATGAAGTGCTTGTTGGAGATATGTAAGAAGGCATCGATGAATGAAACGGTGCCAGCGTAGTGGAAAAAGGCTGCGATTGTACCCCTGTACAAAAATAAATGGAAGGAAAGTGAGTGCAAGAATTATCGTGGCATAAGTCTATTGAGTGTGAACGGAAGGTGTATGGAAGAAATATTACAGAGAAAATAAGAGAGATAACAGAAGTCCTAGTGAGTGACGAACAGGGTGGCTTTAGGAGTGGTAGAAGATGTGTGGATCAAATATTTGCAGTGAGAGGGATAGTGAAGAAGGCTTGTGAGAAGGACCATAAGGTGTTTATGGCATTCAGGGATCCGGAAAAAGCATACGACAAAGTTGACAGAGAAGGATTGTGGAAAATTTTGCACATGTACGGTGTCAAGAGTTTTTATGATGGTTATGAAGCACGCGTAAGGGTTACTGGTCATCTAAGTGAATGGTTCACGATCGGTGTGGGCGTGCGACAAGGTTGTGTGATGCGCCCATGGTTGTTCAATATATATATATATATATATATATATATATATATATATATATATATATATATATATATATAGTATATACATATATATAGTATATATATATATATATATAGTATATATATATATATATATATATATATATATATATATATATATATATATATATATATATATATCTATCTATATATATATATATATATATATATATATATATATATATATATATATATATATATATATATATATATATATACAGGGTGATTCACGAGTTTTTCTGGAAACTATGGGAAATGCAAGCTTAGGCAATTCTAACCATAAAATACTCTATAAGTATAGGTCTTTAATGTAATAGTTTACAAGTGGGGAAATTTTCAAATCTGACTGACAAGTGAGCGGTAGGCGGGCGGGCTGGTGGCTACCTTCGCTGTGTGCCAAGTTAGGCTACTCAGTGTTCTTTTAAATTTTACTCGTTGGTCTCATTCTGAATTAAACTATTCGTTCATTAATCTTCAGTGTGTGAGTGGACCAGCCGAGTGACGATGAGAGGCAGTGGTGAGGCACTGAGGTAACTGTACAACTGCCACATCACCCTCACCACTGAGCACAACAGTTACCGCAGAGCAATTTTTCTCTGGTTTTGACTTTTTTTCCACACCACCCATGAGATAAAAGTGTAGGCACTTATTTTATATATATATATAGAGAGAGAGAGAGAGAGAGGCTTCTCCAGGTGGCCTAATCCTCTTGCCTCTCCATGCTTTCAGCTGTGGCTCCAACTCCAGGAGAATAACCTTTGTCCCACAGATGCTGGTAGACGTGGTAAAACACTTTTGCTTCTGGGTTCATTCTGTTTGGATATTTCCGTCTGTATTCTTTTGCTGATGCTTCAGCGTTGCCATTGCAGAACCCTTAGATTAAAACCATATCTGCATACTCCATGTTTGTAAAAGTGAATGGCATTGTAGCGAAGTGCAGGTGAAACCGTCACTGGAATTAACATGCCTTCCACACTCGCCTATCACTTGGCGGGATGTGTCAGTCACTCTGAGCAGAGGCTGCAGAGCTCTAAGGTACCTCATCTTGTATCACTGGTATGCCATGTTTACTCCTTCAACAGTAGATTTATTTGTCACTTTAACCCCTTAACCGCGGGGCGTCACTTTCGTGACACTTGGGAGCAAGGGATCATACCGCAGGGCATCGCTTTTGTGATTCTGTGTTATTTTGAATTCACCCGGGCTTCCAAGTGGGGGCTTGTATCATCTATCAGTACTGCCAATGTCCAACACTCGTCAGCACTCCTAATCTCATCTGTACTCCCATCCATTGTTGACAATTTAGCCATTTCTCCCCGTTCTTGACTCTCCTCCCTACCCCCCCTCCATTACCCTATCCTGTCGCCTGCCCGGCAGTGCTACACTAAGTAAATCTTCCCTGGAATTTTTCACTGATTTCATCCATTGAAATAAGCCCTATGTCCTATTCTTATACCAAATAATATATACAAGAAAGAAATAAGGTAAGTGAGAATGCCATACACCTGGAATTGGCTAATTATCACCTGACAACATCTCACGTGCACTCGTTCACTAATTTTCGCTGTTTTTTTCCCCTTGAAATATGCCGTATAATCTATTTTCGTAATAAATATACATGTAAGGAGGGAAGGGAGAAGCCTAAGTGATATTTACATTCACCTGGAACTACCTAATTTATAATGTATTGTCTATATTTCCTGCCAATCATTTCAGTGCTAGACATAGCTGTTTCAAGAGCTAACATTGGTAGCACTGAATATCTCCTAAGTAGGCCTCTACCCCGGCCCTCCTTTATCAGTTTACTCTCATCTTCCGAAGTGGGGGTACGTATGTTTCTTCTTGCTGACTTCAGGGACTTTTTCACCCCCATGCAAAGGGCCCTGTGACCTTTACCCCCTACTAAACCTCGTGTGGAAAGAGGTAAAGGGCTGACAATTGATAAAAGGGTGACTACGATCTTTCTATTGAGTAAAACAGTGCAAGTGGAATTGTAAATAATGTGTAAATAATGTGTAAACAGCAAGTGAAAGTAATGAATGTAAATATACGTGAACAATGGAAAATAGTTTTATAAGTTACTTCAAGTGACAGTGCATAACACAGTGTAAATAAAATAGAAATGTAAATAACGTAAATAAAATAGAGAACGTAAATAGAAATGTAAATGAGTAGTATTATAAGAATACGAGTATATACCCTAGGAGTAAAGAAAGTGAAAGTTTCACTCTAGCATGTCTGAATACTATGAGTTATGAGAGTGAAGATGAAAGTGACATTCACTGTCAATGCTAGTATACAGGACGAGAAAGTGAATGCTACGTATTTTACTGAAAGAAATTGAATCCCTACAGTGACAATAAACTAATACTACTGAAGGAAACTTATGGATAAAGACCGTAGATATATATAAGTGTTATATAGTAATAGAAATATAAAGTGTGAGGGGTTTTATGAATAATAAATGACAGAGTACCAAGAGCGAACTAGTGCCAGTGCGACGGTCAGACGCGCTTGTAATTTTCATTGCTTTCACAGTGGGTTTTTTTTTGGAGTATGGATCCCAAACTACTTGAAAATCATAGAGTAGTGTTTATAGTGTTAATATCTGGCTGTGGTAATCATATTACGGGTTGTCAGGAAGTGTAAAGTGGAGACTTCGTTACCCAACTTCAGAGGTCTCCACAAGTCCTACGGTAACTGACGAAGGCTCAACAAACATTCCAGGAGAAAGCTGAAGGTATGTGCCATAAGCATATATAATTTTAATATTCTAGGACCAATAACTGATTTTTGCCAAATATTTTTTGAGAGTCTGTTGGAGCCCGAATAACCCCGTGGCACAAGCAAAACATCGGTAAACATGCCTGCGGTGTATGGGTTAAAGTGATATACTTTTCTATGTAGAGCAATTACTTACCTGACGATTAATGAATGAATAGTTTAATTCAGAATGAGACCAACGAATAAAATTTAAGAGAAAATTGGGTAACTTGGCAACAGAGCGAAGGTCGCCACCAGCCCGCCCGCCTCCTGCTCACTTGTCAGTCAGATTTGAAAATTTCCCCACTTGTAAACTTTTACATTAAACACCTATACTTATAGAGTATTTTATGATTAGAATTGCCTAAGCTTGCCTTTACCAGAGTTTCCGGAAAAACTCGTGAATCACCCTGCACATATATATATATATATATATATATATATATATATATATATGCAGAGACCACTTCACCGTGAATATATGTATGCAAACTAACCACAGGAGAAATGAAAGGAGAGACAGTGAGTACTTTTGTATATTATGAAAGTACTCACTGTCGCTCCTTTCATTTCTCTTGTGGTTAGTTTGCATATATATATATATATATACATATATATATATATATATATATACATATATATACAGTAATCACTCCAATATCTGATGTAATAGAGCCATAGGTAGGTCCGGTTATTGGTTTTGTCCGGATATTGGGCCCCAGCTTATGGACTTGTACTTATGGACCCTAACTCAGAGAAACACCTATACAACTCCCTCTGGACATGCATAGCACCTATTTAAGACCCAAATCACACCAATAGGGCACATAAATGACTGAAATAAATGCAAAAGAAACATAAAATGAGGGTTTAGAAGTATATTCATACATTAATAAACATTCTGGTACTTATGGACCCTAACCTAGCCTAACTCAGAAAAACACATTCCTTCTGCACATGCATAGCTACTAACACCCTATTCACACCGATAAAGGACATTAACGAGTGATATGAGGTAAGTATAGTAGGGAAAAAAGTACAGTATGAAACATTCTGGCTATTTACAGCAAGTCCCTGGCCACCTCGATGAATAACCGCCTCCTCTCAGACTCTGACAGAAAGAACGATTTCCTGAAGCACTTGCAGTACACTTTTCCTGAAGTCTTGCACTGAACTTAGTCAATAACACACAGAAGTCCGTTCTCTTCACAGTGTTCACTTTTGTCCAAATAATGCTCCATTTTAACTTAGTGTTGCACTTTAACTTTTCCCAATTTTTTTAAATTTTCCAAAGCCAAAACAAACAAGTCTATTTACGTTAAATTTCTTTTCTATTGAGTCTTTTCTCTCACAACTTTAAATCCTTAACACAACACACCATTTTTTTCACTGCACAACACTCAAAATTCCCGTGTGGTCTAGTGGAGAAGTTCTTGCTGTTTATTCACTGTCAGAGTCCGAGAGTATCACTGGCAGGCGACCTAGGGGTGCATCGCTGGGTTGTGGTAATGGCGTACCCACTGCACAGGACTCTGAAGAAAGCCGCAAACTCACGTCGAGCGGTGACTCCACCGTGGCTGATGTGCTGGGCTGTGGCTCGGAGCATGAGGGCCTGTCTTGGGGAGGCAACGGAGTGGAACCAGGGCTGGGCACAGCGGGGGTCATGGGCCTGAAAAAACTGTCAGTGGTTGATTGACGCAATGACCGACGATTCTGACGATTGATGATGCGCTGCCTGAAAGCACACACTTCCTCCACGAGTTCCAAGGGCCCCATCTCCCTGTCGCAGTCCAGGTGTTCCAGGTAGTCTAGGACGAACTCTAGATGTTCCCGGAGTGCGCTCAGCTTGGGGATGGCTGGAGTAGTGTCCTGCTGAGAGGAGTCCGCATCATCGTCGCCTTCCTCGTCGGAATCTTCAAGTTCGGTACTGACACCAGCAACCGAAGACGCGATCTCGATATCAGACAACATCTGATACCCAGGATCACCCTCGTTGTCATCCAGATCGTACTCCACATCCGTTCCAAGAAGCAGACGAGACCAACCATTTTCAAGAGTTTTCACAGGGACTTCCTTCCATGCACTAGCCCAGTTGTACAGCGCAGACTTGATGTTGTAGCGGCGAAGGTTTTCCAAAGTCCGCTTGCCTCGTGTGTCCTGTCCCTCCCTGCGCTCGTCCTCGTCCTCGAGAACAACCATCACCTCGTCCAGGAACTTCCGACGGTATAGGCGCTTTGTTGCCACGATCACTCCTTGGTCCATTGGTTGAATGAGAGCAGTCATATTAGGTGGCAGAAACATGCACCTAATACGGCCATTTTCAGCAACCAAGTCCTTGTCACACGGGTGGGCAGGTGCATTGTCGAGTAGAAGGAGAGCCTTTACCTGGTCGCGCGGGATTCCCAGTGTCTTCGTCTGGTAATGGATGACCTCCTTGACGAAGTGACGGTGAAACCAGTCTTTGAAGATCACAGCTGTGAACCATGCCTTCAAAGAATGGTACCAGATGACAGGAAGGACATCCATCACCCCACGAAGGCACCGAGGCTGCTTTGCACGGCCAACAACAATGGGCTTAAGCCGGTGCATGCCGTTAGCACTGGCACAACACAAAGCAGATATCCGTTCCTTGGAAAGCTTGCGGCCAGGTACACGCTTCTCTGTCTCCTCGGCTAGAGTGTTCGTTGGCAGCAAGCGATAGAATAGGCCAGTTTCGTCAGCGTTGTAGACTTGACCGAGAGTTAGGCCCTCCCTGTCGATCAAGCCTTTCACCTTGTGCCGAAACTCGTCAACTCCTTCCTCGTTAGTGTCCAATGCTTCGCCATGTGCTTTATGGTTGGTAAGGCCATGTCGCAACTTGAACGCGAAGAGCCAACCCTCGGATGCCTTGAAGTCTAGGGTGTCGTGAAGCCTGGCGAACTTCTCAGCAGCAGCCTTCAGCTCCATTCCACGTACCATCACACCAGCAGCACGTTGCTGTCGATACCAAATCAACGTGGATTCGTCGATTTCTGCAAACTTGGGGGTAAACGTAACCTTCCTTTCCACGTTGCGTTTGCTTCTCGATGAGAAGTCGCCGTGTACTGCATGAGTTTGTCTCGGGAACATTTGATATCGAACAAAGTCGACCGGGCCAGGTTGTACTCGCGGAGAATGCGGGAAGAAGACCAACCCGCATGCACTTTCTCCAATATCTCCCTCTTCTTTTCCAGAGTCAACACCACTCTCTTCCTTTTCTCAGGTGGCGGGGCCATCATCACACACACTAAGAGAAGGCCCGAGAGCAGCAGGAGGCCCTGCAGCAGGTAGGGCACCACCAAAAAAGCGATCACGTGGGCAGCCATTATGAGGAGCGTACACTCGCGGTGAGAGACAGGCGGGAAGTGGGGAGGATGCAGCGGCGCTCTATCGGACGTCGGAGGAATGACACGCCAAAATAATGCTCTCCCGCGGCGCGCACGGCAAGTTCAAATTACGGACGGGAAAAAATCGTTTTTATTTTTTTATTTTTTTGGGTTTTCGGACCATTTTGGGAATGTTGAATCCCAGGACGATTAGGTCCGGGTAGTGGGGATGTTCGGTTATTGGGCTTCCGGATATTAGAGTGATTACTGTATATATATATATATATATATATATATATATATATATATATATATATATATATATATATTTATTATATATATATATATATATATATATATATATATATATATCCATCATCGAATCCTACATAGCCCCATGAGGAGCCTAGGAGCCCGGGGCTAGGCAGTTGGTCCCGACATTTAAGATGAGAGTGACCAGCCTCGCTCATCCCTGAGCAATCAACCCCAACCATCCCATGGATATAAACTTTCACCGGCTCAATCCAACTGGAGCGCAATAATTACCCACTAAACCACCAGGCGCCAACATTTGGTTATATGGTTACCGCCCACAGTAGTAAATGGTTTCCTGGTGTACAGGAAACCATTTGGTTTGTCACTCAGTGTAGAGTCACTCATAGGCAGAAGGAAGAGGAAAGAATGAAGGAAATAAAGACAGTAGAGGGAGTGTAAAGTCACCCGTAGGCAGAAATACAAGGAATGAATGAAGGAAAGAAAGACAGCAGAGAATGGAAGGAAAGAAGGATGGAGGAGAGGAAAGGGCAGAAGCACGGCAGCAGCATAACATCGAGTGAGTGGATGGTGATCGCCCACACCTACCACACACACACACACACACACACACACACACATATATATATATATATATATATATATATATATATATATATATATATATTTATATATATATATATATATATATATATATATATATATATATATATATATATATATATATATATATATATATATATGGATGGGGTGATAGAAGTAAAAACACTGGTAATGGAGAGGAGGATGGCGTTGGTAATGAATGGCGAATGAAGGAATATCTCAAATTTGTTGTATGCTGACGATGCAGTACTACTTGCAAATAAAGGACAAGAACTTGGTAGATAAGTGCAGAATTTTGCTGATGTCTGTGGGCGTCGTGCCTTGAGAGTAAATGTAGAAAAGAGTAAATGAATGGTTATTGAGAGAGAAGGTGACTTCCAGTGCGCTGTTACAGTGAATGGAGAGAGACTAGATTTGGTGATAGTCCAAATACCTGGGTTCAGTGATAGAAATGAGAGGAAAATGTGCAAAAGAAGTGGAAAGTAAAGTGACAGAAGGAAGTAAAGTAGCTGGTGCAATGAAGGCCTTGATAAGAAACAGAGGCTTGAGTGTTGCAACTGCACGAGGCTTACAGGAAGGAGTGTTAGTGCCAACTTTAACATATAGATATAAGACTAAGGTGTGGCATGAAAATGAAAAGTCAAGAGTGAAAGCAACGAAGATGGGACTGCTGAGGAATGTATGTGGAGTACAGAGAGTGGATAGGATACGAAATAAAGTGATTCGTGAAAGATGTGAAGTAAGGAAGTTTGTGGACACCAGAATCGGAGAGAGTGTACTCATTTGGTATTGTCAAGTGGAGAGAATGGATAACAATATAATGGTGAAAAAAGTATATCTTAGCGAATTTGAAGAAGGGAGGAGGCGAGGTAGGCCAAGGAGAAGGTGGAGAGATATGGTGGATGAGTATGTGAAGAAGAGAGGTTTTGAAGTCGGTGAGGCTAGGGAACTGACAAAAGATCGAGCTAGTTGGATGCATATGATCGGGGATTTGGCACCGCTTTTTAACGTAACAGCGTCAGGATTGACTCTATCGGATACGTTTAAGTGAGACTACAGAGCGTGGCGAACGTTTTTGGCATATTCGATAGAGCCAGGATTCCGGGGGCTTGAATGATGAGTGAATGGAAGCTTGGCCCATTGAACTGGGCAAATTTGGGCTGTCTGGACATTGCTACTCCTCACCCTGCCCTAGGGTGGGAAAGGAGGTCCGGATGATGATGATGATGATGATGATGACTGTCAGTATTATTATTACAGTAATAAAATATAACAAAAATATATCTCATGTCTTTGGGATATTCAATTTGATCCACATATGTATCATTATCCTTGTGTGTTTTAGAGACGGCTCAGTCTGCTGGTGTGGGAAACAGAGACTT
Source organism: Coenobita brevimanus (assembly GCF_032717465.1). Taxonomy (NCBI): domain Eukaryota; kingdom Metazoa; phylum Arthropoda; class Malacostraca; order Decapoda; family Coenobitidae; genus Coenobita; species Coenobita brevimanus. Next base: position 25,732,547 of record NC_136984.1, read on the forward strand.
TGGTTCCTCTCTGAAATTAGTAAAAACGATACAATTCGTGAACGTAGAAAAAGGGTAATATAAATCACAAAAGGCGTAATGGGAAATAGAAAATGATATTGGCTATGCACTGCATGGTATTGCTGACTGAACCGTCCCCGGAGCAGCCGAGAAATGGGTGGACAATATTTGGACATCCCAGCATGAGAGTTTGTGCAGAGGGTGAGCTTTGGTATTAATCAACGCTTTCTCGTTAATGACGGATTTTGTTTTTCTTCGTGTTGAGAGAGAGAGAGAGAGAGAGAGAGAGAGAGAGGAGGGGGGTAAATTATTATGTGGTCATAATTATTTCTTCCTCTAACACTGAAGTATTGTAGTTAAGTTGCAAATAAAAAGTGAAAAAACTCTGTTAAGGTGGACGAACGACAGAAAGAGGGGGGGGGGGGGGAGGGAGAGGAGCAGAGGAGAGAACAAACTTACCAGCCAGGGTTGAAGGGAAGTTCTCTACATTAACATGGGCGTCCAAGAACTCAGAACATTCAGAAATGTAACCAGGTACGGCTTTGTAGGTCTGTTCGTTCACCTCACCGTGGAGTTTATGCAGGATCTGTGGAAGTATTTATAAAGAATCTTAAGTATTTGGTCATAGGAGTGCGTCAGGACTGTGAGCGGGCTGGCGGGGAGAACGAGAGCTGGAGCGGGCTGGAGCGTTTACACATCCGAACTACAGGCAAATAGCCTGGTGTTCCCAAAGCAACGTCATCACGTAACCTTCGGTAACTGTAGACAGCAAGATTGATAGCGCTAAGAAAAAAAAAAAGTAGATGGCATGCTTAAGAAAGTCCTGCTGGAGTACAGTATGCTGGAGTACAAACTGCGTCCTGAAAGACACATTATACCCTAGACAGGAATGAAACCTGCAAAAAGCTGTTTAATTACCATCTATGAAGATATCCAGATGAGTATGAGTTTGCTTCTGTAATTACGACAAAAACTGAGAATAATGAATAAAACAAAGAAGTTTTTCGAAAAAGCTATACAGACCACTAAATCTGTATGCATCCTACAGTACAACATTATTACTGAAGAAGGAACAGGGTGCAACAGTTAGTCCCGTACGTTATGTGAAAGATAATCCTGGTAATGTGCTCCACCACTCACACCCAATTAGAATTGCTCCAAATGTCCTGATGCAGTTTTAAGGTTTTTTATTTGGAAAAAGAAACAGGTCTAACCCTTCCTAAGCCAGCTCTTCAACCGCCAGCAGTGGTGCAGCAATGGTGTGGGGAGCTGGCTGCAGTTTTCAGCACACTGGAAAAGTTGCTGAAACTTTGCACTAATGGTCACATAGGACGATGCATTTGCACAGTACTAGATACATATACTGTTTAACTTGCACACTACTAGATGCATATGCTGTTTAACTTACGAACTACTAGAGACAAAACTGTTTAACTTACACACTACAAGATACATATATATTGTTTTTATCCTAGTCTGCAAGTTTAAGAAATTATTAAAGTATGATTACAGATGGTTACAGTATAAAAGTATCGTTACAAATGTGTGGTTTTACATCTCAACAGAAAAAAAATGAAAAAAAATGTGAGAAATTTGCATGATACTTCTTTTCAGATGAAGGCTCAGTACGTATGCAAAAGCACATAAGTTTTGCTTAATTGCTCACGAATAGAGCTTTGCAGTAGTCCAATTATTTTAGTCGTGCAATTTTCAGCCTAATTATCTTTTTTATTAGGCTACTCACGGTAACTATACCGTAAATTTTGATTTCCCTTGTAATAGAAATTCATGGACAAAAAGGCTGTCACCAGATGAGTATGTTTATGTATATAAAAATAAAATGACTGGATACACCTTTTTTTTTCCCGCAGTACTCTCCTGCTGCTGTGCAATACGAGTAAATGCTCTGTCACTGTGCATCATATGGCAAGTCTCCCATATAGATGATGTTACTGAAACCTCAATGTTAAGTTGCTCTACATCCATCTTGCATGCGTGAGTTCAAGTTAACTGTCAATTATGCTTGCACGAACCTACGCGAGCTCACGCTGGTACCTGCTTGCAACCGCTGGCAGTGTGGCCAGGTGTTTTTCTTCTTCAAATACAAAAATACCTGGGATGGAGGATTGAGTTATCCTCGTACCCTGAGGATTGAGTATATGAATGTGCGTGGATGTAGTACGATTGACGCTATAAGGGAAGAGACTGGGAGAATGTTTGTGAAAGGAAACTTGGATGTGTTCGGTTTGAGTGAAACAAAAATGAAAGCGTCTATGAATAAAGATTGGGTTTATGAATGTGCGTGGATGTAGTACGACTGAGGCTAAAACGGAGGAGACTGGGAGAATGTTTTTTAGAAGAAAGTTGGATGTGTTAGCTTTGAGTGAAACAAAGATGAAAGAGAAAGTGAGTCGAAGTTTGGAAGTGTGAATGGAAGCATGTTAGGTGTTGACTGAGGAAGGACAAGAGATGGTAAGGCCTTGTTCACAAGCCCGGAAGTGCAGCAGTGTGATTGAATGGAAGGAGATGTCATCGAGACTGATGTGGATGAAAGCGAAATTTGAACGTGAGTTGTGGGTATTTGTGAGTGCATATGGGCCTGGTAGCGAAAGGGATGCAGAAGAGAGGGAGTCTTTCTGGAATAATGTTGATGAGTGTCTGCAGAGTTTTGGAGCGACTGTGAATGTGGTAATGATGAGGGATCTGAAAGTTAGAGTGGGAAATGTAGCAGCTGAAGGTGTAGTTGCTATGCATGGTGTGCCTGGAAGAAATGAAAATGGGGAATGAATGATAGGGATTCCGTTGATTGAGAAACGGTGATTGGAAATACCTTGTTTGAGAAGAAATATTTATAAGTATACATGGGTGAGACAGGAGGGTGGAAGGGTTGTTGATAGAGTATTAATGGACTATGTGGTTGTGTCCGTCCAGGAATGTAAGAGGAAGTTTGTTGGATGTGACAGTTTGGGAGGGGAGGGTGGAGGTATGTCTGACCACTACCTTGTGGAGGGCAAGTTAAGAGTAAGTGATTCGTGAGAGCTAGGAGAGTTAGGTGTGGCAGGGAGGTTTTGGAATTGAGTGAATTGGATAAAAGAGAGAAAATGATAGAGTATCCGGAGAAACTGAAAGAGGACTGGAATGCAGTGAAAGATCAGGAAAATGGCAGTGTGGAGGAGGAATGGCAGTTGTTTAAGAATGCTGTGCTGGGGCATGCGGAAGAGGTGTGTCATGTGAGACAAGTGGGTGGTGGTGTAAGCAAGGGATGTGAATGGTGTGCGAGGAAGTAGGCATGGCTGTGGCTGAGAAAAGACATGTATATAAAGTGTGGCTGCAGAGGAAGGATGAGGTGTAATACGGAAGGTATAAGGAAAAGAGGAATAGGGCGAGAAGGCCTATGCATGTGCTAAAGTGGCAGCAGATGAGAGGTGGGGTAGGTGGTTGACTGAGAATTTTCAACAGAATAAGTGAAAAGGGTGTGAAAGGGAGAGTCTGGGAACGAAGAGTGAGTAAAAGAAGAGGGTGGACGGATGTTAAATGAGATGGATGCGGTAAGGAAGGGATGGGAGGAGTATTTTGAAAGACTGTAAAATGTAGAGGAGGAAAAGGAGGCTGAGATTGTGGCAGATGGAAGGGTGCAAGGCATATATGTCTGGGAGAGTTGAATGATACTTTGCTCACGATGGAGGAAGTGCAGGAGGCAGTAAAGGTGATGAAAGCAGGGAAAGCTGCAGGTATGGATGGGTGTGCTGTGGAATGCAAGAAAGGTGGTGGAGTGACTATTGCTGAGAGTTGTAAGATTGTTGAATGTGTGTTATGTGAGAGGTATGGTGCCAAATGACCGGGCAAGTACTTGTACGGTTCTGTTGTATAAAGGTAATAGGTGATAAGTATGAATGTACTAGCTTTAGGGGTATAAGTCTTTTGAGTGTTGTAGGTAAGGTGTATGGTAGAGTGTTAATTATGAGAGTTAGAGAGGGTACAGAGGGAGTGATTCTTGATGAGCAGTGTGGCTTTAGGAGAGGGAAGGGATGCGTGGATCAGGTGTTTGCTGTGAGACACGTGTGTGAAAATTATTTAGCGAAAGGTAAGGATGTGTGTTGGGCATTCACGGATTTGGAGAAGGCGTGTGATAGAATTGATAGGGAGGCTTTGTGAGCTGTTTTAAGACTGTATGGACTTTTTTTTTTTTTAATACAAGGAAGAAGGAACCAAAGGCCAGGAGCCTGGAAACCGTTCCTTCCAAGAAAAAAAAAAAAGAGCCAAATTCAAGATCCGTTCATTTCGAGATGCCTGGACACACTGTCTTTTAAAGACTGGAGATCATAGGAAGTAGGAAATACAGACGGAGGATGACAGTTCCAGACTTGACCTGTTGCATAAATGAAGGACTGGGAGTAACAGTTAATTCTTGCATTAAAGAGTTGGACAGAAAAGGGGTGAGAGTTTGTTTCTAGACGGGAGCTACCCACCCATCGTAGAGGTGAAGGGATGCAAGCAGACAGTTCAGAGCAGTGACCATTGAAGTAGCAATAAAAAAGAGATATAGATGCAACAGTGCGGCGAAGAGACAGAAGTTGAAGGAAGCCAGTAAGAGGAGGAGAGTTCATGACACAAAAAGCCTTTGACTCCACCCTATTGAGAAGAGTTGTATGTGGGGAGCCTCCTCACCCATGAGAGTTGTAGTCTACACGGGGGCGAAAAAAAAAAACTGTATAAAGTCAACAACTATGTAGGAGTAAAGAAGGTACGGAGTCAGCTTAGCACACCTAATCTCTTGGAAGCAGATTTTACGAGAGGTGGTATGATCTTTCCAAGATAAGTCCCGAGTGAATGAAACCTCAAGCATGTTCAAGGATGATGCAGGATTGAGTTGGATATCATTAAACATTAGTTGGTACTCCTATGGAAGATAATCTCAGGTTGATAGGTGTAAGAATTGAGTCTTTGATGCATTAAAAATAATAAGATGACATTTACCCCAGTCAGAGATACGAGCCAAGTCGGACATTAGGTGTGCCATAGCCTGATCCCTTGTTTGTTGAAGTAACTGCTGAGATGGACATTCCGGGAACTGAATGGAAAGGTGAAGGGTGGAATCATCAGTGTACGAGTGGATTGGGTTAGATGTATAGCACAGAAGGTCATTAATGAATAAAAGGAAGAGAGTTGGTGATAGGACATAGCCCTGACGAACACCACTGTTGATAGATCAAGAAGAACGATGGCCGTCTGCAGCAGCAGCTATAGAACGACCAGAAAGGAAGCTATTGATGAAGGCACGGATAGAAGGATAGCAGCCGTAAGAGGGCAGTTTGGAAACTGAAGATATATGCCAGACTCGATCGAAAGGCTTTGAGATATCAAGTGCAATGGCGAAGCTTTCGCCAAAGTCCCGAAAGGAGGATAACCAGGAGTCTGAAAGGTAGGTGAGAAGATTGCCAGTGGAGCGTCTCTGATGGAACCCATACTGACGATCAGGAAGAAGGTTGTCGTAGGAAAGGTGATTTAAATTTTTTCTGTTAAGAACTGACTGGAAAACTTTTGAGACATAGGATGTTAAAGCAACTGGACGATAGTTAGAGGGTTTGGAACGGTCACCCTTCTTTGGGGCAGGCTGAATGAGACCAAACTTCCAGCATGAAGGAAAGGTACAAGATGATAGACAAAGGTGAAAGAGTTTGCCTAGGCAGGGTATAAGCACAGAAGTACAGCTCTTGAGGACAATAGGAGGGACTCCATCAGGCCCATATGCTTTGTTAGTATTGAGGCCATTGATGGCAGAAAATACATCATCTGAAGAAGCTTCAACGACAGCCATAAGGAAGTCAGAGGGAGGAAGTGATGAAGGAACAGCATGGGAATCGTCTAAGGTGGAACTGGGGGAGAAAGTCTGAGTGAAGAGATCTGCTTTATCAGTAGAAGAAATAGTTACAGCCATCTGAGTAGAAAAGAGGAGGGAAAGATGATAAGGTAAAGTTGTTAGAAAGGTTTTTGGCAAGGTGCAAGAAGAAGCGGGAAGAATTCGAATTGGAGAGTTGAGAACATTTACTACAGATGAAATTATTTTTAGTAGAGTGAAGAACAGACTTAGCATGATTCCGGGCAGAAACATAAAAAAGATGTCATTCAGGGGTGGATTGACTCTGGTACCTTTTATAGGCCCTCTCGTTGTTGTGAAGAGCATTAGAACAAGAGTGATTAAACCAAAGTTTTCTTGCATTAGTCAAGGGATTTGAGACTGGAATGTATGCTTCCATGCCCGAGAGAATAACCTCCAAAATGCGCAAGGCACATTCAGATGGCTCCCAGCCAAGGAAGTAATAATCATTGCAGGGAAAATTAAATAAGTACTGCCTGAGGGTCTTGCAATCTGCAGCTCCAAATTACCACAATTGCCATTTCTTTGGAGGATCCACAGGCTGCACTGGAGCGATAGGACAGGTTAAGGTAATAAGGCTGTGATCGGAGAAGCCAAACAGAGAGGAAAGATTAACAGTGTAAGCAGAACGATTAGTTGTAAGGAAGAGGTCAAGAATGTTGGAGCTCTCACCATGGTGGTCAGGGATATGGGTAAGATGCTGTACAAGCTATTCTAGGTCTTTAAGGATGGAGAAGATGTAGGCTTGTTCACCAGGTGGATCAGTGAAAGGAACGGAGAGCCAAAGGTGGTGGTGAACGTTGAAATCTCCTAGAATGAACATTTCATAGAAAAGAGAAATGGATATGATGTGTTCCATCTTAGAAGTAAGATTGTCGACGAATTTATCATAGTAAGTAGAATTGGTGGATAAGTAAACAGTGCAGATATATTTAATCAGAGAATGACAGGAAAGCCGAAGCCAGAAAGTAGAGAATTCATGAGAATCAAGTTCAGGAACACAAGAGCAAGATAAGTCGTTGCGTATACATACACAACAGCCACCTTCGGTTTTGAAATGAGTATAGAGAAAGTAGGAGGGCACAGAAAAGGGTTTGCTGTCAGTTGCCTCAGAGAGCTGAGTCTCAGTTAGGAAGAGAAGGTGAGGTTTAAAGGAAGAGAGGTGGTGATCAACAGAGCGAAAGTTAGAGGAAAGGCCGCACATGTTGCAGAAATGAAGAAGTGAGTCAGACAGTGGTTCCAGGCAGCATGGTAGGTTGCTAAAAAGAGTGAAGAGATTTTATGTAAATAGTAGAGCGTGTGTAAAAGTGGGATATACTGTGAGTGATTGGTTTCCCGCAAGAGCGGGGCTGCGGCAGGGATGTGTGATGTTGCCTTGTTTGTTTAATATTCATATGTATGGTGTTGTAAGGGATATGATTGCAAGAGTTTTAGGGAGAGGTTTGAGTCTGGTGAATGCTGATGGTAGAGAGTGGAATCTGAATCAGCTGCTGTTAGCGGATGATACTGCACTGGTGGCTGATTCAGAGGAGAGATTGAGACAGTGGTAAACGAGTTTGGGAGAGTGTGTGAAAGTAGGAAATTGAGAGTAAATGAGAATAAGAGTAAAGTAATGAAGTGTACAAGGTTGGTAGATAGTAGGAGGATGAATACAGATTTGAATGGTGAGTTGCTTTAGGAGGCAGAGTGTTTTAAGTATTTAGGGTCACATGTTGCTGTGGATGGAAGAATAGATGCAGAATTGAAGTTTAGATTTAATGAAGTAGGAAAGGTGCTCGGAGGATTGAAAAAAGGGTTTAGACGTCGTTTACTTAAAATGGATGTAAAGAGAAGGCTGTATGAGGGTGTTGTGGTACCAACTGCATATTATGGGTCTGAAACGTGGAATATGGGTGTAAGAGAGAGGAAAAGTTTGAATGTAATGGAGTTGAGGTGTCTGAGGAGTATGTGTGGAGTGACGCGTATGGATCGAGTAAGAAATGATGAAGTGCGAAGAAGAGCTGGAGTTGTGCGGAAGAAGGCTGATCAAGTTGAACAGAGGGTGTTGCAATGGTTTGGGCATATGGAGAGAATGAATGATGAGCGATTGGTGAAAAAGATAACTGGAGTGGATATGATAGGTGTAAGACTGAGAGGACGACCACGAATAGGATGGATGGACAATGTGAAGAGAGCGTTGGATGCAAGAGGAATGTCTGTTGAGGAAGGAGAGTGGCTGCGCATGACAGAAATGACTGGAGAGAAATTGTGAATGAATAAATGATGACGCGGCCCTGAGGGGATATGCACCCGCATTAGGTCTGATCAGCTGATCGAGTCAGGTGCCGGTAAGGGGATGGGTCCATTATGATATGGTAGGGGTAAACCAGCTCTGCTGTCGGGTCCTGCCGAGGATGTCTTTAATTGCACTCACAGTTGGCCCTCGTGCAGAGTGGTGCGGTCAGCATTTATCTCTTCTTCCTTTGGGGCTAAGGTGAGAATGAATGTGTTTGTGCGGATGAGCAAATTGGGAGTGTGTCGTCCTGTCTCGGCTGTCTTCCTTTCTTTGGTGGAAGCGGCCTAGGTATATAGATAAATAGATATTACTCTTAGTCATCCAGTCATATTTGCAACATTGGAGAGTTTTCAGCAAGAAATAATGCGGCATCATTGCATGTTCGCTTGGGAGTAGATGAAAGAATTTGGGTAACCAAACCATAAAAATCTTTAGAAAAACTGTGTTTTGACATTAAACCAACCTATACCTAACCAATTGTGGTCTAACCTGATGTTAACCAGCCATAATACCTGATTTTGCTTGGGAGGACGACAAAGGTGTGACGATGCCTCTTCTTTTCTGTAAGTACTCAGTCAGACAATGCCAATATGACTTAATGACTAAGTGTACCCAAAGAAATAGAATTGGAAGTGGCCAAGTGTATGAGCTACTGTGGTTTAAAACCTCCCGCCTTAACCTGCTCTGGCTGGCAACTGCCTGCCCACTCTCAGCTGGGATGCACTCTAACACAGACCCCTCCCTGTAGACCAAAATGACAATAAAGAAGGAAAGAAAAAAAAGAGGTTATAGTAAACTTCCTAATCGCACGAGAATACAGCCCATAGAACCAAGCTGATATTGTTTTCTTTCTCATTTGCTTTTCATAATCAGACTGGGGCAACCATATCTCATTACGGTACTAGAAGCCACATGGTTAAAAAAGAATAATAATAAATAATTAAGACCCATTAGTTTACATTTACAATAGGTCTTGCAGGGTGAGTCTGGGAGATATAACACTTCTCATTTTATACGTAAGAAAATAAGATCATAAGAAGAGAAGATAAATGCAGTAGGCCAGTTGGCTCATGCTATGCATCTCCTACAAGAGTGTGATTAAACTATAAGAATAAAACTGAGATGGCAAAAAAGAAGGCTCTCCCCCGCCCCCAAACCCTCCAGCCGACACCGGCAGGAAATGGTGAGATAGAACACTACACAGTATAAACTGACTTGGATTTGGAAATTTTCTAGTAAAGTCCAAAGGGAGATTCATGCAAGTAGAATACATCTGCTGATCACCAAAACATAAAGACTTAACCCACCCAGATTCTACCTAACGAGTCTGCCCTGACTGTCAAGCATGGTAAATTTAATCTGACTTTTTAGAGACTGATATTTATCACCATGTTATTATTATTATTATTATTTTTTTTCTGTTTACGGAATGTCCGGTGGTGAAGGACCCCTTCAAGTGGTGGCACTGATATGATCTGGTGGACCCACTAACTGATTATACAAACCTCTCTTAACCCACGCCCTATCCCCCAACAGGAAGATGGTGGTCTTCAGGAGAAGGGTAACTTCAGCCTGTAGTCACTGGGTTCACATTCAGATGAATCTGGGGTCCCAATTCTTACTACTACTACTACCACTACTACTACTACTACTACTGCTACTACTATTTACTACTACTACTACTACTTCTACTACTACCATGGTATGTCCACTGAGAGGGTGCAGCGATATTCATCCAAACTTAATATTATGTTTTACGAGAACTCAGTCATAAAATTTAATAACACCTGTCCTGGCTTTAACTTTTTTATCCTATGATATACTCGAGTTTCATTGTGCAACACCTTATAACTTTAGTGAAGATAAAAGTATATACAGTCAGCCGTATATACAACTGAACCCCCCTAATTAAAAATCGCCAGTGGAGCATCCCAGACGGAATCCATACTGACGGTCAGAGAAATGTTTACGTATGGAAAGATGCTTCAGAATCATTAAATTAAATTAACCCCTCCATGGCCGTCAGTCCGAAATTTTATGTGCATCCCAGGCCGATGCTGGGGTCGTTTTCTTAAGTTTTGAAAATTTATTTTTTTCTTGCCATATTGAAGAGAAAGTTCAGACGCACCTAACAGTGCAAATCCCTGCTTCGTAGACCCATTCTGTGGCTTGCAATGGAGCACGAAAGTTGCAGAAATATCAGCAACTGATATCCGCCGCCAAGAGGTGCTGCAGCACTGCAACATCGCATGTGTTGTTATCATTTCTTTTTACCCCCCAAAACATTGTGAATAGTGCTGAAATGTTCCACATATATTACATATGATGATATCAAATGATTTCAGTACATAATATGTTATAGGTTAAAAAAAATATATATGAATATTTTTGTCAGCTTTTTTATATTAAAAATGTTTACGGTAGTGTCAAGTTATCTTTTACGTTATCGTTGTGCCCACGCTTGGAAAAGGGAGTGAAATGGCTGAATTTTCGGTCCTAAATGAGAAAATTGCCTGTCCCCCGAGGCTTGGCTCTCCCACGGGAGATGAAAGTGGAGGGTCAGATCCGATTAGCAATAGGGAAGTTGAGTTGCAACTTGCAGCTCCCACACAACGTACATGGTTAAAAATAGAATCATAATGCAGTTTCAAAACTACGAATAAGTCTAACTATTATGAATACAGAGACAAAGCAGAAATAAATATGTTTACAGACGGGAGAAAACGTATTTTTCTGTAATAACATGTTCACCTGTCTTTATCATTTTATCTCATTATTTTTGCAATTTATGTCGCTGTCTGTCAGTCGTGAGTGTGGGAATGTGTGATATTTTCTGCCTGGGTAAGGAAACAGGGTACAACTGGATGTTTCCGAACACTTTACACGGTCAGAATTGAGACAACCTGCCATTTGCACCTCGCACGAGCAGGAAGGGAAGTTCTTTTCATCCAAGAAAGCATCACGTGAATACAGAAAACTATCCTGTTATGCTTTGTAAAAGGTAAAGAATATGTAAAATGATTCAAAACAGTGCAACAAACCTGAGCAAATATATAATGATACCAAACAAAATTGATTTTTCTTTTATTTTCATGTTTTTTTTTTGTTTTTTTTGTTCATGCCTATGTTTATTTATAATCGTAAACAGGGTGGCTGTGTGTGTTTTGCAAGGAAGGAAAACGATGATATTTTCCGTCTGGGTCGAGATAATGGGTTTAACTATGTGTGTTTAGGCATGGACACGAACGAAAACATCGTACATCCACTCATTATGGCAGCAGGTGGTGAACTGACAGATGAGGTGTTAAAGCATGAAGTGAAGGTCAGTATCATGTCCCAGATGTTGGTTCACTTCCCGAAAGTTTTCAGTTTCTACAAGTTGCACTGCATGGAATGATCCAAACCAGTACAACAAACCTGAGCAAATAGGTAAAAATACTAAGACAAATGTGTATTTTTCACTTATTATCATGTCTTTTTTGCTTGTGCCTGTATTAATTTATAATGGTAAACAGGTGGTTGTGTGTATTTTGCGAGAGGAAAAAGATGATATTTTCTTCCTGGGTTGAGATAATGGGTGTACTTGTGCTTGTATAGGCATGGCCAGGAGCAAAGAAATTGAAAATCCATTCATCACAGCAGCAGGCTCTGAACTGCTTGATGAGGTGTATGGGCGTGTAATGTAGGTCAGTCTGAAGATGTTCAGAACGTTGGTTCACTTCCCAAAAATTTTTGCAGTTTTTTATAGTCCGTGCTCAAACAACGCCTGCGGCCATTTACAGGCTAAATGTCACTCGACTCTGGCCGCCATTGAGGGGTTAAGACAGATTCAAAGACTTTAGAAATAAAGGAGATGAGATCGTTCTGATGAAGACAGGTTTGATTAATAGATGGATGGAAGAATTTTTCTTGGTGGTGCAACCGGCTTGGTTAAATGCCACTAGATTTCAATCATTATGACAAAAAAGACACTGGAAACAGACACAAAGATAAGTATAAAGAAAAAATATACAAACTAATCAAGTCATTATACATCATATAAAATACAATATAAAAAACAACGCATAAAAACATCAAACACGACAGCAGTTGAATTTCTTATAGTTATAGACAGGCTGAATGAGAGCAAACTTCGAAAGAGAGAGAGAGAGAGAGAGAGAGAGAGAGAGAGAGAGAGAGAGAGAGTGTGTGTTGTTGCCAAACGTTGAACAGGTGTAGAAATTAAGGTAGCCAAAATAATGCGAATTGTTTTACCTGGCCGCAATTGTCCAACTGAGACTGGCAAAACTCCATCGTCCTTGGTTTGCTGCACTCAGTTATTGCTGGGGAGAGGAGAGAAGTTATTGTGAGATTTTGACACAAGAATGATGTGGCAGTAAATACTGCTTGACACCAGCATAACCGTCTCTCTCTCTCTTTCTCTCCTTGAAGGGAAAACTTATAAGGCAGATCACCAGAATATTCAAAGAATCGTTGTCCTCTTTCATGAAAATTTTCTTGATGTTGTTCCCATACTGAAGAAACTTAATGTATAAGTAGTTTTCAAATATGAGAACACCATAAAAAATAAAAAAAAAAACTCATCAAGAACAGCCCCTTCAGTAATTCAGGCGTTGTGTACAAAATCCCGCGTAAAAGCTGTAACAAATTTTACATGGGACACTCTGGAGAAGATTTGGAAACCAGAAGATCATAACATAAATATAGTATAAGGACAGCCCAACAGAGTAGTATTTTATTTCAGCACAAAGCATCCAGTGATCACCATATTGACTGGGTAGGCCCTAAGATTCAAGCAAGATTAAAAAGCTTTGATGAAAGAAATGTAATAGAATCTTGCCTAATTTCTAGTACATATGAAAAGAATGTAAACATGAGTTATGGTCATTTAAGTGTAATAAATTGTTAACTGAATTTATTTTGAAGCAGTATTCCCCAGACTAACAACTGATTGTTCCTTGTCATCTGGTAGTGCAGTCACACCTGTGTGGGACACCTAGCATTAAGCCTCTAGGTCTTAAGTTAAGCCACAGTAATTACCCCTCTTTTGTCAGGTGCATCCTTAAGAAAAAAAAAGTCAGGTACCTACTGTTCTGTGTATAGTTCATTTTTAAATTCAGGTCATAATTTGTGGTGTGCCACTCCCTGCTGCAGGTGAGCAGAAGCTAAGTGTCACGAATCAATTCGCGACATTTCCCTTTTTGTGAGAGGCCACGAACTATTAGTGGAAAACTCACTGTTTTTCGTTCAGTTAACCGCTCATTCGGACGGAAGCCTTGTCAAATCAGTTTTTCATTGTCATACGTGATCGTCTCTGTGTGAGACATTAGCGCTTCCGATGAGCGATTGTTTTGGGCGCGTTTCGTTCACTCGACCGTTGGAAAATACGGCTTAGTGCTCCGCCTTTCTTTCCCACGATTTGAATTCAGTCCAGTTGTTGCTGCGACGGAGAGAGGTCCTGTGCGAGCAGTGTGAGGTCAGCTAGTACCCAAACTCCACAGTTCTTCAGTACTTCCATCCTAGTTCAACTTGGGTGATACGCAGCATTCATCGACTATAGTATTTCCTTCTTGTATTTCCCTAGTTATAAGAGTTTAATTAAGGTGTTTTTCCTAGGCGTAAGTATTTAGCTTTTGTGCGAGTGAGTGCGTCTCATTTAATTGATTTGAATTGTAACGTTAAATTTATTTTTTGTAATTAATAAATTTAACAGTTCTTTTCCTTGAGCTTAAAGTAAAATCTTGTTTCATTTCTCCATTATTAAGCTTATTTCCCATATAGCTCCTAGCTTGCATAAACGTTTTGCTTTCATAACTGGTACTTAGACCAGTCTTGTTGTATTAACTTAAAATCCGTTGTGCCATAGGAGTTAAGCATCAGCAAGGACCTGATTATTGTTATTAGTATTAGTTATTTATTGTCAAGGGTGAAGTAACTTTCTCCAGAGGCTAACAGTACAGTAATTCAGCAATTGTGAGTAATTAGTCTCTGCTGTGTACTGTGGAGAAAGTTTATAAATTCTCGTTCTCAGAGAGTCGTGCGAAGAAGCAGCGTAATCATTGCTTGATGTAGCAAGACAATCATTGTCTCTGCTCTTCAATATTATTGAATATTATTATCAATTTAAATAATATTTAACCATTTATTTCAAAATTACCGTGATAATATAAAAAACCCCGTGACAATTGGCGACCTCATTCCAGGATATTAACTCCTAGCTCTAAAGCTATTCACGAGATAGTGCTCACTCATTCATATTTAGGTATTTATCATTAAAGTTTATAGGCACAAGCTTACTGGTGTTTACCGTTAATTTAGCAAGTGAGTTTTTGCTTTATAAATCAATAGAGTACTTAACTCTAGTTTATTTTTGGTAACGCCAGACGATTTTATTCGCTCCTGGGAAGTCGGCGTACCCATTGTGTTTATTATTGAGCCTTCCCAGTCATTTACATTTTTTATTTATTTTTGCCAGTTAACTAGATAAGACTGGTCACCACTAGCTTGTGTCTGTACTCTTTACTTGTGTCATTAGTATTCGTCGCTAAGCAGTCAGTACTCAGTTTCGGTTACTTAGTAAATTGAGCTAGCATCATGGCAGCCAGTGCTTATGTACAGGAAGCCAAAGATATTGGTCTCACAGACCCAGAGAAAATACAGAGTTACGTTCTCTCACGGTTCAATTACGAGCAAGAACGTGAGAAAGACGCTCGTGAACGTGAGCGAGAACAGCGCGAATATGAGCGAGAACAGCGTGAACATGAGCGACAACAGCGCGAACACGAGCGAGAACAGCGCGAATACGAGCGAGAACAACGCGAACACGAGCTAGTACAAGAGCGAGAACAGCGCGAATACGAGCGTGAACAACGAGACAAAGAACGAGAACATGAACTTGAAGTGCTGAAGCTCAAGCGAGATTCCTTGGGTTCAGACACATCTGGTGCAGTTAGTTCAAGCTCCACGAGCGCTCTCCCTGCACATGTTATGGTGACACCACACATCAAGCTTCCTTCATACAAGGAAAGCGAGCGAATCGAGCCGTACATAGCTCGTTTTGAGGACATGGCAGACATGTATCAACTGGATGAGGCAGCTAAGCGGATCCAATTCCTTAGTTTATTTGAGGGCCCTGCCCTCGATATTCTCCACAGAATTCGTGGAGACAATCTCACATATGAGATGATGAAAGCTGCACTCATTAAGGCGTATGGTCTCACAGTAGACGACGCCAAAGTTCAGTTCATGCGAGCTCGTCTCCAAGACAAGGAGACAGCTGTTCAGTTCCTGATCGTCTCACAGCTTACTTAAATGAGTGGATGGAGAAAGATGAAACTCCTTCCACGCGTGAGGGGATAATTGACCTTATGCTGCGTACACAGCTAGAGAGGTCGTGGCCTGCTGAGCTCATAGCACAGCTTAAGATCTGCCAGGTGAAAGATGCCAGCCAAATGGCAGAGAAGGCTGACGCATTCTTTACTGCATACGGGTATCAAGCTCGTAAGCAAAACACCTGGAGCAGAAAAGATACTGATAAGTCTGGGAAGCAGTCTCAGACTGAATCCCAGCAACAAGGTCATTCTCAGAATAATGGCCAAGGTCCAAAACCGCAGTGGAAGGACCAGAGGCAAACACTCAGAAACCTGAGTGGAAGCGGTACAACAAGCACCCCAACCAGCAGCAGTATCAGCCACGCAACCGACCGTCGGGACAAACTTTTTCACCACCAGCTCAAAAGAGGCAGGAAGCAAATGCAGCCTTCATTCCTCAGCAGCAGCACGGTGGTCACGTCCCTACCAGTGTGGGTACTTTCCCCACAGTTCACTAGTCCCACAGTGACAGTGAACCCCCTCCACAGATGGCCAATGTTCCATCTTCTCAAGTATATAACCCTCAAGGCACAATGTTTGCCACATCAATTCAGCAGCCTCATGAGTGGCTAGCTGCTTCCTCCACAGGCCCTCCCCACAGGTGACAGTACCTTCCTTGTTCAGCCAGGGGTTGTGGCAGGCCTTCCTGTGACGGTCCAGAGAGACAATGGTTCCTCAGGGTGCTCTGTTAAGCAGAGTTGAGTTCGGCCTGAGCAGTCTACAGGTCGACAGATCCATGCAAAAGCTTATTGATGGATCAGTGAGATTGTTCCCTGAGGCATGTATCCAGGTGGCATCTCCATTTTATACTGGTATGACACTTGCAGTTGTCATGCCAGAGCCTCTATTTGACTTAATAGTAGGCAATATTAATGGAGTCAAGGATAGCTGCTCCGATGGCGCTACTTCAGACTTCGGCTGCTGCGGTGACACGAGCCATGACTGAGGCTCCAGACTGTGTCACCCCAGTGATCATTGAATCGCCGCAAGATCTGATGTGCAGTCAACTTGTACAAGAACAACATTCTGACCCGACACTTGCTGCCGTGTGCGGAATAAACAAAAGGGTCGAGTGATTAAGTATTCACGGGGAGGTCGAGCCAAGTTCCTTCGCAAACAAGGACGGCTCTACCGTGAGTCACGAACACCCGAGGGCGAGGTTCGACTGCAGTTTGTCGTTCCCGCCAAGTACCGCCCAGCAGTGTTACAATGGGGTCATTGTCCAGCCTCAGGAGGTCACCTGGGCAAAAGGAAGACCCAGGGCCGTATCCGAGCTGACTTTTTCTGGCCAGGGATGGGACGAGACATAGACAGTTTTGTCCGTTCCTGCAGTGTGTGCCAAAGTATCACCACTGATCAGGGACATGTCCTTCCTGTGCCGTTCATAACCACACCTGTAATCTCTGAGTCAGTTGAGAGACAGGGTAGTGGTGAAGTGGGTGCAGACCTGATGTCTCGCCCATTGGCCCCACAGGACACAGTATGTCCAGGGCCTGTACATGCATATTATGTACCTTAAGTTAAGGGGGAAGTTGAGAGGCGACTTGAGGCTATGGAAGACCCAAGTTTGCATAAGGATTCTCAGCTTCCCGGTACTAATAGAAGTACTGTAGGTTAAGGGGAAAGTTCGAGAGAGAACTCCGCAGTGGCGACTTGAGGCTATGGAAGACCCAAGTTTGCATAAGGATTCTCAGCTTCCCGGTACTAATAGAAGTACTGTAGGTTAAGGGGAAAGTTCAAGAGAGAACTCCGCAGTGGCGACTTGAGGCTATGGAAGACCCAAGTTTGCATAAGGATTCTCAGCTTCCCGGTACTAATAGAAGTACTGTAGGTTAAGGGGAAAGTTCGAGAGAGAACTCCGCAGTGGCGACTTGAGGCTATGGAAGACCCAAGTTTGCATAAGGATTCTCAGCTTTCCCGGTACTAATAGAAGTACTGTAGGTTAAGGGGGAAGATCTAGAGAGAACTCCGCAGTGGCGACTTGAGGCTATGGAAGACCCAAGTTTGCACAAGGATTCTCAGCTTTCCTGTTCTAATATCAGTATTGTTTTGTTGGTTAAGGTGGAGAGAGAACTCCGCAGAGGCGACTTGAGGCTATGGAAGACCCAAGTTTGCACAAGGATTCTCAGCTTTCCGGTACTAATATAAGTATTGTATTGTAGGTTAAGGGGGAGAGAGAACTCGCAGAGGCGACTTGAGGCTATGGAAGACCCAAGTTTGCACGAGAGGATTCTCAGCTTTCCGTTACTAATATAAGTATTGTTTTGTTGGTTAAGGTGGAGAGAGAACTCCGCAGAGGCGACTTGAGGCTATGGAAGACCCAAGTTTGCACGAGGATTCTCAGCTTTCGGTACTAATATAAGTATTGTATTGTAGGTTAAGGAAGTGAGAACTCCCAGAAGGCTGACTTGAGGCTATGGAAGACCCAAGTTTGCACAAGGATTCTCAGCTTTCGGTACTAATATAAGTATTGTATTGTAGGTTAAGGGGGAAGTGAGAACTCTGCAGAGGCGACTTGGAGGCTATGGAAGACCCAAGTTTGCACAAGGTTTCTCAGCTCTCGATATTAATATAAGTACTGTAGGTTGAGGCACAGGTTGAGGACCCGTGTGTGTTCGAGGCTATGGAAGACCCGAGTTTGCACAGGGATTCTCAACTTGCCGATCATAATCGTGTGCTAAAATTAATGGCGACCTCGAGTGTACTTTTCATAGCATGTACTGACTGCTAGCCAGAGAGAGTAATTGTAACATAATAAGAATTTTGTCTCATTGACACTTTTGATGCTCCACCTTAATTGGTTTTGCAGGTTCAGCAATGGGTGTAGCAGTTTTGCTGTGCGGACCAGCTGATCATCTGCCGCACGCTGCTGCCTCTTCTCCTCTGCCTCTTCGCTGCCGCCATATTATTTACTGTGTCATTTTACACGTAGGTACAGTTACACTACAACTGTCACACCTACACCGTGTATTACATACACCACGCTACACAACAATTAGTTGTCAGTGTAAATGTAGCGAATTTTCGCTCAGTTTGACCTGAGTACAGGATTTTCACCGCTGTCACGGAGTTTTTCCTCAAAGCTTGCTTCTATTAAACGTAAATACGAGGTTTTTTCGCTCACTGGCGACCGCGACTTTCTCCTGTAGCAGGATAGCACACACACCACAGTGTGAATCTTGTGTGACTGAGTTAGGATTTATATGTATGTATTGAAATCTCTTCTTCTGAAGAAAGATTTAATTTTCATGGGGCGTAATGTCACGAATCAATTCGCGACATTTCCCTTTTTGTGAGAGGCCACGAACTATTAGTGGAAAACTCACTGTTTTTCGTTCAGTTAACCGCTCATTCGGACGGAAGCCTTGTCAAATCAGTTTTTCATTGTCATACGTGATCGTCTCTGTGTGAGACATTAGCGCTTCCGATGAGCGATTGTTTTGGGCGCGTTTCGTTCACTCGACCGTTAGAAAATACGGCTTAGTGCTCCGCCTTTCTTTCCCACGATTTGAATTCAGTCCAGTTGTTGCTGCGACGGAGAGAGGTCCTGTGCGAGCAGTGTGAGGTCAGCTAGTACCCAAACTCCACAGTTCTTCAGTACTTCCATCCTAGTTCAACTTGGGTGATACGCAGCATTCATCGACTATAGTATTTCCTTCTTGTATTTCCCTAGTTATAAGAGTTTAATTAAGGTGTTTTTCCTAGGCGTAAGTATTTAGCTTTTGTGCGAGTGAGTGAGTGCGTCTCATTTAATTGATTTGAATTGTAACGTTAAATTTATTTTTTGTAATTAATAAATTTAACAGTTCTTTTCCTTGAGCTTAAAGTAAAATCTTGTTTCATTTCTCCATTATTAAGCTTATTTCCATATAGCTCCTAGCTTGCATAAACGTTTTGCTTTCATAACTGGTACTTAGACCAGTCTTGTTGTATTAACTTAAAATCCGTTGTGCCATAGGAGTTAAGCATCAGCAAGGACCTGATTATTGTTATTAGTATTAGTTATTTATTGTCAAGGGTGAAGTAACTTTCTCCAGAGGCTAACAGTACAGTAATTCAGCAATTGTGAGTAATTAGTCTCTGCTGTGTACTGTGGAGAAAGTTTATAAATTCTCGTTCTCAGAGAGTCGTGCGAAGAAGCAGCGTAATCATTGCTTGATGTAGCAAGACAATCATTGTCTCTGCTCTTCAATATTATTGAATATTATTATCAATTTAAATAATATTTAACCATTTATTTCAAAATTACCGTGATAATATAAAAAACCCCGTGACAATTGGCGACCTCATTCCAGGATATTAACTCCTAGCTCTAAAGCTATTCACGAGATAGTGCTCACTCATTCATATTTAGGTATTTATCATTAAAGTTTATAGGCACAAGCTTACTGGTGTTTACCGTTAATTTAGCAAGTGAGTTTTTGCTTTATAAATCAATAGAGTACTTAACTCTAGTTTATTTTTGGTAACGCCAGACGATTTTATTCGCTCCTGGGAAGTCGGCGTACCCATTGTGTTTATTATTGAGCCTTCCCAGTCATTTACATTTTTTATTTATTTTTGCCAGTTAACTAGATAAGACTGGTCACCACTAGCTTGTGTCTGTACTCTTTACTTGTGTCATTAGTATTCGTCGCTAAGCAGTCAGTACTCAGTTTCGGTTACTTAGTAAATTGAGCTAGCATCATGGCAGCCAGTGCTTATGTACAGGAAGCCAAAGATATTGGTCTCACAGACCCAGAGAAAATACAGAGTTACGTTCTCTCACGGTTCAATTACGAGCAAGAACGTGAGAAAGACGCTCGTGAACGTGAGCGAGAACAGCGCGAATATGAGCGAGAACAGCGTGAACATGAGCGACAACAGCGCGAACACGAGCGAGAACAGCGCGAATACGAGCGAGAACAACGCGAACACGAGCTAGTACAAGAGCGAGAACAGCGCGAATACGAGCGTGAACAACGAGACAAAGAACGAGAACATGAACTTGAAGTGCTGAAGCTCAAGCGAGATTCCTTGGGTTCAGACACATCTGGTGCAGTTAGTTCAAGCTCCACGAGCGCTCTCCCTGCACATGTTATGGTGACACCACACATCAAGCTTCCTTCATACAAGGAAAGCGAGCGAATCGAGCCGTACATAGCTCGTTTTGAGGACATGGCAGACATGTATCAACTGATGAGGCAGCTAAGCGGCTCCAATTCCTTAGTTTATTTGAGGGCCCCGCCCTCGATATTCTCCACAGAATTCGTGGAGACAATCTCACATATGAGATGATGAAAGCTGCACTCATTAAGGCGTATGGTCTCACAGTAGACGACGCCAAAGTTCAGTTCATGCGAGCTCGTCTCCAAGACAAGGAGACAGCTGTTCAGTTCCTTGATCGTCTCACAGCTTACTTAAATGAGTGGATGGAGAAAGATGAAACTCCTTCCACGCAGTGAGGGGATAATTGACCTTATGCTGCGTACACAGCTAGAGAGGTCGTGGCCTGCAGAGCTCATAGCACAGCTTAAGATCTGCCAGGTGAAAGATGCCAGCCAAATGGCAGAGAAGGCTGACGTTTTGTTTACTGCTTACGAGTATCAAGCCTCGTAAGCAAAACACCTGGAGCAGAAAAGATACTGATAAGTCTGGGAAGCAGTCTCAGACTGAATCCCAGCAACAAGGTCATTCTCAGAATAATGGCCAAGGTCCAAAACCGCAGTGGAAGGACCAGGGCAAAACACTCAGAAACCTGAGTGGAAGCGGTACAACAAGCACCCCAACCAGCAGCAGTATCAGCCACGCAACCGACCGTCGGGACAAACTTTTTCACCACCAGCTCAAAAGAGGCAGGAAGCAAATGCAGCCTTCATTCCTCAGCAGCAGCACGGTGGTCACGTCCCTACCAGTGTGGGTACTTCCCCACAGTTCACTAGTCCCACAGTGACAGTGAACCCCTCCACAGATGGCCAATGTTCCATCTTCTCAAGTATATAACCCTCAAGGCACAATGTTTGCCACATCAATTCAGCAGCCTCATGAGTGGCTAGCTGCTTCCTCCACAGGCCCTCCCACAGGTGACAGTACCTTCCTTGTTCAGCCAGGGTTTGTGGAAGGCATTCCTGTGAAGGTCCTGAGAGACAATGGTTCCTCAGGTTGCTCTGTTAAGCAGAGTTTAGTTCGGCCTGAGCAGTATACAGGTCGACAGATCCATGCAAAGCTTATTGATGGATCAGTGAGATTGTTCCCTGAGGCATGTATCCAGGTGGCATCTCCATTTTATACTGGTATGACACTTGCAGTTGTCATGCCAGAGCCTCTATTTGACTTAATAGTAGGCAATATTAATGGAGTCAAGGATAGTTGCTCCGATGGCGCTACTCAGACTTCGGCTGCTGCGGTGACACGAGCCATGACTGAGGCTCCAGACTGTGTCACCCCAGTGATCATTGAATCGCCGCAAGATCTGATGTGCAGTCAACTTGTACAAGAACAACATTCTGACCCGACACTTGCTGCCGTGCGGAATAAACAAAAGGGTCGAGTGATTAAGTATTCACGGGGAGGTCGAGCCAAGTTCCTTCGCAAACAAGGACGGCTCTACTGTGAGTCACGAACACCCGAGGGCGAGGTTCGACTGCAGTTTGTCGTTCCGCCAAGTACCGCCCAGCAGTGTTACAATGGGGTCATTGTCCAGCCTCAGGAGGTCACCTGGGCAAAAGGAAGACCCAGGGCCGTATCCGAGCTGACTTTTTCTGGCCAGGGATGGGACGAGACATAGACAGTTTTGTCCGTTCCTGCAGTGTGTGCCAAAGTATCACCACTGATCAGGGACATGTCCTTCCTGTGCCTTTCATAACCACACCTGTAATCTCTGAGTCAGTTGAGAGACAGGGTAGTGGTGAAGTGGGTGCAGACCTGATGTCTCGCCCATTGGCCCCACAGGACACAGTATGTCCAGGGCCTGTACATGCATATTATGTACCTTAAGTTAAGGGGGAAGTTGAGAGGCGACTTGAGGCTATGGAAGACCCAAGTTTGCATAAGGATTCTCAGCTTCCCGGTACTAATAGAAGTACTGTAGGTTATGTGGTAAGTTCGAGAGAGACATCCGGAGTGGCGACTTGAGGCTATGGAAGACCCAAGTTTGCATAAGGATTCTCAGCTTCCCGGTACTAATAGAAGTACTGTAGGTTAAGGGGAAAGTTCGAGAGAGAACTCCGCAGTGGCGACTTGAGGCTATGGAAGACCCAAGTTTGCATAAGGTGATTCTCAGCTTCCGGTACTAATAGAAGTACTGTAGGTTAAGGGGAAAGTTCGAGAGAGAACTCCCGCAGTGGCGACTTGAGGCTATGGAAGACCCAAGTTTGCATAAGGATTCTCAGCTTCCCGGTACTAATAGAAGTACTGTAGGTTAAGGGGAAGTTCGGAGAGAGAACTCCGCAGTGGCGACTTGAGGCTATGGAAGACCCAAGTTTGCACAAGGATTCTCAGCTTTCCGGTACTAATATAAGTATTGTATTGTAGGTTAAGGGGGAGAGAGAACTCCGCAGAGGCGACTTGAGGCTATGGAAGACCCAAGTTTGCACGAGGATTCTAAGCTTTACGGTACTAATATAAGTATTGTATTGTAGGTTAAGGGGGAGAGAGAACTCCCAGAGGCGACTTGAGGCTATGGAAGACCCAAGTTTGCACGAGGATTCTCAGCTTTCCGGTACTAATATAAGTATTGTATTGTAGGTTAAGGGGGAAGTGAGAACTCCGCAGAGGCGACTTGAGGCTATGGAAGACCCAAGTTTGCACAAGGATTCTCAGCTTTCCGGTACTAATATAAGTATTGTATTGTAGGTTAAGGGGGAAGTGAGAACTCTGCAGAGGCGACTTGAGGCTATGGAAGACCCAAGTTTGCACAAGGTTTCTCAGCTCTCCGATATTAATATAAGTACTGTAGGTTGAGGCACAGGTTGAGGACCCGTGTGCGGTTCGAGGCTATGGAAGACCCGAGTTTGCACAGGGATTCTCAACTTTGCTGATCATAATCGTGCTAAAATTAATGGCGACCTCGAGTGTACTTTTCATAGCATGTACTGACTGCTAGCCAGAGAGAGTAATTGTAACATAATAAGAATTTTGTCTCATTGACACTTTTGATGCTCCACCTTAATTGGTTTTGCAGGTTCAGCAATGGGTGTAGCAGTTTTGCTGTGCGGACCAGCTGATCATCTGCCGCACGCTGCTGCCTCTTCTCCTCTGCCTTCACGTCGCGCCATATTATTTACTGTGTCATTTTACACGTAGGTACAGTTACACTACAACTGTCACACCTACACCGTGTATTACATACACCACGCTACACAACAATTAGTTGTCAGTGTAAATGTAGCGAATTTTCGCTCAGTTTGACCTGAGTACAGGATTTTCACCGTCGTCACGGAGTTTTTCCCTCAAGCTTGCTTCTATTAACGTAAATACGAGGTTTTTTCGCTCACTGGCGACTGCGACTTTCTCCTGTAGCAGGATAGCACACACACCACAGTGTGAATCTTGTGTGACTGAGTTAGGATTTATATGTATGTATATTGAAATCTTTCTTCTGAAGGAAGAAAGATTTAATTTTCATGGGGCGTAATGTCACGAATCAATTCGCGACATTTCCCTTTTTGTGAGAGGCCACGAACTATTAGTGGAAAACTCACTGTTTTTCGTTCAGTTAACCGCTCATTCGGACGGAAGCCTTGTCAAATCAGTTTTTCATTGTCATACGTGATCGTCTCTGTGTGAGACATTAGCGCTTCCGATGAGCGATTGTTTTGGGCGCGTTTCGTTCACTCGACCGTTAGAAAATACGGCTTAGTGCTCCGCCTTTCTTTCCCACGATTTGAATTCAGTCCAGTTGTTGCTGCGACGGAGAGAGGTCCTGTGCGAGCAGTGTGAGGTCAGCTAGTACCCAAACTCCACAGTTCTTCAGTACTTCCATCCTAGTTCAACTTGGGTGATACGCAGCATTCATCGACTATAGTATTTCCTTCTTGTATTTCCCTAGTTATAAGAGTTTAATTAAGGTGTTTTTCCTAGGCGTAAGTATTTAGCTTTTGTGCGAGTGAGTGCCTCTCATTTAATTGATTTGAATTGTAACGTTAAATTTATTTTTTGTAATTAATAAATTTAACAGTTCTTTTCCTTGAGCTTAAAGTAAAATCTTGTTTCATTTCTCCATTATTAAGCTTATTTCCCATATAGCTCCTAGCTTGCATAAACGTTTTGCTTTCATAACTGGTACTTAGACCAGTCTTGTTGTATTAACTTAAAATCCGTTGTGCCATAGGAGTTAAGCATCAGCAAGGACCTGATTATTGTTATTAGTATTAGTTATTTATTGTCAAGGGTGAAGTAACTTTCTCCAGAGGCTAACAGTACAGTAATTCAGCAATTGTGAGTAATTAGTCTCTGCTGTGTACTGTGGAGAAAGTTTATAAATTCTCGTTCTCAGAGAGTCGTGCGAAGAAGCAGCGTAATCATTGCTTGATGTAGCAAGACAATCATTGTCTCTGCTCTTCAATATTATTGAATATTATTATCAGTTTAAATAATATTTAACCATTTATTTCAAAATTACCGTGATAATATAAAAACCCCGTGACACTAAGCCGCAGGTAAAAAGATAGGTACCAATTGTTCTGTGTATCGATTAGCTTTATTTCAGGCCATCCTTTGTTCTGTGTGCCACCCCTGCTGCGGGTGTGCATAAAAGACCTCTACCCTTTATGTTTCTGTCTCACTTTGTCTAAAGATGTAATATACGAAAGTACTCACTGTCGCTCCTTCCATTTCTTCTGTGGTTATTTTGCATACATACAGTATCTTCACGGTGAAGTGAAGTTTCTGCATATATATTTATATCTATCTATCTATCTATATATATATATACTGTATATATAAAGGCTATATCATAAGGGTGGCACATGTTGTTATATCATATCTAAATTTGCAGTTGACACTGTTTTTAACTTCACTTCAAGTAATATTCATTACTCATTGTATAAACTAAATTATCAAAATATATCTATATATCTATTTCCAGACGCCTCAATCCCGTTTGGGGTGGCCACAAACAAATCGCCTCCAAGTCGCCGTCCCCCGCCATTTCACTGTCCTGCTCACTCACACCCCGCTCTCTCATATACCTCTCCACCCCATCCCTCCATCTCATCCTCGGCCTCCCCCTCCCTCTTCCCCCCTCCACTTCACTCACATACATTCTCTTCGTCAGTCTTTCACCCTCCATCCTCTCCACATGGCCAAACCACCTCAGTGTATTCCTCATAACGCTTCCTATCACATCCACATCCACACCACAACGCTTCTTTATATCCTCATTCGTCAGCCTGTCTCTCCATGTGACTCCACAGGCTTCTCTTAAATAACTCATTTCCACTGCTCTCACTCTTGACTTGTGTCCTTCCAACAACGTCCAAGCTTCACTTTCATACGTTAGAGTTGGTATCACAATACTGTCATGTAGTAACTTTTTCACTTCCATGCTCACTTCCCTGTTTCTTATCACTGCTTTCAAGGAACCAGCAACCTTTCTTCCCTGCTGTACCCTTTCAAGCACTTCACCCTCCAAACCTCCATCCCTACTCATCACACTACCCATAAACTTAAACGTACTCACATTTTCCAATTCCTCACCATCCAACCTCGCTGTACATTCACTGACTTCACCTCTCTCAAAGACCATCACTTTACTCTTCCCTACATTCATCTTTAGATTCCGTTTCTTACACACTCTCCCAAACTCATCCACCAAGCCTTGCAGATCCCCTTCGTCTTCACTCAACAATACAGTATCATCTGCAAACAACAGTACAGGGAGTTTCCAAACACTATCCTCTCTCACTAGGGCCACTCCAACATCCACTACCCTACCTTGTACCTCTTTTATTACCCCATCCATGTACAGATTGAACAACCATGGAGACATGATACATCCCTGTTTCAATCCAACCTTCAAAGAGAAAAATTCACTTAGTTCACCATCCACACGCACTGCAGCCTTAGCATCATCATACATACTCTTCACAACATTCAACAACTTCCCATCTACTCCATATATTCTTAATACTTTCCACAATCCTTGTCTATCCACCCTGTCATATGCTTTCTCCAAATCCATGAAAGCCGCATACAACTTCTTTCCCTCCTCTAGAAACTTTTCCACTAAAGATCTAAGAATGAATATCTGATCTACACAACCTCTTCCCTTCCTAAAGCCTCCCTGTTCTTCTCCAACTAATTCCTCTGTTCTTTCTCTAACTCTGTCAATAAGTATCCTACCATACACTTTTCCTATTATACTAAGAAAACAAATGCCCCTATGATTACCACACACTTCTTTTTCCCCTTTCCCTTTGTACAAGAGAATAATTATACCTGATTTCCAATCCTCCGGGACTCTACCTTCCTCCTAGGCCAATCTCCACATCTTCCACATGCATTCTACTACTATCTCTCCCCCATGTTTCAGCATTTCACCACACGCTCCTCCAAGGCTACTTCAGAACCCAGTTTAATTAACTCCATATCCACACAGCTGAGTAACGTTAACCTTGTTTTTAGCACCAAAATTGCCGTTTTGGGTTATTTTAACGTACATAATTTACAGCAGAATGGTTCTCGCATTCTGTCAGGACTGACGAAACTGATCTACTGTACAATGCAAGTTGTTTACAGAACTGTTTAATCTCCGACAGTGTGTAAAGCAACCAATCAGAATAACAGATAATCCTGACCATAACGCCCATCTCTTGGATCTATTCCTGACAAATAATCCAGAACAGTACAGGATAGAAGTACTATCACCCGTTAGATCCTCTGACCACAATCTCATCAAAGGCTCAATATTCGGCTCCTCCAAATCTCCCCATTCTGAACCTGGCAGGGTGACCCGATATCAGTTTGACAGGTGGATTTGGAAATTATCTTGATAACATTCCATGGCAGTCTTTCTTCTCTAGTGATGTCAGTTCTACCCAGTCCCACATTAATGACTTAATACTAGCTGGTATGGAATTATTCATACCAAGTCAACAGTTCACTAAAAGATCAAACTCATCAAAATGATTTTATAGCAGTTGTGCCAGAGCAAAGACCCATAAGTCATCAGCATATAACTCTTACTGACAATAATAAAAAAAAAACATCTGAATCACACTGTCAATTTAAAATTGCTACAAACCATGCAAAAGTTGTAATAAATCTCGCCAAATCAAACTTTCTTCAAAATCAATCATCAACACTACTTAACAATCGTAATGACAATACAATATTCTGGTCAGCTCTCAATTTTTACAATAATAACTTTAACAAGTCATCACACATTACCCTGCTATATTCTTCAGATGGCAACATTACAAATGACCTGCGTGGTAAAGAGAATGTCCTTGCCAGTACATTTGCCAGAAATTCTACCGTAAAGAAAGTCAGCCAGAGTACAAGAATTTGTCTCTCCCGAAATTGTTCCACTTAAAAAAAAACAGTATAGATACATAAAATCCATCCTAGACAATTTACCAACCATCAAAGCTCCAGGTCAGATGGATTTCCCTCAATTGTTTTTAAAAAGTGTTTGCCAGATCTTACCTTGGTTCTGGCAAAATTATTCAGACTATTCATATGTACTTCTTCATACCCTAATTCATGGAAGGAAGCCAATATCCACCCAGTGCTAGCAAGGAAGTTCCTCTGACCCCTCTCATTACAGACAAATAGCTATCACATCTTCTCTTGGTAAAGTTTTTGAAATTTTAACTAATAAGCACATAGTTAAACTCCCTGAATCCAACAACTTCGCCACGAAAGATCTAACATTGATATACTCAATCTCCTGACTCATATCATCCATCAATCAATTGATCAACACGGAGGAACTCATTCAATAGCCCTTGATATTTCTGAAGCTTTTGACAGAGTGTAGCACCATTCTCTGCTCTCCAGACTCCTTTGCTATGGACTAACATCTTTTGTACCTCTGCTTTTATCTCAGAGGCAGAAAAATAAGAGTAAAAGTAGATGATATATATTCCAATTTCCACTCAATTAAAGCTGGCGTGCTGCAAGGACCAGTTCTGGCGCCAACCCTGTTCCTAGTTCATATTAATGATCTCTTGTCTGTCACCCACAATCCCATCCATTCATCTGCAGGTGACTCAACACTTCACAGTTCATTCAAACTCAAACACCCATTTACAAAGTTTAATATCTCTAACTCACAGCTCAGAGCAGCCATCTCTATAAATCAAGACCTATCTAAGATCATTGAATGGAGACAAATTAACTTTGTCTCATTTAATGTTAGTAAAACCATATATATACAAATTACTAATAGACAGATATTGCCAGATTCGTATTTTATCTTCAATGCTACTAATGTTCCCATCTCCAAAAGTACTGAAATTCTTGGTGTCTCACCTAACAATGCCCTCAGCTGGACAACTCATGTCAGGTCACTTGCTAAAACTGCCTCAAAGAAATTTGTATTATTGTACAGACTCCGGAACTTCTTCACTGACAAGCACTTAGCCATAATTTATAAGAGTCACGTGCACTCTCAACTAGAATATTGCTCACCCTTGTGGAATGTATGTGGAGTAGTTGCATTAAAAGAACTAGACAAAATTCAGAACAAAACTGTTGGAATTATCAATAATCCTGTTATTATCAATAAACTAACTCCCCTACAAATAAGAAGGAATGTTGCCTCGCTTGCATTATTTTACAGATACTTTTATGGCAAATGCTCAGACGATGTTGAGTCCATTGTGCCACCTCTCCATGCCTTCCCTCGTGCTTCAAGGGCATCTGGTAACGCTCATGATGGGAATGTTACACAGCCATATTGCAGAACTTCTGCCTATCAGAATTCTTTTATTCCCCAAACTGCAGCTCTCTGGAACTCGCTTCCCTGGGGTTGTTTCCCAGAAACTTCAACCTAGAGCTGTTCAAGTCTAACTGTTACAGATGTTTTATGAATGGAGAACGCCAGTTATCTGGTGTATGGATTTTTTTTTATTAATTTGCTTTTCATTCCTCTGTTCTGTTATATATATATATATATATATATATATATATATATATATATATATATATATATATATATATATATATATATATATGTATATATATATATAGAGAGAGAGAGAGAGAGAGAGATAGAGAGAGAGAGACTCAGTGGTACAGTAGTAAAAGTGTGCATTTTCGTACACTGAAGAACGAGGATTCGCGCTCCGCCAGGGTAATAAACTTTGGGAGCATTCTTCAGGCCAGTTACTGCATTGGCGGACACAAGGGGTGCTGTGGTTGAACCAGTCGCATACTATAAAGTATGCTTGCACCCAGTCAGCTTGCGCGGGCCGATTACACTTGGTTCACAGAGTACACACACATCCAAAGCCACTCCAACACCACAATTACACTTACAAGCACTTCTAACCTACAACGATCTCTGCTAGACAGCCTAAGCCACTTGGTAGAGATACATAGGCTGTATCGTTCTCACTTCGGTCGGGATAGGCCGTTCCTGCAGTGGACACACAAATGGTTGATGATATATATATATACAGAGAGAGAGAGAGAGAGAGAGAGAGCAACGTCTGTGACTTGGTCTTGTCCAGGACTTGGGAAAAATGCCCCTGGAAAGGTACTTATAGACCCCAGCCAACCAAACTTTGAAAGCCACCTAAATAACTCCCTATCAAATATGCAGAGGGTGATTCTGTGTTATGAATTCGCCCGGGCTTTCAAGTGGTGGCTTGTATCATCTATCAGTACTACCAGTGTCCAGCTATACTCAGTTCTGCTAATGTCACCTGTACTCCCATCCACTGTTGACAATTTAGCCATTTTTCTCCTGTCCTTGACTCCCCCCCTCCTTACCTCCCCTCATTACCCTCTCCTCCCACCTGACCATTTGCGCTGCGCTACACAAATCCTGGACAGATTTTTCCACTCATTTTATCCATTGAAATGTGACCTTTGCCCTATTCTTATACATAATAATATATAAAAGAAAGAGAGATACTGCCATACATCTGGAATGGGCTAATTGTCACCTGGCAACACCTCACGTGCACTCGTTCGCTAATTTTCCCTGTTTATTTCCTCTTGAAGTATGCCGTATGACCTGTTCTCATAATAAAAATATATATAAGAAAGGAAGGGAGAAGCCTAAGTGATATTTACATTCACCTGGAACTACCTAATTTATTATGTATTGTCTAGATTTCCTGCCAATCATTTCATAGCGTATATATTAGCAGCTGTCACCAAGCTGACATTGGCAACCCTTCAATGTCCCTAGGTCACAGCATTCAGTTTACTGTCGTCTTTCAAGGTGAAATCATGTCGGATTCACGCCTGTCCAATTCCACAGCTTTTTAGCCCCATACAAAGGGCCCTGTGATCGCTACCCCTACTAAACCTCGTGTGGGAAAGGGTAAAGGGCTAAGTGTCTCTGCTGTGGAACGTGAACTGGCTAATTTATCAATGATAATGCTGGACAGTGACTACGATCTTTCTGGTGACTCTAAAACAGTGGAAGTGGAAATGTAAATGATGTGTAACAGCAAGTGAAAGTAATAAATGTTAATATAAGTGAACAATGGAAAATAGTTTTATAAGTTACTGCAAGTGACAGTGCATAACATAGTGTAAATAAAATAGAAATGTAGATAATGTAAATAAAATAGAGAATGTAAATATAAATGTAAATAAGTAGTAATATAAGAATACGAATATAAATACTAGGAGTAATGACAGTGAAAGTGGAAGTTTTGCTCTAGCATGTATGAATACTGGGAGTAATGAAAGTGAAAGTGACAGCTTCACTCTCTTCGCTAGTATACAGAATGAGAAAGTGAATGCCTGGAGTGAAACTACTAGTACTAAAAGAAACTTATAGATAAATATTGTATATATAAATAAATGTAATAAAGTACTAGGAATATACAGTGTGAGTGTGTTTATAAATAATATATGAAAGCTCCGCCTCAGAATACCATCGGGGAACCAGAATGGGAGGAAAGCTCGTATGCGCTCGTAATCTACATTGCTTTCACAGTTTTTTTTTTTTTTAATTTGGATTCCAAACTACTTGAAATTCATAGAATAGTTTTTGTAGTTATAATATCACGCAGTGGTAACCATATTACGGGGTATCAGGAAGTGTAAAGTAGAGACTTCGTTACCCAACTTCAGAAGTCTCCACAAGTCCTACGGTAGACGAAGAAGGCTCAACAAACATTCCAGGAGAAAGATGAATGTATGTGCAGTAGGCTTATTTAATTATAATATTCTAGGACTAATAACTGATTTTTGGCAAATATTTTTAAAAAGTCAGTTGGAGCGCGAATATCCCCGCGGGACACGCATGGCACAGTCCCAGCAGCCCCGCGATTAAGGGGTTAAGACTCTATGCAAACAAATAGGGGACAGCAACCATTCAATAAATGAAATGGAACTAGAGAATGGGGAATCTGAAGTGAGTAAGGAAAATATTTAGCAGTGTACAGGGTACTTACGACACGTCCATGGCCGTCGCTTAGATTAACTTACCTCCTCTCAGGCTCTGACGGTGGTGAAGGTGCACTTGAAGCACGTACAGTAATCCAGTGTTGCACTGCAATTAATCCTTTGCACTCTGAATTCTAATTTTTTAACACTGCACATACTGTTCTTACTTGTGCTGCACTTGAAACATGCCAGTGTTGCAATCTGCACTTAATCCTTTGCACTCTGCATTCTTTCTTAACACTGCACAACAGTAAATTCACATGTGGTCTAGTGGCGAGTATTGCAGTTTATTCACTGTCAGCCAGACAGTAGGTGTTGCAGGTGGCCCAGGGGCACATCGCTGGGACATGGTGATGGGCTACCCACTGCAAACGACTCTGCAGATAGCAGCAAACTCACGTCCAGTGGAGACTCCACCATGGCTGATATCCTGGGCTGTGGCTCGAAGGTAGAAGGCAGGTCTTGGTGAGGCAGTGGTGTGGAGCCATGGCTGGGCATAGCGAGGGTCACGGCCCTGAAAAAGTTGTCAATGGTTGATTGACGAAAGGTACAGCGATTCTGACGATTGATGATGTGCTCCCTAGAAGTGTGCACTTCCTCCACAAATCCGAGGGGCCCCATCTCCCTGTTGCAGTCTGGGTGTTCCAGGTAGTCAGAAACTAACTTAACCTGCTCTCGGAGTGCACTCTGCTTGGGGATGGCTGGAATAGTGGTGTGCTGAGATGAGCCCACATCATCGTCACTGTCCTCATCAGAATCTTCCAGCTGGGTACCTGTACCGGCAACAGAAGGTGCCATGTCGATATCAGACATGATCTGATACCAAATATCACCCTCATCATCATCCAATCACTCATGCACTTCATCCGCATCCACCTCATTGCCAGTCACACGAAGACATGCATGGAAGTAATCCATGTCAAAACCTAGAAAGTTGTGCACCACATCGGCTCTGAGAAGCAGACGAGACCAACCACTTTTCAGAGTCTTGACAGGGACTTCCCTCCATGCACTGGCCCGGTTGTAGATGGCTGATATGATTTTGTAATGACGAAAGTTTTCCAAAGTCCGCTGGCCTCGCGTGTCCTGTCCCTCCCTGCGTTTATCCTCATCCTCATCCTCAAGAACAACTATCACCTCATCCAGGAACTTCCAACAGTACAGCCTCTTCGTTGCCACAATCATTCCTTGGTCCATTGATTGGATGAGAGCAGTCATAATAGGTGGTAAGAACAACCACCTAATGCGGCCATTCTTAGCCACCAACTCCTTGTCCGATGGATGTGCAGGTACGTTGTCCAGGAGGAGAGCCTTTACCTGGTCATCAGTGTCTCTGTCTGATAATGTATGACCTTGACGAAGTGCTGGTGAAACCAGTCTTTGAAGAGCTTTGTTGTGAACCAAGCCTTCACAGGATGGTACCAAACGACAGGAAGGACATCCATCAACTCACGAAGGCATTGAGGCTGCAAAGCCAACAATAATGGGCTTAAGCCAGTGCATGCTGTTAGCATTGGCACAACACAAAGCAGATATTCGCTGCTTGGAGAGCTTGCATCCAGGTACACACTTTTCCATCTCCTCTGCTAGCAAGCAATAGAATACACTAGTTTCATCAATGTTGTAGACTTGACCGAGAATGAGGCCCCCCCTGTCGATCAAGCCCTTCACCTTCTGCCGAAATTCTTTTACTCCCTCCTCATTGGCATCCAAAGCTTTGCCATGGGCCTTATGGTTGGTAAGGCCATGTCATAGTTTGAAAGCAAAGAGCCACCCTTCAGATGCCATGAAGTCTGGGGAGTCGTGTAGCCTTGTGAACTTCTCAGCAGCAGCATTCAGCTCTGTGCCATGCATCAGCACACCAGCAGCATGTTGATGATACCAAATCAACGTGCAGCAGCCGACTTCTGCAAACCTGGAAGGGTACATAATCTTCCCCTGCACATTGTGTTTGGTCTTCAGTGTGAAGTCTGCCATGCACTGGGTGAGTTTGTCCCAGAAATTCTTGATATCAAACAAGGTAGAGCAGGCCAGGTTGAATTCACGAAGGATGCGGGACGTTGACCATCCTGGGTCCACCTTGTCCAATATCTCACTCTTCTACTCCAGAGTCAGAACCACCCATTTCCTCTTCTTGGGTGGTGGGGCCATCATCGCACACATGAGTAAGAGGCATCAGGGCCTGCAGCAGGTAGGGCACCATCACAAAAGCGAGCACGTGGGCAGCCATGGCGACAAGTTTGCAGTCATGGCGGTAGGTAGGCGTGAAATGGGGATCATGCAGGGGCACTCTAGGGGATGTAACCGGAACTACATGCCAAAACACAGTTGTTTGTCACTGCACTGCATATTTAGAGTAGGGATGAACACATATCAGCTCTTCTTGTGCATTTCGACATTTTTTGGCCATTTTTGGTGTCCCAGGTGTCCGGATATCTTAGGAAATTATCCGAGACTTGGACTAATCGACACAAGCCCAAAATGTCTGGGACTTGGTGTGTCCGGATCTTGAGCGTCTAGGTCTTAAAGGGATTTCTCTCTCTCTTTCTCTCTCTCTCTCTCTCTCTCTCTCTCTCTCTCTCTCTCTCTCTCTCTCTCTCTCTCTTTCTCTCTCTCTTAATATATATATATATATATATATATATATATATATATATATATATATATATAAGGTGGATGAAAAGCTGACGAAAGGGAGAGCTGGAGCTCCAGTTTCATCAACCGTCGAGACTACTTCATGACCATTCCCCTTTGCTGAACCTTTTCAGTGTTTTAATAACACAGAGAGTAGGCCGGCATGCACTCCAGTACAAGTTTCTCTAACTGTCAACACCAAAAAACATGCACATTACACACTGCACTTCCTTTTCAAATTAAAAAAGAAAAATGGTGTCTAACAACCAAGCCTCTGAGTCCATAGGTAGGAGGGACCATAAATGTCCCCACCATCCACCTTTTTCCCTGTGATAACTCAACGAGCTGCCTGGAACCACTGCCTGACTCATCTCTTCATTTCTGCAACATTTGGGTCTTTCCTCTAATTTTCTCTTTGTTGAGCACCACCTCTCCCCCTCTAATCCTCACCTCCTCTTCTTAACTAAGACTCAGCTGCCTGAGGCAACTGATAGGAAATTCTTTTCTGTATCCTTCAACTTTATACTTATTTCAAAGCAAAACGTGGCTGTTGTGTATATGTACGCAATGACTGATCTTGCTCTCGTGTTCTTGAACTTGATTCTTCTGAATTCTCTACTCTCAGGCTTTGTGGAGTGTTCCAGGAAGAACCAATACTGACAATCAGAAAGAAGATTGTGATAGGAAAGATCCTTTCAAATTTTTTCTGTTAACAATAGACTCGAAAACTTTAGAGACACAGGATGTTAAAGCAACTGGACGATAGTTAGAGTGTTGGGAATGGTCAGCCTTCTTTGGGAATCGCCGAATAAAAGCAAACTTCGAGCAAGAAGGAAAGGCTCCTGGTCATCCTCCTTTGGGGACTTTGGCAAAAGCTTTGCTGTTGTACTTGACAATTCACAGGCTTTCAATCAAGTTTGGCATATATCTTTAA
The DNA here is from genome assembly GCF_032717465.1 of Coenobita brevimanus. Taxonomy (NCBI): domain Eukaryota; kingdom Metazoa; phylum Arthropoda; class Malacostraca; order Decapoda; family Coenobitidae; genus Coenobita; species Coenobita brevimanus. The sequence continues at coordinate 25,768,192 of NC_136984.1, forward strand.
TTTTCGTCGTCCGGTTCCTATCCATCTATCTATCCCTTCATCGCCAGCTTCCTTTATGGTCATTCTATACCTGCTGTTGTAGACAGCCACCATTCTTCTCCTATTTCTACAAATAGTGGTCATCCTCAGGGCTCCTTCCTATCACAAATTCTCTTCATTTTATACATCAATGACCTAAGCTGTACATGTACCCCTATCGACTCATACGCTGATGATTCAATTTTTCACCTTTACTTTCGGTTCTCGCAACGTCCATCTCAGTAGGGATGAGGCTATGGTACACCTAATGCCTAACTTCGCTCGTTTCTGACTGACGTAAAAATAATTTCGTTGTTTTTAATCAACCCGAGAACATCTGCCTCAGAAGTACCCACTAATGTTTAATAATATCCAGCTCAATCCTGCATCATCCTTAAACATACTTGGGGTTTCATTCTCTAGAGACTTATCTTGGAAAGATCGTATCACATCTCTTGTAAAATCTGCTTCAAAGAGATTAGGTGTGCTAAGCCGTCTCCATACCTTCTTTACCCCTGCACAGTTGTTGACTTTATACACGGGTTTTATTCACCCCTGTGTAGAGCACAACCCTCATGTGTGGGTAGGCTCCCTACATACAGCTCTTCTCAATAGGCTGGAGTCAAAGGTTTTTCGTCTCATTAACTCTCCTCCTCTTACTGGCTCCCTTCAACCTGTCTCTTCACCTCACTGTTGCATCTTTATTTTCTATCGTACGTCAATGGTCACTGCTCTGAACTGTCTTTTTGCATCCCTCCACCTCTACGACGGGCGCGTAGCAACCATCTAGTAGCAAACTCTCATCCCATTTCTGTTCAACTCTCCATTGCAGGAGTTAAACGTTACTCCCAGTTCTTCATTCACCAGGTCAGGTCTGGAACTGTCTTCCTCTGTCTGTATTTCTTACTTCCTATGACCTCCAGTCTTTTAAAAGCAGTGCGTCCATTCATCTCGAAATGAACCAGTTTTGAATTTGACTCTCTTTTGTATTGTGTTTGTTTTTTTCTTGGAAAGAATGATTTGTAGGCTCCTGGCCTTTGGTTCTTCTTCCTTGCATAATATATATATATATATATATATATATATATTCCAAGAATGATTTGTAGGCTCCTGGCCTTTGGTTCTTCTTCCTTGCATAATATATAGATATATATATATATATATATATATATATATATATATATATTCAATTTTATACCGGTATACAATTATATATATATATATATATATATATATATATATATATATATATATATATATATATATATATTCAATTTTATACCGGTATACAATTATAATATTAGCGACACATTATAGACCTTTGTCTCATTCAATTGTTGATATTTAAGGACTCCCTTAACGCTACACCATTATCATTTAACACAATGCAGCAATCAGCAGCCCTTCATCCACACCATACATCCACAAAGCCTTCCATTATCCTGACTATTCACCCTGTCATACACCTTTTTTCAGATCCATGAATGCCATCAATAGTGTACTATTCTTCACACATGCATTCTCCACTTTCTCGCTGAAAATTTTTGATCCACACATCCCCTACCGCACTATAGCCAGTATTAACCTCAGTTAAACGAAGCTCCTTAGCATTTTTTCGTGACCAGTTTATCTTTGCAAACAGCTCAATATTTTTCCTTTGTGAGTCAACTTTGCCTTCCATGTTGATGTTTAAAAGATAAGTACAACATAAAAGGTAGCAGTTTGGCAGTGTATGAAAATAAATTACTAAGAAAAAGGTATTCGGGTGCTTACTTAATAGACGAGAATATGAGTCTTGAAAACACACTGTTCATCACTAACCAGATATTCTGATATATTTCCCCCCTTTCCTCTCAATATTATTCCATATAAGATTCGTAAATACACTCACCAGACTAATTATACTATATTATTATTTACACTCCCTTCTTTCACTTTCATTTTTGTACAGGAGCATAACTAAGCCATTCTTACACTTCAGTGCTATAGTTTCTCTAATATTAATTTCTAGCATAATTCACGGAAAAATTTTTTTGCCACTCCACGCTACACTTACGCCGGTATTCTCGTCAGTGTATGAAGCTCACTAACACCATTTTCTAAGAGTTTTATTTTGCATATTTCATCTTACTGTCCTTCTCCGTGTTACAAAAATTATTTCGATATCACCATAATCTGCATCAGTAACGTTTGAAAGAATATTAACCAGTCATATCCAAAAATAAATCGATAAGGAAAAATGTTAAGGTGCTTCGTTTCCCGACGAGAATCGAGCATAATTACACCACATCAACATCTGCTCCTTTAACGCTATTTAATCTCCTCACAGCATTACAAGAAACAAACAAACGAATTCAGCTCACCTAACTTCCAATCAAACACGTCCCTGAGATTAAACTTGAATGGACTAGCAAAATGACAGCCAAATATTCCCGTCTCGCCCGTTGACTCAAAGGCCGCCATCGTCATCATCACCATCATCATCATCATCACCAGAGTCAGCAATGCCTTCATGATGTAAGGATTATGGAGCAACTTCTCAGTCTGTTGAAAAGTTAGGTTAAGTTTGATTAGTCAGGTTAGGTTACGTTAAGTTAGTGTGGTTAGGTTAAGTTGATTTAGGTTAGGTTTGTTTAGGTTATGTTAGGCTCTATTAGTTTAGGTTAATTATGTTAGGTTATGTTTGGTTTGTTAGGCTATGTTATACATTTTAGTATGGTTAAGTTAATTTAGGTTAGGTTAAGTTAGGTGTAGGTTAGGTTAGGTTAGGTTATTTTGGCCAGCTAGTGTTGCCCTTATTATTAGCTGCGTTTTCTTTCTTGTATTCCTGTTTGATGGTGGCAGGCACTTCTACCCAGCATAATTAACAGGTTTCGACCAAGCCTGGACACAATGACCAGCCTATGACCTAGTTGTGTCTCAAGGTTTTGGTTCCTAGGCGACTAATTGTTGCATAGCATTGGATGAAAAATTGTGTTTTTTTTGTGTGTGTGTTTTTTGGACTATTTACGTTCTGAACTGTAGAAGCATCATTACTAATGGACGCAGAAAGTTCTGACTTCGTCAGGCATAATCTTGAGGTCATTCCCTACCGAAAGTGTCCCATCCATTTTTCTTCTCCTCTAGTTCTCGAGTGGCAACCCTGCTAATAATGGCCCCAGTGTCCCAAGCAGTCCTGTTTGACTGTGGCAGGGTGACGTCTATTTAACTACATCTGACCAAACCAGGACACAATGACCATCCTATGACCTAGTTGTGTCTGCAAGGTTTTGGTTGCTAGCCATCTACTTGTTCCCTAGCAAAGACCTGCTTAGACTTAGTCAACGTTGCCTGCTGGCTAGTTAGATTAGGTTAGTTATTTTAAATAGGTTGTTTGTGTCGTTAGGGTGCTTAAGGTTAGGTTAATTAGGGTTGGTTAGATTAATTAGGCAAGGTTAGAATATGATTTAATTTAATGCCTATCGAATACACAAGGGTATTTTTTTTTCTAGTGGAAGAAAGAATGGAGGAAATTCTAATTGTTTCCTCCAAGAATAAATACTAACGAAATAACAGATAGCTAAATTGAAGATCCGTTCATTTCTAGATGACTGGACATACTGTTTTAAAAAGACTGGAAATCAGAGCTAGTAGGAAATACAGACATAAGAAGAACGTTGATTTGTTGCATACATGAAGGACTGGGAGTAATGGTAAACTCTTTCATTAAAGAGTTGTACAGATAAGGGATGAGAGTTTGCTCCTAGATTGTGCTGTTCACATCATGGTAATGGAGGGATGCGAGCAGGCTGTTCAGAGAAGCAGGGACCATTGAAGTAGCGATTGAAAAGAAATAAAGACGCAACAGTTCAGCAAATGAAAGAGGTTGAACGGAACCAGAAAGAGAAGGATATATAATGGCATGAAAGACCTTTGACTCCACCTTCTTGAGATGAGCTGTAGCTTTTTTTTTTTTTAAATCCAAGGAAGAAGGAACCAAAGGCCAGGAGACCACATATTGTTTCCTGCAAGGAAAAACAAAAATAGAGCATCAGAGAGCCAAATTCAAGATCCATTCATTTCATTTCAAGATGCATGGACACACTGCATTTGAAAGACTGGAGATGATAGGCAGTAGATAATACAGACAGAGGGAGAGAGTTCCAGACATTACCTGCTGAATACACGAAGGACTGGGAGCATCGGTTAACTCTTGGATCAGAGAGTAAGACAGAAAACGGATAAGAGTTTTGTGTTTAATGGGTGCTGTTCGCCCATCGTAGTGTTGGGGGGAAGCAAACGGACAGTTCAGAGTAGCACTGACCATTGAAGTAGCGATAGAAAGATATAAAGATGCAATAGTGCGGTGAAGAGACAGTCGTTGAATGTAGCCAGTATGAGGAGGAAAATTAATGAGATGAAAAGCCTCTGTCTCCACCTTATTGAGAAAAGTTGTATGTGGGGAGCCTTCACACGCATTAGATTTGTACTGTAATCAAGGTCGAATAAAACCCGTGTATAAAGTCAACAACTGTGCAGGGGTAAAGAAGGCATGGAGTCGGATTAGCACACCTAATCTCTTGGAAGCAAACTTTTCAAGAGAGGTAGGCCTAATATGAACTTTCCAAGATAAATCCCGACAGAATGAAACCCCAGTTATGTAGAAAGACGATGAAGTGGTTTGCAGAATTTTGTTAAAAAATAGAGGATACTCTGGTGGAAGATTTTATCGGGCTGATAGATGTAGGAACTGAGTTTTTGATGCATTAAAAACAAGATTGCTTTTACCCCAATCGGAAATATGAGCCAAGTCAGATATTAGGTGTGCCATAGCCTCCTCCTTTGTTTATTGAAGGATCTGCAGATTTGGACACTGAGAGAAGTGAATGAAAATGTGAAGGGTGGAGTCATGGATGTTTGAGTGGATAGGGTTTGATGTACAGTTTAGAGCAACGATGATGAATTAAAAGAGGAGAGTTGGTGACTGGACAGAGTCCTGAAGAACACCATAACAGCTTTAGGGGAAGAATGATGGCCGTCTAAAACCACCACTATAGAACGATCAAAGAGGAAGCAAGAGATGAAGGCACAGACAGAAGGATAGAAACTACAAGAGGGGAACCTGGAAATTAAAGATTTATGCCAGACGTGATCGTAACCCCTTGAGATGTCAAGTGCAATGGCAAAGCATTTGCCACAGTCCCCAGTGAAGGATGACCGGGAGTCTGAGTGGTAGGTGACAAGATCTCCAGTGGAGCGTCCCTGGCAGAACCCATACTGACGATCAGAAAAAAGGTTGTGATAGGAAAGATGCTTTAAAATTTTTGTGTTAAGAATAGACTCGAAAACTTTTGAAACACAGGATGTTAAAGCTATTGGTCAACAGTTAGAGGGATGGGAATGACCACCCTTCTTCGGGATAGGCCGAATGAGAGCAAACTTCCAGCAAGAAGGAAAAGTACAAGTTGATAAACAAAAACTAAAGAGTTTCCCTTGCCAGGGTGTAGGCATAGATGCACTTTTCTTGATGGCAACAGGAGGGGCCCCGTCAGGTGTATATGCCTTGTAAGTATTGAGGTCAGCGATTGCAGAAAATGCATCAATTGAAGAAATTTTAAGGTCAGCCATGATGACGTCAGAGGGGGGAAGTAATGGAGGAACAGCATCGGAATCGTCTAACGAGCAATTGGAGGAGAAAGTCTGTGCATAGAGTTCTGTTTTATCAGTAGAAGAAATAGCTACAAAGCCATTTGAGTGGAAAAGGGGAGGGAAGGATAATGAGGTAAAGTTAAAAAGATGTTTGGCAAGGTGCCAGGAAAGACGAAGGAATTTGAGTTGGAGAGTTCAGATCATTTAGTACGAAATTAATTATTTTTCGCAAAGCGAAGAACAGACTGCATGATTCCAGGCAGATATATAAGAGATCAGATTCAGGAGTTTCTTGGTGCCCATACCTTTTGTAGGCCTTCTTGTTGTGGATAACATTAAAACAAGCGTTATTAAACCAAGTTTTTTTTTTTTTTTTTAGTCATAGGACATGGGAACGGAATGAATGCTTTCATGCTCCAGAGAATATTGTCTTTAATGTGGATGGCACACTCAGATGGCCCTCGGCTATGGGAGCAATAATCATTCCATGGAAAATCAAAGAACTGTCTGTGGGCCACCCAATCAGCAGCTCAAAACAGCCACAGCCACTGCTTCTTGGGAGGGCTCGCAGCCTTACTGGAGCGATAGGACAGGATAAGGTGATAATGTTGTGATTAGAAGAGCCCTAAGGAAAGAAAAGATTAATAGCATAATCAAAAGGGTTAGCTGATAGAAGGATGTCAAGTATGTTGGAACTCTCTCCAAGGCGGTCAGGGATATGGGTAGGGTGATATACAATTTGCTCTAGGTCATTAAGAATGGAAAAGAAGAAGGCATTTTCACCAGGTGGATCAGTGAAACAAGAGGAGAGCCAAAGGTGGTGGTGAACCTTTGAAATTTCCTAGAATGGAGATTTCAGAGAAAGTAGAAATTGATAGGATGTGTTGCATCGTACAGGAAAGATAGTCAAGGAATTTTTTATAGTCAGCAGAATTATGGGATAAATAAACAGCACATAATTTATATATTTAGAGAATGAAAGGGCAGCTGAAACAAGAAAGTAGAAAATTCAGAAGATTCAAGTTCCGGAATACAAGAGCAAGATATGTTGCTGCATACATAAACACGACATCCACCTTTGGCATTGAAATGAGTATTGAGAAAGTAGGAGAATACAGGAAAGGGTTTGCTATCAGTCACCTTCGGCAGCTGAGTCTTTGTTAGGAAAAGAAGGTGAGGTCTAGAGGAGGACAGGTGGTGTTCAACAGAAAGTCAGAAAAAAGGCCACGAATATTGCAGAAATGAAGAAGTGAATCAGGCAGTGGTTCCAGGCATCTCACTTGGCCGTCACCGGGAGAGGGGCAAATGGTGGGGCTTTGATCCCTCCCCTCCTTTGAGACTCCGAGGCCTTGTATTGAAATGCCGTATTGTTTGTTATGAATTTTGAATAAGAAGTGTATTGTGTAATGTGCTTGTAATTTGGTGTCGACAGTTAGAGGAACTTGTATTGCAGAGCATGCTGGCCTACTCTCTGTGTTACTGAAACATTGGAAAAGTTCAGTAAAGGGGAATGGTCAGAGGTTAGTCCCGAGGGTTTATGAAACCGGAGCTCAAGCTCTCCCTGTCATCAGCTTTCCATTCACCTTGGGAGTACCGCCTGCTTGACAGGTGTGGGGAGCCTCCCCACACATGAGAGTTGTACTCTACACAGCAGCGATTAAAACCCCTGTAAAATGTAAACAACAGTGTAGGATTAAAGAAGGATGGAGTCGGCTTAGCATACCTATAATCTCTTGGTTGCAGATTTTAAATGAGGTAATATGACCTTTCCAAAGTATGTCCTAAGAGAATTAAACCCCAGGTATGTTGGGAGATTATGAAGGATTGAGTTGGGTAAAGTTAAAAATTAGAGTATATTCTTTTGGTAGATTTTGATGGGCGGAATGATGGAACAACTGAGTTTTTGGTGAGTTAAAAACATGATTACTTTTACCTGAATCAGAGGTATGAGCCAAGTCAGACATTAATTCTGCAATAGCTTCAACCCTTGTCTGTTGATGTAACTACTGAGATGAAAGCAGCATGAAGCTGATGGAAAGGTGAAGGATGGAGTTATCAGTGTAAGAGTTAATAGGGTTAGATGTACAGTTTAGAAAGTCATTAAAGAACAGAAGGAATAGAGTTGGTGATTGGGCAGGGCCCAGTGGAACCCCACTAATGATAGTCCTAGGAGATAAACAGTAGGGGAGGGTGGGGCACACTGGGACATGCGGCACTGCGGGACGACACTGATTCTAGAGGTATCTGGGAATCCTGGTTGTGGGAACTTGCACCAAACACCACTCTCAGGCTAATGCCTCTATTAACGTTGCTAAGGGAGGATGTGCTGCTCCAGGCTCTCTGTGCTGGATATCCTTATTCTATCAACAGAAAAAGTAATTTTTTTGCTGTAAGTATGGAACTATCTGTGTTTCATATGTATTGCACAAAATGTCTATATAATATTTACCTAACGTGTACATAATGGGATGTTCCTGTTACCATGTGCTTTCCTTATTTTTCTGGAACTGACTTTGTCTTGCGAAATTTCGTATGGGGCACAGTGAGATACCTATAATGGGGCGCTGTGGGTCAGTGTCCCACTGTGCCCCATAGTGATGTAGAGATGTGTATTATATATATTATACAGCACGCACTGTTGATACTACCGGTTATGTATTATATATTATTGACTTCATAAAATATATTAGGGTTGCAGTATGATTGCTACTGACACTCCTGAGAAAGAAACTCTTGCTCAATGTAGACCTAAAGCTCAAAACTCTACAGACTATAAGAAGGAAACCAATAGCATGCCAAGACCCTCAAAATTAGTTTTTGAAGAGCAGGACTCATCATCTGGGGAAGAATTGGTTTTGTCAGATCATTCATCCGATGCCTTTGATGAAGAACAATGACGATCAGGAATTTCCTGAATCGGAAGGAAAGCCCCATAGTTAATGGTTACATTCTGGCTGAGTTTGATACTACAATAAAGAAATATTATGTGGGCCTTGTAACAAAGGAGAAAGATGATGAAGGGGACTACGAAGTTTCGTATCCGCGCAGAAAGCGGGAATCACCGGAGTTTTTCTTTCCACAGGTTCAGGATATCGCTTCTATCAAGCTCAGTGGCATTAAGGTCATCCTCCCCAAGCCTAAAACATGTGGTACACCAAAAAGACAAAATGCATGCCATAAATTTGATTTCAGTTTTGGTTTCATTAATGTAAACTGGTCATGTCCCAGTGAGCCCCAATTCTTGTCCCACTGTACCCCCACCTGGGGCACAGTTGGACAAAATATATATATATACATTATATTGTTTTGTGGACCACATCTTTTTCAAACAAGTTGATCGTTTCTTTTGTATATGCTTACTGATGCTAAATGTTTATAGTTCTTTTCCTGTATTTCACTTCTCTAATACCTATTCAAATAAATGAGTTATAGTGCCACAATTATTTTTTTGTCACACTGAGCCCAACTCTCCCCTAGTCGTTTTCAACAGCAGCTATAGAGCGACCAGAGAAAAACTAGAGATGAAGGCACGGATAGAAGGATAGAAACCACAATAGAGTAGACTCAATCGAAGGCATTTGAGATGTCATGTGCAATGACAAAGCTTTCGCCGAAGTACCGAAATGAGGATGACCAGGAGTTTGAAAAGGTGGGGAGATAGCCAGTGGAGCAACTCTGGTGTAAATCATATTGATGATCAGAACGAGGGTTAAGAAAGGAAAAGTAATTTAAACTTTTCTTTCTTTGTAAGAAAAGATTCAAAACTTTAGAAATACAGGATGTTAAAACAGTTGGGCAATAGTTAGAGGGCTGTGAGTGTTCAAGCTTCTTTGGGAGAGGCTGAATGAGAGCAAACTTCCAGCAAGAAGAAAAGGTACAAGTTGAGAGAAAAAAGCAAAAAAAGAGTTTACCTAGGCAAGGTGTAAGCACAGAAGCCCAGGTGTTGATGAAAACAGGAGGGACCCCACCAAGCCCAAATGCCCTTTTAGAATTGGAGCCAGTGGTGACAGAAAACACGCCAACTGAAGAAACTTTAATGTCAGCCATGAGGAAGTCAGAGGGAGGAAGTGATGTAGGAACAGCACCCAACTCGTCTAAGGTTGAATTTATGAGAAAGTCTGAGCGAAGGGTCCTGCCTTATTAATAGGAGAGCTATAGAGTCATCAGAATGAAAAAGAAAAGGGAAGGATATGAAGTATATAAAGTTAATAGACAGGTTTCTGGCAAGATACCACAAGGAGCAGGAAGAATTTGAGTAGGAGCGTTTAGTACAATTAGTATGAATGAAATCATAATTAGCAGAGCAAAGGACACAGTTGTTGGTAGAAACATAAAAGAGATGAGATTCAATGGTGGGTTGGCTCCGGTATCGTATGTAGACCTTCTCATTGTTGTAGGCAACATAGAACAAACGTTATAAAACCAATTTTTATTTTTTTCATTAGTCACAGGATAAGAAAATTGAATGTGTGTTTTCGCTCCCGAGAGAATAACCTCAGTACTGTGCAAGGCACACTCAGATAGCTCTTGGCCATGGAAGCAAAAATCATTCCAGGAAAATTTAAAAGTACTACATGAGGGTCTCCTGATCACAAAGCTCCAAATTGACAAAGCCGTCGCGCAGCTTGGGAGGGTCTGCAGGCCTTACCGGGGCAACTGAACAGGCTATGATGATAAGGTTGTGATCAGAGTAGCCCAATGGAGAAAAAACGATTAACAGAATAAGCGGAATGATTAGTTATAAGGAAAAGGGCAAAGATGTTGGAACTCTCCCCAAGAAGATCTTTTGTGTAAATTAGATAGCGTGAAATTATAAAAGTTTTGTGAAAATATTTACTACAATGGACGTGATTGTATTATTGTTGTAAAGTGGTTGTGTATAGGAACCAACCAATCATGCAGTGAGATACAATTAACAGACCTCAATTTACAAAATATCTTTGTTAAAAGATGAATTTACTACATCAAGACTAATTTTAGGACCAATTCATAGGAAAGTACAGCTCAGCAGTCACGAATAGATAACGTCTTTGTGTTTAACAGTGAAAAGTTTGTGTATTACGACATCCTGTTTATTGTGTATCACAACATCCTTTCTCTGCAATCTTCATTATAGGATATTTCAATGTTCATCGCCACCTTTGGTTTTCCTATCCTTTCACTGATTCACCTGGTGAACAAACCTACATCTTCTCTAACCTTAGTGACCTAGTGCAACTTGTACAGCACCCTACCCGTATTCCTGACCGCCTTGGAGAGAGTTCCGACATACTTGACCTCTTCCATACAACTAGTCCTTCTGCTTATACTGTTAATCTTTCCTCTCCGTTGGGCTCCTCAAATCACAACCTTGTTACCTTAACCTCTCCCATCACTCCGGTACGGCCTGTGGACCCTCCAAAGAAACGTCGGTTGTGGCACTTTGGAGCTGCTGATTGGGAGGCCCTCAGGCAGTCTTTCCTTGATTTTCCCTGGAATAATTATTGTTTCCATTGCCGGAAGCCATCTGAGTGTGCCATCCACATTATGGAGATTACTCTCTCAGGCATGTGAGCATACATTCCAGTCTCAAATCCTTTGATTAATGCAAATAAACCTTGGTTTAATCACGCTTATTCCAATGCTGTCCAAAACAGGGAGAAGGCCTATTAAGAGTTCCGCTGCCAACCCAACCCCGAATCACATTTTTTTTTTTTTTGTTTCTGCCCGAATCATGCTAAGTTTGTTCTTCACTATGCTATAAATAATTTCATTCATACTACATGCTCTCAACTCTCCAACTCGACTTCTTCCCGCCCATTTTAGCACTGTTATGCCAGGTGTTTAAGGGGCGGCTCCCCGTCTCTAGGATGCGTAATGTGCAGCTGGGTTCTCTTTCTAGACCGGAGCTCAGACAAACAAGAGAGGGCCAGGACACAAAAACACAGGGCAACAACCTTACACGTATATTGACAAATTCAACTGATGTGTAACAGGTAGACAATCTTACACAGTTTCATGGACAAAAATCAATACATGGGCTGGCATTAATGGGTCTAGTATCGCACAGGAGACTGTATGCACAGACTAAGTCTGGTTCAGGAGGGCACAGGCACTATTACACTGTTCGTTGTGGTGAGGCACTGTTGTGAAGCGTTCACTGCTCTGACGCTGAGGTTATAGGCTGAATACTGGGGAGGGTGTTACCGACTTGCACTGGTGGGGGGGGTAGTAGTTACAAGTGTCGTTACAAGAGGGCAAGGATAATATCACTGCTTGCAATATTCACTGTCTATGCTTTTGTATTCTAGACTCTTACTTGGCCCTGCTGTACACTGGAATTGACTAGGGCGCCTGTTCTTCTCTATTCACTTGTCTCGGTCTTTTCTGGCCTCACTGTATTCACTGTAAACTCACTTTTGTGCTCTTAGTGCCGGTCTCATTGTTCACTATAAATTCACTGTCTTTTCGTGCACACTTGGTTTCACTGGGGGAAGTGAAGGTCCAGGGCTCACAACTCTCGGCCCGGGGTGGGCTGAGGGCCTATGGGAGTCTCTTCATCCCGCGGCCACGGGACCACTCTCAGGGGCATTGTCCCTCTGCTGAGGCTCGAGCTGTGTGTGGCGAAAAGCTCCTCATTGTCTGGGCTGTGGACTGGGGTCTGGCCCTCGGGACTAGGGCTGAATAGACATTGGAGACACTCACTCAAGCGCCTGGAGGAGGACAGGCGTTGCCTTCATTGGGGTGGGGAGTGTGCCTGCCCGGGGGTCCAGGGGACATCCCCTGGGGGGCTCTGGCTGCAGTCTTCTGCTGGGAGTGCCACTGTCAGGGCTGGGCTGCGGCGTCAATCTCGGCCGGAGTCCATCAGGTAGGCGTCCTCTTCCTCTGGATGGAGGGAGAACAACCCCGGGGACAGTACAGGCCTGCTCCATCAATCCTCTGAGCAGTGGTCTTCCTCCTGGAGGTTGCCTCAGTCTGGGTGGACAGGTGGGTAACCTCACCGTTTCGTTGCGGAGTCACAGGGGGTGAGAGACCTTGGTGACTCTCCCTGGTGCAACTACAGGTTGTTGCTAGGTTCCCTTGGGCAACAGACAGAGGGCAGCTACAGGCTGTCCCTTCGCTGTTGGCGCGGCTACGGGCCGTCGCTGGGGCCCAACTCCCTAATGGGCACTCGGGCAAGGTGTGGCTACAGGCCTTCGCCTGCCTGCCGGTGCAGCTACCGGCAGTCACCAAGATCCTGCAAGAAGGGCGTCGTGCAAGAGAGGAAAGGCTACAGGCCGTCTCTTCTATATGGGTGTGGCTACAGGCCATCACAAGTGGTGTGCCCTCCGAGACAACGACAGAAGGAAAGGAGATGTACCTGTCTCTCCCAAGCATGGCTACAGGCCATCGCTGGTTTCTGGAGGGGGTGTGAGCAGCACTAGGCAGAGCTGCTACAGGCCATCTCCTAATTAGTGGTCCAGCTACAGGCCATGACCTTTTTTGTGAGTGGCTACAGGCCTTCTCTGGGGCCCGGCTACAGGCCATGGCCCTTTCTTTTTGTGAGCGGATACAGGCCATCTCTGGTGCCTGGCTACAGGTCGTGGCCCTTTCTTTTTCTGAGCAGCTACAGGCCATCTCTTTAAAAACTGAGCAGCTACAGGCCGTCTCAAGTGCCTAGCTACAGGCCGTGGCTGGAATGCTGCTAGGAACTGTTAGGCCAGTTCCACCCTGATCCTGTCGGTGGTCAGCTTGCCCGGAAGGTAGTGTACTTTGACTAAGGTGGTGGTGGCGGGTGAGTTCCGGGGGAATAGGGGCACACAGCCCGGGTGATTTTATGGCCCTGTTGCCCGGGCACAATCCGTGCGCCATCCAGCCCTCTGTGTCCTCCTCCTGGGGGTGTGGTGGCAGCTTGTGTTGTCACCACCGGCATTTTGAGCACCTTGCCAAAAACCTTTCTAACAACTTAACCTCATCATCCTTCCCTCCTCTTTTCTACTCTGATGGCTCTGTGGATATTTCTTCTAATAAAGCAGATCTCTTCACTCAGACCTTCTCCTCCATTTCCTTTTTGGATGATTTCGGTGCTGTTCCTCCATCACTTCCTACCTCTGACTTCTTCATGGCTGACATTAAAATTCTTCACCTGATGTTTTCTCTGCCATCACTGGCCTCAGTAGTAACAAGGAATATGAGCTTGATGGGGTCCCACCTGTTGTCCTCAAGGACTGTGCTACTGTGCTTACACCCTGGTTACCCTGCCTACGTAAACTCTTTTCTATCTATTTATAGCCCGACGCCCTAATCCAGCAAAGGGTGGCCGCAGACAAAACGCCTCCAAGTCGCTGTCACCCACCATTTGACTACCCTACCCCCAACTCACCCCCCCTCTCCCTCAGATACCTCTCAACTCCATCCCTCCACCTCATCCTTGGTCTACCTCTCCCTCACCCTCCCTCCACCTCACCTACATACACCCTCTTAGTCAGTCTTTCAATCTCCATTCTCTTCACATATCCAAACCACCTCAGTGTATTTCTCCTAATCTTCTCAACCACATCCACATCCACCCCACAGCGTTCCTTCACTTCTTCATTCGTCAACCTGTCCCTTCACGTCACTCCACATGCTCCTCTCAAGTAACTCATTTCCACTGCTATCACTCTTGACTTGTTCCCCTCTTGTAAGGTCCACGCCTCGCTTCCATACGTCAGGGTAGGGATCACAATACTATCGTGCAGTGACTTCTTAACTTCCATACTCACCTCACTATTTCTCATCACTGCTTTCAGTGTACCAACAACCTTCCTTCCCTGCTGTACCCTTTCACGCACTTTATCCCCCAAAGATCCATCCTTACTCATCACACTACCCAAGTACTTGAATGCACTCACATTCTCCATATCCTTACCATCCAACCTCACTGCACACTCTGTGACTTCATTCCTCTCAAACACCATAACTTTACTTTTGTTTACATTAACTTTCAGATTCCTCCTCTTACACACTGTCCCAAATTCATTCACCAAACCTTGCAACTCCCATTCATCTTCACTCAACAATACTGTATCATCAGCAAACAGCAACACCGGAAGCTTCCAAATTTCACCCTCATTCATTAGAGCCACCCCCACATCCACTGCCCTACCCTGGACCTCCTTTACAACCCCATCCATGTATATATTAAACAGCCATGGAGATATCACACAACCCTGTTTCAGTCCCACATTGAGATCAAAGAACTCACTCAGCTCACCACCCACTCGCACCGTAGCCCTAGCTCCTTCGTACTTACTCTTTACAGCACTCAACAACTTCCCCTCCACTCCATATATTCTTAATACCTTCCACATACCTTGCCTATCTATTCTGTCATAAGCTTTCTCCAAGTCCATGAAGGCAGCATACACTTTCCTTCCCTTCTCTAGATACTTCTCCACCAAACATCTTAGAACAAATATCTGATCTACACACCCTTTTCCCTTCCTAAATCCCCCTTGTTCTTCTCCAACTAGCTTCTCTGTCATATGCCTAACCCCATCAATAAATATTCTACCATATATTTTACCAGTCACACTAAGAAGGCAAATACCCTTATGGTTACCACATACTTCTCTCTCCCCTTTTCCTTTTATAAAGGAACAACTATACCTGATTTCCAGTCCTCTGGAACTCTTCCCTCTTCCCAAGCCAATCTACACAACTTCCATATCCACTCCACAACAATCTCACCCCCATACCTAAGCATTTCACGACACACTCCATCAATTCCCGGGGCCATTCCCAACTTAATCTTCTTCATCGCTTCCACTACTTCCGCCCTACTGATCTCTTCCTCCTCTCATCTCTTCTTCTCCCAGTCATTCCCCAACCACTTATACTCGCACTGCTCTCACTCTCTTCATTCAAAAAATCCTCAAAGTGCTCCTTCCATCTCCTTAATTTCTCTCTCTTCTCCACCAACAATCTATTACTCCTATCTTTCACTCCCCTACTCTTTCCCCTTTCACACTGCCTTACTTTCTTTACCTCCTTCCAAAACAATTTCTTACTCTCCCTCCATTTCACACTCAGATTCCTCCCAAACTCTTCATCCACTTTCTTCTTACTCTCCTTCACCAGTCTCTTAACCTCCCTTCTCCTGCTCACATATACCTCTCTCTTCTCTCTCTCATCTTCTCCCCTACCTCTACTCGCTAACCATTCACTATATGCCTTCTTCTTTTGTTCCACAGCTCGTTTCACCTCATCATTCCACCAAGCTGTCTCTTGCACACCCTTGCATCTCCTCCTCACTCCACAAACCGCCTCACACTCTGCGCCTATCTTTCGTGAATATCTTACATACGTCTTCCATCCCTTCCATCTGCTCTAGCTCATGCCTTCCCAATCTTTCTTCCACTATGCTCTTATACTCTGTCATTTTCTCACTATCTTGCAATTTCTCCACTCTTTCACAGGAGCTGCTTCCTCCTATCTTCCCCTTCGTCTCCTCAACCACTTTCTTTGCAGCTCTACCTTGGCCATCACTAAGTGATGGTCCGAGACTCCATTCCCCCACCCTCTCCACACTTTTGCATCCAACACTTGTCTTCTCATTCGCTCATCCACACACACGTAGTCTATCATTGCCTTTTGTTCAACAAGTTCACCATCTATCCTCCTCATTACTCTCCATGTATACCGGTGGCTCATCTTATGACGAAAGTAGGTATTGGCTATTGCCAACCCCTTACAAGCACAGATGTCCACCAAAGCACTTCCATTCCCATCTGCTTCAGCTGGCACACCCCACTGACCAACCACTCCATCCACTTGTACATTCCCAACTTTGCCATTCATGTCTCCAGTCAACAGCATTCTCTCGCTCCTCTCAAACTTGTCTATACATGCTTCTACTCTCGCCCAAAACTCATCTTTCACTCTTGCCACTCGATCCTCTGTCGGGGCATACACACATACAATCGCCCACACTTGTATACCTACTTTCATCCTCACCCATACAATCCTTGCACCCACTGTTCCATACTCTCTTATATTCTCCTTCCACTTCTTGCTTATGATCAGACATACTCCCTCTCTTGCCCTCTCATTCTCATTGACTCCCGCACATATACCTAAGCAATATTCCCATTCTCTCACCCTTTCACCTGACATTTAGTTTCAGTCAATCCACATATATCCACTTTTGCATCCTCAAGCACCTGAACAATCTCTCACTTCATCATTCACTCCTCTCACATTCCACGTTCCCACTCTTTTGCCTTTGTGTATTAACTTGTACGATCGCTCAAACAAGTGATGACTCAATTTCTTTAAGTTTCGGACAAACTCCCTGGGTCTGGCAAAGTTCACGTGAGTGGAAGTTAGGAGATGGAAACAGTCTTTGCCTGCCTTGCAGACATTATTTATGGCGTAAAAGAAATTAATCTTCCGAAAATATTAGTTAAGTTTAACGTTTATTTGTTTTGTCAATAACAATAATTAAGTGAAAAAGCGACATCTGGCACGTTTCCACTTGACATCATTCATGCTAGCAGTGTTACCAATGTAACAATTTGCTAAATTTAGCAGTTTTAAAAGCTATCTAACTGGTAATTTTTTTTTCTGGTTTCCTTTTAAAGCCCTGTCTAGCTTTTTTTCCCTTAATCTCTGTCGGATTTTTACCACTACTGAGACCAATCTAGTTGATTTCTGTAACTTTTCTTTGGCTACACTGCACGCCAGCCAGGCCTAACGTCAGTTTATCACGCAGTGTACGGGAATGAATGTATCGGCCTTTGTCACGTTTTTTTTTTTTTCCCTGTTCCCGTCCTCCTTCCCTCCCTCTCTCTCTCTGTCTCTCTTTAATATTATCTTTTTCTTCAATGTCGCACTCTTGCTTTTGACTCACCCTCTCCGCTATAGTTCCTTCTTGCAACCACCCTACATATTTTGTTACATGCTGGAAATTTCATCGTGTGAATAAAAATGACCATTTATCCCCAGTAACTGCACAGGTTTCACTAACTTCACTGATTATCGGCAGATTAATTTGTTTCTTGATAGCAACACAAGTGGTTAGGGGCTGTTATTGGATACATGCAATAATTTGTCTGCCTTGGTCTTGTGCTACGATGGTCTCCATTTGGCAAATTTTCTATGTTCTACCCCTCTCTATGTCGCTTATCTATCCGCTAACTGTCTTCTTGGTGTTAAGCTGCCGGGATATCTGTCTTACTGGAATATTTGCTAAATAAAGAGCAATAATCTGCTTGCACCGACAGGCTGTAGTGTCGTGTTGACGATTCATCTTGCTTAGCTCACTGGTTTTCCCGCGTAAATATAATCCCGCATAGAGAATTAAATGTAGATAATAATATGCATTTAGATGTTTATTTTTCTGATCTGATAGCACTCGTGACTTCGAGATTACTATTATCTGTGGGTTTTATGGGATATTTTCCCTTCAGTATTGTTCATATAGGATGTAAAATAAGTATTACGAGAGTTTCTCATTTTAAATCGGAAACCGTTGAGCGATAGGGCGTGCGTTTCACATTCTTTCGTACAGCTAAGTCTCAACTTTATTATATTATGGTTTCCTCTTCCGTAATGCGAGATATACACGGTAAAAACTCTTATATATTGCTTTTTAGAGCTATTTACTTCATTGCTGCTTTTTCTGTTGTGCATAATTCAAAATATAACTAGGCCATGGCAGTTGCCAGATACCACTTTCTGAGCGAAAGGTACTGGGAATCGAGTCATCACTTCTTTGGGCATTTGTACCTTTCCTTATTGCTGGAAGCTTTCCCTCATTCAGCCAGTCCCAAAGAAGGCTGCCCATTCCCAACACTAATTATCACCCAATTGCTTTAACATCCTGTATCTCAAAAGTTTTTTAGTCAAACCTTAAGCGAAAAATTTTAAAGCATCTTTCCCATCACAACCTTCTTCCTGATCATAGGGACGCTCAACTGGCTAACTACTAACCGTCCTTTCAGACTTCTGGTCATCCTCCTCTCGGGACTTTGGCGAAAGCTTTGCCATTGCACTTGACATCTCAAAGCCTTCCGATCGAGTCTGGCATAAATCGTTATTCTCCAAACTGCCCTCTTATGGTTTCTATCCTACCATCTGTGTCCTCATCTATAGCTTCCTTTCTGGTCATTCTGTAGCTGCTTTTGTAGACGGCCATCATTCTTCTAGATCTATCAACAGTGGTGTTCCTCAGGGCTCTGTCCTATCACCAACTCTCTTCCTTTTATTCACAAAGACCTGAGCTGTACAACTAATACTATCCACTCATACGCTGGTGATTCCATCCTTCACCTTTGCGTTCGGTTCCTGCAACGTCCATCTTTGCTGTTACTTCAATAAACAAGGGATGAGGCTATGGCACACCCAAAGTCTGACTTGGCTCGCACCTCTGACTGGGGTAAGATTAATCTTGTTGTTTTTAATGCATCAGAGACTCAGTTCTTACACCTCTTAACCCGACGAAATTTTCCACACGAGTACCCACTAATGTTTAACTATATATAGCTCAATCCTGCATTACTCTAAACATACTTGGGGTGGCATTCACTTGGGATTTATCTTGGAAAGATCATATTACATCTCTAGTGAAATCTGCTAAAAAGAGATTAAGTGTGCTAAGCTGACTCCTTACCTTATTTACCCCTGCACAGTTGTTGACTTTATACACGGGTTTTATTCGCCCCTGTAAAGAGTACAACTCTCATGTGTGGGGAGGCTCCCCGTATACAGCTCTTCTCAATAGAGTGGAGTCAAAGGCTTTTCGTCTCATTAACTCCTCCTCCTACTAGCTCCTTCAACCTCTGTCTCTTCGCCGCACTGTTGCATCTTTATCTCTTTTCTATCACTACTCCAATAGTCACTGCTCCTTTGAACTGTCAGCTTGCATCCTTCCACCTCTACGACGGCGCGTAGCACCCGTCTA